>NW_023494789.1:43124557-43489557 GCF_904425465.1 Colossoma macropomum
CGGTCGGCTGTGGCGAGGAAGAGGATGGCGGACCATCGCGGTGGAGCTGTCCCGGCTGTGGCTCTGTCTGACGAGGTTATGCCTTTACCCTCACCCAAAAAGGTCCTGACTGAGACTGGTCCTGTGAGCTGCAGCCCACCTCTTCGCCAGGCCAGCGCTCCGAGCGCTGCATCTCTGACTAACGGGGTTATGCCTCATCCCCACGACGAAAAGGCTCTGTCTGACGGGTCTATGCCTTTTGCCCACAACACAAAGGTCGGAAATGACTTGCCTTTTCCCCATGTTGAAAAGGTCCCTGAGAAGATTGTACCGTGTGGTACCAATAAGCCTTGCAATAAGACGTGCAATAAGCCTTGTGACAAACTTGCCGGTGAACTTGACCATTTCTCTGCCAGTAACTCTGTCAAAGCCTTCGGGTCCATATCTGATCAGTCATTCGAGTCGAACTGTGACGCTGTTTGTGGTGAAAACCCTGTGACTTGGTGTTGATCGTCCTCAGGCACGGACTGTGAGAGGCTCTTTCCATCAGCGACACCCAAGGTTTGGCGTCAATAGTAATAAGCAGTGTGTTGCTAATAGTGTTACGGCTATAATGATGTCCAAAGTGAAAAACATGTCAAGCTGGACTACAAGAGACATTGACGACATCCTGCTGAAGGGGGACGACCTGTACAGTAGCATTAGAGATGCAGGCAGGATTCATGATGCGTCAGGCTACCTGTTGGTTACAGACTTGCCCACAGAGCACGTGTTACATGGACGCAGGTTTGAGTTGAGCTACAGTGACGAAATGTTCGTTGGACTGTTTGGTGTCAGTGAATATGGTGAAATGCAGAATGTGTACATGTCGCATGATGAGGCAATAAAAACCGTTCTGACGCACTTTGATGCTTGTTTATTCACTGTTAAACTGAATACCTGTGCTATCGTCAAACAGGGCTCTTGGTATGCTGTTATTGACTCTCATGCACAAAATGTCCATGGTGAGGAGGATAAAGTCTCAGGTAAAAGCTTAGTAGCTTATCATCCAAACATTGGGTCTCCTCTGAACCACGTCACGATTCTGGGTTTGTCATTACAAGCAGAAGGTGAGCCGTTTGAAGTCACTGGTGTTCTCGTTACTCCTGCTGGTCCCAGTACAGTGTCCGATGCGCGTAATGATAACTGTCTATCTGTCTGTGAAGTCCCAGATGTTACGAAGCGTCTCCAAGGTGTCACATATGAAAGAACAATGCAGGAAGCTTATTATGGTAGTGCGCAGTCCTTCAGCAGCCGCTCTTTGTACAGTGATGCAGTAAAACGTAAACGTAGAGACGGCAATACTGAACGTACATCAGCGGTAAACAGCCTCGTCAACAGTGAAGGTGACGTTGTGTTGATCAGTGAAACACAAACTGAAAGGTTTCAGTTCAATCCTTTAACAGTGCAGCAGCAGAAGAGCGCTTGTCTGAAACTGAATATTTTGTACAATGAGTGTAATAATGGACACTTAAATGCAGCAGTAGCGCTGGCAGAGCCTTGTAAAACACAAGTGATAACAGCTGATGGTAATTGCTTTTTCAGGTCAGTAGCTTTTGGGATTTCTGGAAGTGAAATTGAACACAGGAAAATCTGACGTGCTGTTGTTTCACACATGGAGAAAAACGAGGCTATTTATGTTCATCATCTCCGAGAAGGTTACTCTTCTGTTCCACGATACATCTCTAACAGCAGAATGAAATATGTTGGAACTTGGGCCACTGAGGTTGAAATTCAGGCTGCTGCTGATTTCCTTGGTGTAAACATTTTCACATACACTGACAACAAAAGGTTGAAATATGCACCATGCCATCATTCCAAAGGTTGCAGTAGAGATACAATTTATCTGAAACATTGTAATCAGTCACACTATGAAGTTGTAATATGTGTGAAAACTGGTGACAATACTTGTAGTGGAGTCTGTTCACATAGTTGTGAAGCCAATGAATCTGAAAACTCATCAACCCGTCGCAGGCTTGAAAGACAAAAAAGGCGATATGAAAAAAATGAAGAATACAGGGAAGAAAAAGTTCAGAAAGGTATACAATGGTACTATGATAATGAAATTTACAGGAATAGAGTGAAAACATTAAGCATTGATAAATATTCTACAGACCAGGAACACAGAGAACATGTAAAACAATTAAGCATTGATAAATATTCCACAAACGAAGCTCACAGAGAAGCACTTAAAAGGAAGAGTTTTGAATTGTATCATACTGATTCAGTGTATCAAACAGCTAAAAAGCAAAGTACTATTGACAAATATAAGACAGACAGTGCTTATGCTAATGCCATGAAAATCAGAAATGCAGAAAGAAGAAATACAGAAAAGAACAAAAGGCAAGAAATCAACTATGTCATTCAAAATTTCAGAGAAAAAATAAGCAGAGGGCCAGAATACGTATGTTCAGTATGTCACCGAACACTATTCAGACATCAAGTAGTCAAATGCAGAAAGGATGAATATCTCAAAAGAGATCATTTGGTTGCATCTGTGGCAGAAAAATGTATCACAGACACATATTTACATCTATGCAGTGATGTGTGCTCTGATGACTGTTCTATTAAAACTGGCCCTGCTGGTTCACTATGGATTTGCTTCACATGTCACAGAAAGATTCTGAATAAAAAAATGCCTGCAGAGAGTGTAGCGAATAATCTTTCACTGGATCCAATTCCTCCAGAGTTACAGAGTCTAAATTCACTGGAAAGGCATTTAATTGCATTGCATATTCCATTCATGAGACTTGTGTCTTTACCAAAAGGGGGACAAAATGGTGTTCATGGACCTGTAACTTGTGTGCCTTCCAATGTTGCAGATGTAGCCCAAGTTTTACCAAGATCAGAAAATTCAGATCTGATGATTCGTGTGAAATTAAAGAGAAAATTAACATACAAAGGGCATTATCAGTATCAATTTGTCCATCCAGAAAAGATAAAAAATGCACTGACATATCTGAAAGAGCATAACAAGTTCTACAGTGATGTTGAGTTTAACAATGACTGGATTAATCCACTCAGTAAAACTCCAGAAGCAGAAAATCATGATGATGCTTATGAACAACATGTTGATGAGCAAAACACTGACAGCACTTGTGAGGATGACAGCATTGATGACACTCTGCATGATAGACAACAACATGGTATGTACATAGATACATGCCTTCAACCTGTTGATATAGCTCAGGAGGTTTTAGACCAACACTTTGACAGAATAATTTCTGTGGCACCTGGGGAAACCAATAATCCTGTGAGGCTTCTGTGTGATGAATCTAGTGAGGCAAACTGTTTCCTGGTTCTTTTTCCAAAAGGCACAGGCACTTTTCATGATACAAGGCAAGAAAACCTCACGTTGTGTAGATATTTAAATACAAGAATATTGAATGCAGATGGACGGTTTGCCAAAAACTTGGATTTTCTGTTTTACGGACAATATATATCAGAATTAAATCAAGTTATATCAAACTCCCTACAAAGGATTCTGAATATTGATGAAGGCTACAAATTCCTCAAACCCATAAGAGGTACTCCTGTTTTCTGGCAAAGTGTTCAGAAAGACTTGTTCGCCATGGTGAGGCAGCTGGGTATTCCTACATGGTTTTGTTCATTCTCCTCTGCTGATCTGTGATGGCCTGAACTACTGCAAACAATCCTGAAACAAGAGAGAAAAGAAGTAGCAGTTGATGATCTTGACTGGTCAGAACGATGTGCTCTGTTGAAGACCAACCCAGTGACAGCTGCTAGAATGTTTGACCATCGATTCCACTGCTTTCTTAAAGACGTGATTATGTCTGAAGCACAGCCAATCGGTAAAATTGTGGACTACTTTTACAGAGTAGAATTTCAGCAGCGTGGCTCACCTCACACTCACTGCTTGTTCTGGGTGGAAGATGCTCCTCAGATTGACAAAGATGATGATGATGACGTTGTAGCATTTGTTGACCGTTATGTTACATGTGAAATGCCACCAGATGATGACACAGAAATGCATGAAATTGTATCCAGTGTCCAACAACACAGTAAAAGACATTCAAAAACATGCAAAAAGAAAGGAACAGCATGCAGGTTCAATTTTCCATGTCCTCCAACTAACAGAACATTTATCACAAGATGTAAAACTGATGAACTTGAAAAGGATGTTGATGGGAAATGTGCACAGGAGACAGATTCTGCAAAGTCAGCAAAAATGAAACACAGTGTGCGAATAGAAAAAGATTTAGCAGAATCCATTCTGAAAGAGGTGAAGAATGCTTTACTGAGTTCTGAGCAGAACTTTGAATCTGTTGATGATTTATTTGCTTCGCTTGGAATAAATCAGGAAATATTTGAAGCTGCTTACATACGCATGACGAGAAAAACTAGTGTTCTTTCAAAGAGAAAACCGTGTGACGTGTGGGTGAATCAATATAACTGAGACCTTTTACTTGCATGGAATGCAAATATAGACATTCAGTTCGTGGTTGATGCATATTCCTGTATTGTGTACATCATCTCCTACATTTCCAAAGCAGAAAGAGAAATGGGACTGCTGTTGTCACATGCTCAGAAAGAGGCTTCACAACAAGGAAATCTAGATGCCAAACAAGCTTTACGCAAACTGGGCAGTGTTTTCCTACATAATCGTGAAGTTTCAGCTCAGGAAAGTGTTTATCGCCTCACTAACATGAAACTGAAACAAGGATCTCGCAAAGTGCAGTTTATTCCAACTGGAGATGCTATCAGAATGAGTCTACCCCTCAGTGTGTTACAGAGGAAAGCTGAATGTGGTGATGAACATGAAAACATTTGGATGCACAGTATCAGTGACAGATATAAAGGAAGGCCTAAAACTACGGAAGTTGTGGAAATGTGTTTAGCTACATTTGCATCTGAGTACAGAGTACTGTCACAATCTGAGAGTTCATCCACTGACTGCATAAAGCTGGACAAAGGGTTAGGCTTCATAAAGAAAAGGTCACACACAGACGCTGCTGTTGTTAGATATGCTCGTTTCTAACCAACAAAGAATCCAGAGAAATATCATCAAAGTATTTTGCAGCTGTTTCTGCCACATTATTCAGATGATCAGTTGAAACCCAACAATTTCAATACTTACCAGGAATTTTATGAGACTGTCTTTGTGAAATTTTCTGATGAACTCCTTTCAGTGAAAAGTATAGTGGATTCTAACATGGCATTGTTTGAGAAAGAAACTGATTCCATACATGAAGCTCAAGAAAACTTAGAGACAAATGGTCCAATGGAGGATGCATGGGCAGAAATCTGTCCAGAAACTGAACGTGAGCGATTAGAATGTATTGCTACGAAATCAGTGCAAGACGCAGAAATTGGGGAAAATAATGATATCATACCAGATCTGCTACCAAAGGAAACCAGTGTGGTACAAGATAATCCTTGTGGTATACCAAAGAAAGAAGCAGTGGCTGTGCTTCGTTCACTCAATGAAAAACAGTCTCAAATCTTCTATCAAATTCATAACTGGTGTTTACAGAAGGCACGTGGTGAACATCCTGAGCCATTTCATGTGTTCATTTCAGGCCCTGGAGGTGTAGGAAAGTCTGTTTTGATTAAAGCAATATATTATGAAGCATCTCGAATCCTATCTGCATTGTCAGACAACCCTGATGAAATACATGTACTATTAACAGCTCCAACTGGTGTCAGTGCCTACAACATCAATGCTGCAACAATTCACACCTTGTTCTCCATCGGAACAGATGTAAAATTACCTTATCAACCACTAGGAGATGACAAAATAAATTCACTCAGAGCTAAGATGGGAAAGCTGGAGATACTAATTATTGATGAAATTTCAATGGTTGATCACAAACTTCTTGCTTACATTCATGGCAGACTGAGACAGATCAAACAGACAGGTGATTTCTCAGCTTTTGGAAAAGTTTCAGTTATTGCAGTTGGAGATTTCTATCAGCTTGGTCCTGTAAAGGGAAAACCTCTGTATGCTGACTCTGTAGGTGTGAATCTATGGCCGAACCATTTTGCTTTGGCTGAGCTCACAGATATAATGAGACAAAAAGACATGGAATTTGCACAGTTACTCAATCGATTAAGGAAACGCAAAAGAACTGATGCAATGCTGGAACATGATATCTCAATGCTGAAGCAGCGTGAAACAGGTGAAGGAGAGGACAGAACTGATCTCCATATTTATGCAACCAATGAGGAAGTCAATGATCACAATAGGCACAGGTTGTACAAAACATGCTCAGACCCTGTTACCATTCATGCACAAGACTTTGAAAGGGTTGCTAAAACTGGTCGCCTGGAAAGAATACACGGCCATCATGCCCATGTTTCCAAAACATGTCTGACACAATCACTTCTTATAGGTGTCAATGCACGTGTCATGCTTGTCAAAAACATTGATGTTTCAGATGGACTAGTAAACGGTGCCTTTGGTACAGTTAATGAAATATGCCTTGATACTGCAGATCAATTCCCATCAAAAATATACATAACATTTGACAATGAAAGGGCAGGTAAAACAGAAACCATGCTTCAAACCTGGTCTAGAGAAAGCAACACCAATTGAACCAGAGGAAGAGAGAGTGACCAAGAGTGGGGGCATATGGCGTCAGTTTCCTTTGAAATTAGCTTGGGCATGCACTATCCACAAAGTACAAGGCCTAACTGTGGAAAAGGCTGTTGTGTCACTCAAAAAGATATTTGCAGCTGGACAAGCATATGTGGCTTTAAGTCGTGTCACGTCTCTGTCAGGCCTTATAATACAAGATTTCAATAAGAAAGCAATATATGCCAAGCAAGACATTGAAGGTTTCATGCAGAGCATGCCTGCATTTATTCAGTCAGACTCAGCACCCTTACTGCCATCATGCAAAATACTTCTGCACAATGTACAAGGACTGTCATGTCACCTGGAAGACCTAAAACAAGACAGAAGGTATATTGAAGCTGATATCATTTGTGTGACAGAAACTTGGTTAAAATCAGACCACTGTGCAGCTGATGTACAAATATCTGGATTTGTATTTCATAGCAGACCAAGGTGTGTTTCATATGACACTAGTGAAAGAATGTTTGCTGAACTAAAGGAGCAACAACATGGTGGTGTTGGTCTGTATCACAAGGAGCATCTGAAGTGTAGTGTTGTTCAGTCACCATGTGTGAACTTGGAGTGCCTGCAGTTTGTTATTCCTCATCTTAATACAACAGCAGCAGTTTTGTACAGACCACCTTCATACAACTTGCAAGCATTTGATAAAAACCTGATAGATTTGATCCAACACATTGACAACTTTCCTGGAGGAAAAATTATTATGGGAGATTTCAATGAAAACCTTTTTACAACAAGCACAGTTAATGAAATCATGCAGCACTATTGCTTTACTCAAGTTGTAGAAGAACCAACGACTGAAAGTGGAACATTAATTGATCATGTTTATATAAAAGATATACCTAGTGATACTGTTAAAGTGACCATAATGCCAACATATTTCAGCTACCATGAGTGTGTAGTACTGAACTGTTTTAATAACTTAAATAAACTCCCTAGAGAATCAACAGTGAACTAAATGAAGCAGGTCAATCCAAACCATCCACCAGTTGGGGGGAGGGGGGACAGGGGTAGAGTGAAAGAGGCTGGCCCCTGTGGGAATACATTAGAGCTGAGGTGCCCTTATAAGGCTATGTTCAGACTGCAGGTAAAAGTGGTCTAAATATGATCATTTCTGCTATATCTCCCAGTTGTTTTTGTTTATGTGCCAGTTTGAAAGAAAAAAAATAATAATTTGAGAGTCTCAATTCTGATTTTAGGCCCTATTTCTAAGTGCCATTAAAATCCAAAAACATAACAAACACATAGCAGTGCTGTGTTTTAGCACTCACACTATTATTTATGTACCATTTATTTTAATCCAACTCAAACTTGATCAGAACTTTGCATGCGGAAATGATGTCTTTACAGGAATATATTCAAAGTGATTGTTATTGTTATTTACCTCAATGATATTTAGGAAAAAACTAAGAAATAAAAGAGTCAAAAGAGACATATACAAAAGAAGTGCCTTTACAGAGTATAACTTATATCACCACTTTGGCACCAACTTCACTTCATTTGGCACCAAGTCCATTCAAAACATTAATCTCTTCACACAGATATTTACTATACACTCTTAGAAGAAATTATACTAAACATGTTACTAGGGTGGTACGTTCAAAGGTTCATCTTTGTACCTTTAGTCAGGGTACATAATACCACAACTGTACCATAATCCATTGAAACCATTTTCAAAGTTGTATTGACTCCAAACACCCTGTCTTGTCTCCAAGCTTTTATTTTATTGTTCTGTTTTAAAACATTCGGTTATGAAAAGGTACAAATACAAACTTTTCACTTGGAAAAACTTATTTAATGTACACTATGGGAACTTAAAACCACTGTAGTACCTTTGAGGGAACATTTACATTGTTTGTACCCAGATGAACAGAAAATCCACCTGCTCAGAACCTTTATTTCTAACAGTGTAGGATGAAGATGATATGAACAACCACACTATTAGATGTTGGCCACTTTTATCTGCAGTCTGAACGTAGCCTTACACTCACTCAGGTCAGGAACATCTAAATGTCATTTCTGTCACATCGACTGGTTTACATACTTGCATGAATTTCTTTCTGTTTTCAGAGTACATGGTACTTGGTTAAATTTATGTTGCCTTAATAATGACCCTGCATACTGTTTAGATTCCTCAGAAGATCTATATATGCTGTTGTTTTTACTGTGTTTGGAGTACATTGTACTTCCTTAAATTTTTATGTTGTCTTGATAATGACCATGCCTGCTATACAGATTCTGAGAAGATATATATGTATATATATGCTGCTGTTTTTACTGTGTTTGGAGTACATTGTACTTCCTTATGTTTATATTGTCTTAATTATGACTGTGCCTACTGTACAAGTTCTGAGAAGATCTATACAGGCTGCACAACAGTTAAAAGGGCACCTCAGCTCTATATGGGGAATCTTTTTATATTTTTTTTAAATAAAGGTATGTGCAGGATGTATGCACATTTATACAGAACTGAAATAATATAAAAAACAAACAAATATAATAAATATATTAAATTAGTAACTACATTAAATTATATTATATTAAAAATTATATAATCTTAAAATACACTATATTAGTACATATATTCAATTACTGACTAAATTCTAAATTAAATGTCCTAAAATAGTTTGCACATAGATAAATAATATGAAAAAGCTCTTTGCATAATATATAAGACTGTCTAACATCAGTTATATATCCTGCACATACCTCAGCACACTGATACAGTACTAATTTAAAACCCAGTTATAAAAAAGTATTTGTATATGTAGTAATTTTTAGACCACCAAATTGTATTTATTGACAATCATATTACCAAATTATTAGACATATAATCAATTTTAAAAACATTGTCATATTTCACTGTGCTCTTTTACTCCTACCAACTTCATAGTTTATTCAGTTCCATCAGCACCAGCAAGCCCCACAAAAAAGACAGCAACTTCATTGCTAAATCACTGCTCTTCAAGCCACTTTATATTTCCAAACAAAAGGATTGCTTTTTACAGTCCTACCAACAAATATTGTTACAACTTTCCTTACAAATATATTTTGAAATGTCTCCAGAAGTTGAAAACAAATATGTGCAATACCACTGATTAACTTTTAAGATTATAGCTTTAATTGTTCTAACAGTTTCAAAAGAACAGCAATTGTTTCACATCGCAATCATCTCTTGTACTACGACCCACAGATGTAGTGACCTTTCTGTGTGACTCTCTCTGTGGCCATTTCCTGTTTTGTTGCCTTGTGTGCAGATCTCTAATTGGCCACATGGCTGCGCTCTGCTGTATGCAAGAACTCACTGAGCCACTACCCAAGCAGATGTTCAGCGCCCTCTCCCCTTTGACATCACCTGCAAGGGCACATGTCTAAACCACTCCAGCACTCTTCAGTCAACTCTTCACTTTGCTTCACTTGTAAATTTTAACAAAAGTTTTATTAGATTCTGTTAAACTCTGTGTGATATGAGGAAAAGTAGGGGACGAGTGCCTTTTGTTTTTGTTATCTTTTCTCCTGTTTTAATGTAGGCAGTTAGGGTAGCTTTTGTATTTTTGTTTTTATTTTGAGGTTTAGTTGGTGTAAAACTATTAGCTGTTTTTGTTCGTTGTTTTGGCATATGCTCGTCTCTGAAGCCAGCGTCCCATCCAGCTTCTTAGCTTCTTGCTATAAAAATTAACATGTTTTTTGGTTCAAGTGGTATCCATTGTTTAAGTCAGCTACTAATCTGGGGACACAGCTGACTCTCAGGTTGTGGTAGTGCCTAGCTCTACAGTATTGAATTTCCAAAGTATTTACTGTCTTTGTGAAAAGTGTATATATAAAGTAATGGAGATTTTGGATTTACAGCTGATGACTCTATAATGTGTACATATCCAACCATTTCTATCTTTGTACTTTGAGTCTAACTCTAAAAATTAGTCACTGTCATGGTTTCCCATAATCTGAGGAATCTAAGCAAGTACAATGTACTCCAAACACAGCAAAATAAAGTGCTTTATTCATAGAAAATGATTAATGTCTCTTCATTTACTATTATTGTTATATGCTGTGTGTGTGTGTTGTAACATTCGTGCTGTTAATATTGTGGAATTTTCAATGACAATACAATAGTACTCTTGAAATTTTATTTATCTTCACAATATAACATTGGTCATGATACAAACATGATTAAGTGTTCAATAATCATGCAACCTAAAAAGATACACTCAGGTACAGTCAAACAATATTGAAACAAAAAATATATACTTACAATAATTAATACATCAATGTAACAATTCTTGTTACACAACAGATCAGCACTGGAACTTCAAAATTGAAACTGAACATCTGAAAATTACACTTACAGCAATAGGTACAGCAATTACAAATGACTATATATAGTATGAGACAACACTATTCAAATATACACTGGCTGCCCACATCATTACATACAATTCCTTCTGTCTATACTCATTGTCCATTTTATTATATCCACTTACCACTTACTTTGTAGTTCTATAATTAGAGACTGTAGTTCATCTCTTTCCTTGTATACTTTGTTACCCTGTTCTTCAATGATCAGGATCCCCACAGAGCATGTATTATTTGGGTCATTCTCAGCACTGCAGTAAGACTGACGCGGTGGTGGGGTGTTAGTGTGTGTTGTGCTGGTAGGAGTGGATCAGACACAGCAGTACTGCTGGAATTTGTAAACACCTCAGTGTCGCTGTTGGACTTAGTCCACCAACCAAAAATATCCAGCCAGAAGCATCCTCTGACCACTGATGAAGTACTACAGGATGACCAACACAAATAGCACAGCAGCACATGAGCTGTCATTTCTGACTTTACATCTATAAGGTGGACCAACAAGGTAGGAGTGTCTAATAGAGTGGACAGTGACTGGACACAATGTTTCAAAGTCCCATTGTACTACTGTGTCTGATCCGTTTGTAACAGTGCAACACAAACAAAGATGCTGCCACCACATCAGTGTCACTACAGTTCTGTGAAAGATGTACCAACTACATAACACCTGCTCTGTGCCACTCTTGTTAGGGTCCTGAACATTAAATACAGAGATGGACACACACAGAATCTTCTGTCCATGCTCTGTGTTCCTTTTCTCCAATTTTGTATGCGTTGTTTAAAAGCTTATGGAAAACAATACAGAGCAGTATAACTGCAAATGATGCAGACACTGCACCCAATAGTTCAAGCCTCACATAATAACAATTTCTCTTATTAGTAATATAAGTGAAAAAAATCTCTATTTACATGTCACAAGGTATTTACTGGCCTCAAAATCCACAACCATCTAGAACACAGCCTCTTTTGGCTCTTTCATAATGAGTACATTATTATTATTCCTTCAACATCACCATGTTTACAGTTCTAAGAAGCTTTTGAGTCTGGACTGCCATGCAGTGCATGTATTGCTTAACATGCGTGTAAAGTGCATGGTTACTAACTTTGAAACAGATATATTCATTTCTGTATGTAAAGGTAGTATAATGATTAATAATCAGGAACCTTCAGAAAAGATGCTGACTGAGTTTTGAGTTTTTGACCTTTTGACCTTTGTGTAATAAGCTGTAGTCTTTGAACAAATAAGTCAAAATACCAGACAAGTAGTACTATTTCTCACATAACATGTAATTACAAAGTTATTTGGGTCAGTGGGTTCAAGGATGCAACAGCGGTATGGGCCCTTCTGCAACTTTAGACCATTAGGCCTAAAAAGGCCTCAAGCTTCTCGTTTAGCCCATTAGGCCTAAAAAGGCCTCAAGCTGTGGGTCTTATTTAAAGGCAGACTGAATAGAACTGAAAGGAAGTCAGTTCATCAAAAGGTCTTCAGTTGCCATCAACAGCAAGAAGTAGTGTTTAAACACATTATAGGTTTACATTCATATGTACTGATCTACACTGCTTTGTAGAACATCCAAGATGTTGTCAACATAGATGTCAAAACTACATGACTAATGACAGCATTTCTCACATAGTAGCACTTGCACAGTGGATTGGTTCTATATTTAACCCTTTGATTTGATGTAGGCCATAGTGAAGCCTAAGGCACTCAAAAGGGGCCCTTTAGGTGTAGAGGAGCTCAGTGAAATTGGGTAAGAATTTGTTAAAAGGCCCCAATATGGTATGACTATTGATCAGGGATCAGGGATTTTCAAAGAGATTCACCAAGTTTTGGTCAGATTGACCTTTTGACCTTTGTATAATAACCCTTTGTATAATGTAGTGTTTAAATGAATAAGCCAAAATACCAGACAAACAGTACAATTTTTGACATAACATGTAATTAGAAAGTTGTTCAAGTCAGTGAACTGAGTCTCATGGCCCCATGTGTTTATCAGTGGAACTTGTAATAACATTCTATTAGCATTTTAATTCATTTTTAAGTGTTTTTGAGTGCTAAAGCACCCCCTAAAGGCCAATCTGGACCAACATTTGGCCAAGACCATTAGAGTCCTAATACGTAAAATTATGGCAAGTTTGGCGATGACCTGACCAATGACTGTTGAGTTATAGCAAATCAAGCTAGCCAATGCCATGGTTGCAGTAGTTAATTGATTAATTCTCAATACACTCAGTAGAACAGTCAAATGTTTTTGATAATTATTGAGGACCAGTGTCTTTTGAATCTTATGATACTAATATGATGATAATTGGCCAAAAATCCTGAGACTAGTTCGCAATAATAGGTTTTTCACATTATGCAAATTAGCTCAAAACCTAAGTGGGTGGGGCTAAAAGTGACTGGGGGTGCACTTGTTCAGCATGTCCCAAGGATCAGCAGAAAAAAGAATTTTGTCTCTATCTCACTCTGATCAAAAGTTACAGGCAACAATATGAGTAAAGTTGAAAAAGATGTAAAGTTGAAACATAGAACTAAAGTAAAGTATGAGCTCAGTGAAAGTGGGTCAGAATTAGTGAAAAGGCCACAAAATGGTGTGATTCTTGATCAGGGACCATATCCAAAGATGTTTACCAAGTTTTGGTCAGACTGACCGTTTGACCTTTGTATAAAAAGCCTTTGTATAATGCAGTCTTTGAATGAATAAGCCAAAATACCAGACAAACAGTACAATTTGTGACAGAACATGTAACTAGAAAGTTATTTACTTAAGTGAACTGAGTCACATGACACCAATTGTTTATCTGTTAACTTTATAATAACATTGTAATAGCATTTTAATTGATTTTTCAGTGTTTTTGAGTGCTAAAGCGCCCCCTAAAGACCAATCTGGACCACAACTGGCATACTCCATTTGAGTCTTGATATGTGTAAGTACTCTAAGTTTGGAGATGATCTGACCAATGACTGTTGAGTTATAGCAAATCAAGCTAGCAATGCAATGGCCACAGCAATTAATTCATTACTGCATACCACAGTGAGTAAAAAACTCAAGATGTTTTTGATAATTATTTACCTATAGATGTAAAAGAGTGATGCTAGACCAATGTTGAAAAGTTTGGATCAAAATCCAGAGACTAGTTCAAAAAGTAGGGTTTTTGAACAGTTGATGATTACAAAAAAACCAGGCAGTTTTTTAATAAACATGCATTGGCAAAATTGTTTGGCATAATGTACTACAATGGATTCATATTGGTTTTGAGTCAAAACTGTAATAATATAGTAATGACATGTAATAACAACATTATTTTTTTATGAATAGCGCCCCCCAGTGGTCAAATCTTTTGAAACTTGTTTTTTTGGTAGCAGGTGGGTACTTGTAGACATCATTCAAGTTTCGTCATGATTGGTCAATGTTAAGCCTGTCAAAAGCCTGCTAAATGCTGATTTGCCGATGGCGACGACAAATTTCGATGTACCAAATTGTCCTTATAGGATCACTTATAGTATGGCCATTAGATGCAAAGTTTCAGCTTAATCGGATGTACGGATGCTGGGAGACAGCCAAGTAGCATTAACTCCGCCCCCTAATTAGATATGCGCATAAAAATCGATTGGCTACCTCAGAATTTTCTGCCGAATGGGTTTCTCAAGTTTGAAATTTTTTGGCTGAAGGATTGTCAAGTTACAGAATTTTAAATTAATTCTGAATTAATTTGAATTTATCCAGAAAGGTTCATTTGCATATGGCAGCCATGCTGTTTGGAAAACTTAAAATGTTTTTGATAATTATTGAGGTGTAGGCTCTTCTGAATTTTTTGACACCAAACAGATGAGCATTGGTCAAAAACTGTAGGACTAGAAAAACTCTAACAAAAACAATAGGGTCCTACGCACTGCGTGCTTGGACCCTAATAATAAGAAAAACTCTAACAAAAACAATAGGGTCCTACGCACTTGCGTGCTTGGACCCTAATAATAAGAAAAACTCTAACAAAAGCAATAAAGTCCTATGCACTGCGTGCTTGGACCCTAATAATAATAATAAGAAGAATAAGAAACACTCTAACAAAAACAATAGGGTCCTATGCACTGCGTGCTTGGACCCTAATAATAAGAAAAATCCTCACAATTCCAATAGGGTTCAATGCATTGCATGCTTGAACCCTAAATATAGCCGCAAGCGGCAATGAGCAGGTTCGAGCATGCAATAGCAGTATGGGCCCTTCTGCAAGTTTGGCCCATTAGGCCTAAAAAGGCCTCAAGCTTTTCGTTTAGCCCATTAGGCATAAAAAGGCCTCAAGCTGTGGGCAGATTGAATAGAACTGAAAGGAAGTCAGTTCATCAAAAGGCCGTCACCTGCCATAAACAGTGAGCAGAGGTCTTTAAACACATTATAGGTTTAAATTCATTTGTACTGATCTACACTGGTTTGTAGAACATCTAAGAGGTTGTCAACATAGATGTCAAAACTACATGACTAATGGCAGCATTTCTCACATAGTAGCACTTGCACAGTGGATTGGTTCTATATTTACCCTTTGATTTGATGTAGGCCACAGTGAGGCCCAATGCACTCATAAGGGGCAGTAATGGTGTGAGGAGCTCAGTGAAAGTGGCTCAGAATTAGTGAAAAGGCCACAATATGGTATCAGTCTCGATTAGGGACCATATACAAGGCAGTATACCAAGTTTTGGGTAGACTGACCTTTTCACCTTTATATAATATGTATAATATAGTCCTTGTATAATGTAGTGTTTGAATGAATAAGCCAAAATAAAAGACAAGCAGTACAAATTTTCAAATAACATGCAATTAGAAAGTTGTTCAGGTCAGTGACCTGAGTCACATGGCACCAATCATTTATCTGCAGACCTTGTAATAACATTGTAATAGCATTTTAATTGATTTTTAAGTGTTTTTGAGTGCTGAAGCGCCCACTAAAGGCCAATCTGGACCAAAATTGGCATGCTCCATTTTGGTCTTAAGTTGAATAAAGCCTGAAAGAATGGAGATGATCTGACCAATGACTGTTGAGTTATAGCAAATCAAGCTAGTAATGCAATGGCCACAGCAATTAATCGATTGCACACCATGCTGAGTAAAAAACTCAACATGTTTTTGATAATTATTTACCTACACATGCCAAAGAATTGTTCTAGACCAGTTTCGCAAAGATGGGATCAAAATCCAGAGACTAGTTCGAAAAGAATGGTTTTCAAACAGTTAATGATCACAAAAACAACTATACAGTTTTGTGATAAAGATGCATTTGCAAAATTGTTTGGCATAATGTACTACAATGGATTCATATGGGTTTTTAATCCAAACTGTAATAATATAGTAATGGCATGTAATAATAGGTTTATTTTTATGAATCGCGCCCCCAGTGGTCAAATCTTTTGAAACTTGACCGGTTGTTAGGAAGTGGGTACTTGTAGACACCATTAAAGTTTCATCATGATTGGTTAATGATAAGCCTGTCAAAAGGCCTGTTGAATGCTTATTGGCCGATGGCGACCACAAATTTTGACATATCCATTTGTCCTTATACTGGCCTACGGATGCTGCTTGCGAAGTTTCAGCTTGATCGGATGTACGGCTGCAGAGAAAATGCCATGTTTTTGTTGCTCCACCCCCTAATTACATATGCACACAAAAATCGAACAGCTACCTCTTAATGGGCTATTGAGTAGGCCTGTGAAGTTTCAATTTTTTTGGCTTAAGGATTCTTGAGTTACAGATTTTTTTAATTAATTCTGAATTATTTTGAATTTATTCAGAAGGGTTCATTTGCATATGGCAGCCATGTTGTATGGAAAACTCAAAATGTTTTTGATAATTATTGACCTTCAGGCTCTTCTGAATTTTTTGACACCAAATAGATGAGGATTGGGCGAAAATTGTAGGACTAGTTCGCAAAAAAAGTAGGTTTCGCATATTTGGCAATATTGCGAAAAATCTAAGTGGGCGGAACTAAATGGTCCAAATGGCAAAGTTGTTTGTTTGGACCCAAGGAACTAGGAAAAAAATATGCCTTGTCTGGGAAAAATCTGGTTTAGGAGTTATGAGGCAAAAATTATTTTTCTGTGCTATAGCGCAATTAGGGGCAAAAATTGACCAGCCTGCACGTATTCAGCACATCCCAAGGAATCAGCAGAAAAAAGAATTTTGTCTCTATCTCACTCTGATCAAAAGTTACAGGCAAAAATATGTGTAAAGTTGAAAAAGATGAAAAGCTGAAACATAGAACTAAAGTAAAGTATGAGCTCAGTGAAAGTGGGTCAGAATTAGTGAAAAGGCCACAATATGGTATGATTCTTGATCAGGGACCATATCCAAAGATGTTTACCAAGTTTTGGTCAGATTGACCTTTTGATCTCTGTATAATAAGCCTTCATATAATGTAGTCTTCGAATGATTAAGCCAAAATACAAGACAAACAGTACAATTTGTGACAGAACATGTAACTAGAAAGTTGTTCATGTGAGTCGTACGGCACACACCTTGTAATAACATTGTAATAGCATTTTAATTGATTTTTAAGTGTTTTTGAGTGCTAAAGCGCCCCCTAAAGGCCAATCTGGACCAAAATTGGCCAACACCATTAAAGTGCAAATATGTAACAATCCTGAAGGTTTAGACATGATCTGACCGATGACTGTTGAGTTATAGCTAATCAAGCTAACAATGCCATGGTCGCAGTAATTAATTGATTGATCCAAACGACCCTGAGTAGAAAAGTCAAAATGTTTTTGATAATTATTTACCTACACATGCCAAAGAATTGTTCTAGACCAAGTTCGAAAAGATTGGATCAAAATCCAGGGACTACTTCGAAAAGTACGCTTTTTAAACAGTTACCGATTACAAAAGAACTATGCAGTTTTGTAATAAATATGCATTTGCAAAATTGTTTGGAATAACATACTACATATGATACACAAGGATTTTCAAGCAAACTTGTAATAAAATAGTAATAAATTGTAATAATATGTTAATTTTTAAAAATAGCGCCCCCGAGTGGTAAATTTTTTTCAAACTTGATTGTTTGTTAGAAAGTGGCTATATGTAGAGATCATGCAAGTTTCATGATGATTAGTCAATGTTAAGCCTGTCAAAAGCCTGCTAAATGCTGATTGGCCGATGGCGACTATGTACTTCAATTAATCAAATTGTCCTTAAGGAATCACTTCTACTCTGGCCAATAGATGGTATCTGCAAAGTTTCAGCCTGATCGGATGTACGGATGCTGAGAAACAGCCATGTAGCATTAACTCCGCCCCCTAATGACATATGCACACAAAAATCGAATGGCTACCTTAGAATCTTCTTCCAAATGTGTCTGTCAAGTTTGAAATTTTTTGGCTGAAGGGTTGTTGAGTTACAGAATTTTAAATTAATTCTGAGAGTTCATTTGCATATGACAGCCATGTTATTTAGAAAAGTCAAAATGTTTTTGATAATTATTGAAGTGTAGACTCTTCTGAATTTTTTGACACCAAAAACATGAGGATCGGCAAAAATTGTAGGACTAGTTCGCAAAAGTAGGTTTTGCATATTATGCAAATTAGCTCAAAATCTAAGTGGGCGGAGCTAAATGGTCCAAATGGCAAAGTTGTTTGTTTGGACCCATAGAACCAGGAAAAAAATGTGTCTTGTCTGGGAAAAATCTGGTTTAGGAGTTATTAGGCAAAAATTATTTTTCTGTGCTATAGCGCCCCCTTGTGGCCGACAGGGCTGATTCCTTGCGCCTGAGTAGCGGGAGGGACTACTACCTATTGACCAAGTTTCAAGTCTCTAGGACTTACGGTTTGGGCTGTGCATTCCGTTTCAGGGCGGAAAAATAATAAGAAAAATCTTGACAATTTCAATAGGGTTCAATGCATTGCATGCTTGAACCCTAATAAGCAAAATCCGCACAATTCCAATAGGGTTCAATGCATTGCATGCTTGAACCCTAATAATAATAATAAGAAAAATCTTGACAATTTCATTAGGGTTCTACGCACTTCGTGCTTGAACCCTAATAATAATAATAATAAGAAGAAGAAAAATCCGCACAATTCCAATAGGGTTCAATGCATTGCATGCTTGAACCCTAATAATAATAATAAGAAAAATCTTGACAATTTCATTAGGGTTCTACGCACTTCGTGCTTGAACCCTAATAAGAAGAAGAAGAAGAAGAAGAAAAATCCGAGCAAAAGCAATAGGGTTCCATGCACCTAAAGGTGCTTGGACCCCTAATGACAATTCCAATAGGGTTCAATGCATTGCATGCTTGAACCCTAATAATAAGAAAAATCTTGACAATTTCAATAGGGTTCAATGCATTGCATGCTTGAACCCTAAAAATCTTGACAATTCCAATAGGGTTCAATGCATTGCATGCTTGAACTCTGTGCTTGAACCCTAAAAAGTAGCTTTACAAAACAAATAGCCTCATACTAAATACAAATATCAAATCTGGGTCATAAAAATGCACTTACCAGAGACTTAGAACATGCCAGAGAATCCTTTAAAACATGGCAGTCAACAACCTTGGTAAGCCTTACCTATAAACAAAGAGGGCATTTAAATAAAATTAAATGAAAAACCATGTTAACATTTTATCTTAAACATAAGATTTAATGTTTTATCGCTTTACCTTAACGTTTTATCTCACCATGTGGAAGGACAAATCACTGCATTATTTTGGCTGAAATTTAATAGTCTTACAATAATATATATTATTTTACTCATATTTAGCTATTTGTTTTAATCCTTTGAGCATTATTTTAGTTTGAAACCAACTATGATATTTAAGTCACATCATGGTTCTTTTAATCTATATGGCTATCAGGATTCCCTGTCTAGAGTTTGTGCATTATTGAGCATCAAAATCAATATATAATAAATAATTACTTCTACCACTTGGCACTTGAAGACCATAATGTTTAACGTTAATGCAGTTTGAGTAAACATAAGGTAAACCACATCTTGGTAACAATGGCAAAGGGGTTACATGAGCAAAATACATTTTTGAGTGTGTGTGCATGCACCATCTTATATACAAAATTATATTCTGATTATAGGGCTGAACAGTTATCATTTGCTTGATAGTTAACAAGATAACGGATTCTATTATGCTGACCTAATTCTCCACTGACAATTCTGATAGAGCAAAGTCGAGCGATTGGTGTTGAAGGAACAGAATGCTGAAATTAATTTTAAACCTGCTTTGTGGTGCTTGTAGCCTACTAGCTAAGTTAGCCAGCTAGCTGCTAACACTAACGCTTGCTTAGCTAACTAATGCTAGCTAGCTGCGCTAACGGTATCAGAGTCCATGTTGGAACACCACATTACAAACTGGGTTAATCGAACAGAGCATTAAGTGTTAAATTGACAAACGTTGAAATTAAACCAGGTAGCTGATGTCTGTAACCTACTAGCTGCTAACGCTATGATGTTTGCTAAGCTAACGCTAGCTACAATAGCGTTTGCAGGCTCCATCAGAAACCGGCTCTGGCTCCATATCTAAACTCGTCTTCCACAGTTTTAATGTGCATCATCATCTCTTAAGCTAGTATGTACTGTATCATGCCTTGTAACACAATCTTAAAGCTCACCTGTTTTCACCTGTATGCATGCATGAATTTCAATGACAACACTAGAAATCATTTGGAAACAACTGCTTTAATTCTCTTACATAAATACACAATACATGCCTACAACACTAACAAAATGGAACAGTCAGTGCATAAAGGTAAACAGTTAACATATACCAATAAACAGGTGTTAAAGAAAAAATACACACGAAACTGAAATGTGCAGTACGCCACTGTGCTTTGTTTTGCACATACACACACACAGTCACTTTATCATTTACAGCTACCTTGTATTCACTCATTTTGCATTTAATCAGGTTCACCAATATGGGAGTCTTTCTAGATCTACAATTACAGACTGTAGTCCATCCATTTCTCTGCATACATTGTTAGCCCCCTTTTACCCTGTTCTTCAGTGGTCAGGACCCCCATGGACCCTAACAGAGCCGGTACTACTTGGGTGGTGGATCATTCTCAGCACCGCAGTAACACTGACATGGTGGTGGTGTGTTAGTGTGTGTTGTGCTGGTCTGAGTGGATCAGACACAGCAGTGCTGCTGGAGTTTTTAAACACTGTGTCCACTCACTGTCCACTCTATTAGACACTCCTACCTTGTCAGTCCACCTTTTAGATGTAAAGTCAGAGACGATAGCTCATCTGCTGCTGCACAGTTTGTGTTGGTCATCCTCTAGACCTTCATCAGTGGTCGCAGGACGCTGCCCACAGGACGCTATTGGCTGGATGTTTTTGGTTGGTGGACTATTCTCAGTCCAGCTGTGACACTGAGGTGTTTAAAACTCCAGCAGCACTGCTGTGTCTGATCCACTCAGACCAGCACAACACACACTAACACACAACCATCATGTCAGTGCTGAAAATGATCCACCAACCAAATAATACATGTTTTGGGGGGTCCTATGGAGTCTTGACCATTAAAGAACAGGGTAAAAGGGTAAACAAATTATGCAGAGAAACAGATGGACTACAATCTGTAATACAATCTCTAAAGTCACATGGTTCGAATGACGTGCAAATTCCAGAGGGAGGGCACGAAGTGTAAAGTGGAAAACAAGATGGAGGCAAGCCCATATTATGCTAGTTTAGACTATATTACGAGAAAATTACAACATATGTTGATCCTTATGTTTTCAAGAGGAGTGTTTATTTCCAACTGAATTAAAAGACTTCCCTGCAGTGACGTAATGTAATTTGCAAACAGGCTTAAGTAAGGTGTACATAAAGTCGTCAGTGAATGTATATATAGAGCATGTGTGGAAGAGAGAGAGGCAGACAGGGAATGAACATCTGACCCCTACCCAATAATGTTAAATGTACTCGGCTCTTAACAGATGTGGAGGTCTCTGGTCAATTTCTTTGTCACCTGCAGTGTGATTGTTACTGTGGATTCTTGGCTGCATCTAAAATAAAGAAAAAAGTAAGCAAGATGAGTAAAACTCTCCCCAGATAGCAGACAGCAGGCATTGTGAGAAATAAATCTAAAAAGAAACAAGAAAAAAGGGGGTTGTGGATGCAATAGCATACAAGAAGGAGAGTGTTTCTGTAAATAACAATGTGCTGGTTTTCACAATGACACTTAACATTCAAAGTCCTATTGCATTTATGCAACAGCAATACGTAAGGAAACATATACTAACATTTCAAAGAGCTACACTGTAACATTACTATAAATAAAAGTACCTGGGACAAGCAGTCCTTAACAGTCGTGAACTAGAAGCAGCAGATGGATGACTGTAGAGGACACATTTAATCAAAGTTTAAAATACTAAATTTAATAACAAACAGACACAGCCATGTTTATGTTGACTAACTCCATTTGTATAAGCAGACAAGCCTCCCATCCAGCCAAGACATTGTTTCCAAACCTGAGAAATACCTGTTTATGCAGACAGGGTTTGTTTCCTAGCCTCTGCTTGTAAGCCAGCAGCAGGGTGGACAAAGTACATAATTTCTGTACTTGAGTAAAAGTAGAAATGCTCTTGGTAAAATATTTCTCGACCAAAAGCAGATTACTATTTGTGCTTACTTTTAAATTACTTGGTATCAGAAGTAAAGGAACTGTAAGTTATTAAAGAAATTCTGAGAAGTACTTTCCAATAAAGAGACCTGTGTGGCTACAGACATGAACAATTAACTCTAATGCTTGCAGTCACACAGGCTTCCTTAACAGAAAGTATTAATTAAAACAGAACTGCAATAATTAGGTACTTTTACTTAGGATAATTTGATGAAATACATTTAAAGTCAATCTGAAATCAAAATGGAACTTTACCCTTTCTTAGTTTATTTTACCTTATTAATCACAATGGTCATATTAATTCATCACATAACAAAATTCTTATTTTACCATAATCTTCTATAAAAGTGTACTTACTTTTGCAAAAATGAAATTAATATATAATGCATTATGATTTCCAATTCACAACAAGTACGTTTGTACTTTAACTCAAGTAAAAAACAAATAGAATACTTGTACTTTTTCTCAGGTTCAGAAGTTTTGTACTTTGCTCACTCCTGGTGAGAAGAGCTTCCGTAGCTTAAAATATGGATAATGAACTTCCAAAAACTGAACACTGACCTAATGTTAATTGTTTTAGATATTCGAATTCAAGCTAGTAAAACTATCAGACAGAAAGTAACCAAGTTATAGCTCAGCTCAGTTAGGATAACTCTTATCCAGTTAGGATAACAAAGTTCTACCAATTTAAAATTCTTGAATAATTCAGTCCAATGTAAACATTTAAACGATGTAAACATGTGGCTGCAGAGTCATTCAGAGTGGTTTGATATAAAATGGTTCGTTGTAAATAAATGTACCGTTTCTTTACAGTGGTGGTGATAGGAATCAGGGGTCACCATGACTACAACACAAATATAGCCATTTTATTTACTATCTAAAACCACCAGTGAACCTGCATGTGTTTGTGTAATGGTGATGGTGGAAAAACAGTCGGGGGGAAAAAAGAGTTTTCTTTGGAGACTATGGCTACGTTTACACAGTAGGTAAAAGTGGCCCAAATCCGATCTTTTTCTCCGTATGTGACACAGATGTGTCATCTGTGGCAGTGTGAACAGCAAAAAACGCACTGAATCTGACATGTTCAATTGCGATTTGAGACGCTTTCGTATGTGGTACTGAAATCCGATACGTATCCGATCTGCGGCAACGCGACTCAGTCTAAACAGTCAGATCGGAATTCATGCGACTTTTACGTCAGTACAACTCGACATTCGTCATAATTTTGCGCTGCTGAGACTCATAAACATTTAGTCTGATGTTTCTGTACCAAAGAATTAGAAGAGACTCATCAAGCCGCACCGTGTTTGAAGAGGTTTCGAACGAAACGGCCGAACGCGGCCGGAGGAGACCGAGGCTGCAGCGTCAGAGAACAGTTTAAAGAATCCGAGGACAGGAACCAAAGAAGTGGCCGTGGCCGAATAACGTGCCCTTTTTCGGCGAACTCGAACACACTGTGGGTGATGAGCCCAGCTGTCAAGCACTGGAATTTTATAATCGCTCCTGTGATGCTGGCGAAGACGAAACTGAAAGCTCCGGGAGCGACTGGCGTTCGCTGGCCGTCATGTTTACCTCTAGAGAGCACGCCAAGTGAAGCACTGTCCTTTTGCGCATGCGGGTCGGTTTAGGAGCGTGATCTGTTCAGACTAATGTCGCATACGGATCACATTTAAAAGATAATGTGAACAGCCAAACAAAAAAAATCGGATTTAGTGAGAAAATCAGATTTGGGCCACTTATACCTGCTGTGTGAACGTAGCCTATTTTGTCCTGCATGTACCCCTCCGGCATTAATGAATTAGAGTTAAAATTTTATCACAAAACTACCATAAAACAAAGTTTCAGGCATCACACCTTATACATCTAACCATTTCATATAATAACTTTCTAAGAGGGAGTTTTCAGAGGCACTGAATTCTTCAGACGTCTGGTTCCACTTTTAACATTCCCTCAATCGTAGGTTTCACTATAGCAGGGCATTTCATGCCAAACCCCTGTGAATGACTGTCAACATCGCAACCACTGAATTATGCAGAATTTTTGAAAATCAGTGGAGTTCCCCCTTAAGTTTTAACTCCAGCACCAGTCACTCGACGTCTCTCCCTCTAATGATTTCTGCTTTATCTCGTCTGAGTGAAGCATCAAACCTGGTACGTGCCGTGAAGCCATTACCTGCTAGCTAGCTAGGAAACTAACAGCCCCACACACCACAAAACCTGATCAGTTTCTGCTTATCAGACACTCCAGCACCGTTCACTCGACTTCACTCGCTCATTCTTCTTGAAATTCGTCACAGTTTAGCACAAGTTAGCCAGAATCGAACCGGTCTTCCAGCAGAGCCTGCTAACGTTAGCTAAACTTGAGCTAACTTAGATAGCAACTCAGTTTATTAGCTAGATTTAGAACGTGAATTTGACGTCGTTCCGATTTTAAAATAGTAATTAAAAAAAATACCTTTTAACTGACTTCATAATTTCTTACATTGTGAGAGCAAACAGAGTCAAGGTGACTAACCCAGCTCGCTCACCATAGCAGACCACCGGCTAACTAGCTAACTTAGCAAGTGACACTAATTTTCGATTTATTGTATAAAGAGTTCAACATTATCGGATTATAGGTTTAAGTCTAAGTAAACGTCCGATTAAAACTGTTGGTACGTCAAATAAACCAAGTCTTACTCACCAAATGCGTTTCGAAGCAATACGAAGTTTCGAGAAGCAGCTCCAACCGCTGTTCCCGCTCAGTTGAACGTTGGTGAGTCACGCGTGTCGCCGCAGCGCAGGCGCACTCGGGCAGCCTCAAAACGGGTGTAGTCAGCCCGCCTCAGTAGAGGTGCTGATTGTCAGTTAACACAGTGTTCATGCTGTTTCAGAGGGCGGCAAACAATGTTTTTTCGCAAACTTAATTTGCCTGTTACTATTGTTGTTGCTGTTGTTTGCTATTTTTAATATATAAATTTAGGCTTTTTAGTGGTCCTATGATCAAAATATAAAAATGCTAATAAAACTATAATAATAATGATGATCATATTTATAAAACAGGATGATTAAGACATTATGTTGATTTAAAGTTGAAATTTCAACATTGATTTATTAGTATTTTGTTAACCATTTCACAACCATTTAAGATTAACAGTTGTTTCAACGTTTTTTCAACGTTGGAACAACAACTGACATTATTTCAACCACATTTCAACATTGAAGGTCAGTCATGTGCTAGCTAAGGTGGAACGGCAGAATTAGAATGAGAAGCTGACTTAACAACTTAGTGTTTGACAGTTTCTCGTTGCAGATTGAACGTATCCGGAAACCACCTGGAGTGATTATAAATGCCATTTGTCCATTCGTCTCCAAATGATGTTCATCTTAAATCTGGGGACAGAATATTATGTCTCATTTTCTATATGAAATTTGGTTTGTTTTCTGTGAGTGCTGTCACTGAATTATGGCCAGTCAAAATCTGCCAAGCTCCGCGTTATTTTCTGCTATGGCAAAAATATAGCTAGCTGAGAGTTTATGAGCACAATTAACACATCAAGATTGTAAAATGAAAACCCATTTCAATTTTTTGCTTGGACTGCTCGTAATGTTGCTAGCCAAATCAGCATGCTTTAGGCTACGTTTACACAGCAGGTAAAAGTGGCCCAAATCTGATTTTCTCACCAAATCCGATAGCCTTAGTCTAGCTCCAGTAGCTGCTCACTTTAGGCTACAGGCTCCATAGTAGGCTATATTAGAGATTAGATGTGAAATTAAAGTTATATTGTGTTAGGTACTCATAACATAGTAGAAGCAACATGAGAATGTTCACTGTTAACCAGCATATTGAAGGTATAGGATCATGTAGCAAACATTAAGAAATCAGCAGGTACATTAGACTATATTTTTTCTCATTAACTATATAGGTAGCTGCCTTTCCCTTTAGCTGGGTTTTGGTACAGACAGCCTTTTTATAACATATGTTTAATGTGTGCTTTTACAATAATCAGTGAGTACAGAGATGCAAAAGAGACAAGCAAAGATAGAGAGAGAGAGGTAAATGAAACAAAATCAATTTGAAACTATCGCCTGATTTAATATAGGTTTAATGTATTTTTTAGCTGAAAATAAACATAAATAAATAGTTAAATGATTAATTATATCTAAACAGGGCAACTGAAGTCAAATAACTTTATGGAACATTAATAGCAGTGTGTGGAAGAACAGAGGGATGAAGAAGGAACAAATGAAAGAAAAAGGTGCATAAAAGTTATAGATGGGTAAAAAAGTAGCAGCGATTGAATAAAAAAAACAAAAGGAGAAACTTATTGTTGCTGTAACACTCATATTTGGTTGTTATTTTAATCACAATCAGATGTAAATAACATTTCTGCAAAATGGACCTCACAAAAATTCTGTTCCTAGTTATGGCCCTGTTAGCAGTTGTACGTTAACTCCAGCATTTAAGACCATTTATTGTTAAAACTGTGTTAGAACGATCAGCAGAGCTTTATTTTACTGCAAAGCATGATTGTTGTTTTACCAAAAAAAAGCTAGTTCTGCTGTGGAGCCGTAACAGGGCAGTAAAAGAGCTGCGTGTTGCCGACCCATGCCTTAGCTAAAGTGGAAAAAACATTTTCATAATAGACTATTATTAATAGTACTCCACAGAGCCAGAGTTACTGATGAAAATTTTGAGGCTGAAGTGTTGCTAAAGTTTAACAAAGGTCTCTGAATGTCATGTCTGTACATTTCTTGCTGACATGTTTAAATTGGAGCAGTTTTATTTTTAACAGTTGACAATGCCTTGCACAAAATTGTTTGGTTTGTATCTGGTTATTTTTGTTGATTTTTTTAAGGAAAAACCTGAAATGATTGATTTTGCCTTTACTTAATCTACATTTTTGTTGGATATCACACCTTTGGTTGTATAAGTTTGATTGCTGGGTACACTTTTTGATCTTTTTGTATATTTGCAGATTTTCAATTGTATGTTTCTTTCTGGTACATGATTAAATGCAGTGGCTTGTTCACAGTATCAGTTGGGCTTGTTTGGTGTGTCAGGTGGAGATTCATAAACATTCTGACAGTCACGCTTTGAAAGTAGCTAAAAAGTAGTGCACTACTTTTCATAAAAAGCTAACTACAATTTTTTCAGGAGCTATCCCAACCCTGTCTGCATGTTTTACTTGGAACTCCATGCCAGTTGGCTGTAACCAAAGAGAACAAATAGAATTTGATTGACATCACACTCATTTCTACAATGCTAGTTAAAAAAAAACATACTGACAGATATAAAAAAGACATGGTGTGCTACAGCAACAAAAGAAAATAAAACAGTGTAATCTTTTATATTATCCAATAAAAATGCAAAGTTTTGATATCTCCTCAAGCTGTTTGTAGATGGCACCCACTCTTTAAGATGTGGGATTGACCTTCATTGGCCGTAGTGACACCAGCATTCACACACACGCATAACAGAGCCCCCACTAACATCACTACTGATTCTCTTAAACTATGTATGATCAAGGTACAAAGTTTTATCTCAAACCTAATTGTTTTTGTGTATGTTAAGCATTGTTACTGTTTTTAGAATGTGTCAGCTATCTGGAACTGACCATAGCTGCTCAGGACATATATATATATATATATATATATATATATATATATATATATATATATAGGGCATGTAATGTAATGTAGTGTATATGTGAGATGTTGTTTAATTCAAAAATGTATTTCACACATAGCCACCAGGGGATGGTCTAAGTTGTTAAATATTTAATTGTGAATGTTATCATTTTTTACTTTAAAGCACATATGTTTATATTCTCTGTACTTCACATTGTATGTGGTAATCAATGATGAACTATTTAATTTGGCTGGTACACCTTTGGTTGTTATTTTTACTAGGCTGTCAGTCCTGGGAGACAAATCTGCTTATTTTGCTGCAAGAACAGATGTTACAACACCCTTACGAAGTTCCTGTACCAACACATTACCTTACTGCCAAAAACAAAATGTAAAGTACTTGTGTAAATTTTAGACTTTTATTGTTGTTAAATGCACCTGCTTTTACTCAATACTAATATTCAAAGCAAACCCATTGTAATTAAATATCTTAGTATTATTAGTAATAGTAATTTTTTTTAACTACACATATTGCTAAATAAAATTATACAAGTACTTATGTTTAAAATCAAACTTTGTACATTGATTTTGCACTTTCAGGTTCAGTTGGTGAGTGGCTGTGGTGCCAATCCTGAGCAGCAGATATGATGACTGGTGCCACTGGCATTTGGCTAGTGCCACTCCTGAGCGGAAGGTGCCAATGACTGTTGATGTCTAGTGCTGCTCCTGAGCAGCTAGTGCCACTGATATTGGCTAGTGCTACACCTGAGCAGCAAATGCCACTGCTGTTTAGCTCTTGAGTGGCAGATGTCAATGGGTATTGGTTGCAGATACCTAAGAAGGATGACAGGATTATAACATTTTTTTTTTATTATTTTATTTACACAAGCCTACAATTTTTGTGTGTTGTTTAATAAATACATTTATAAATATTCTTTACAATGTTTAGACATGAATAACACATCACAAATAATCCAATAATTAGTTTAAGTACATCCATAACACAAGCTGTGTTTTATTGACCCATAGAGTTATGTGCTGCTCGCTAGCATATCCAAGTGGCCTGTGCCCAGATTCACTGCTTTACCCACAGGATTTGCTGGTACGCGTCACTAAATGAATGAAATGAGTGTCAAGTGCCACTTCTCTATGGCATGTGCCATTCGCGAAGTGGCAGATGCCAAAACATGAAGGGAGTGGATGGAGATCCCAAACAGCATATATATTCTTTACTTTATATACAATGATCAGGCATAACATTATGACCACCTCCTTGTTTCTACGCTCATTGTCCATTTTATCAGCTCCACTTACTATATAGATGCACTTTGTAGTTCTACAATTACAGACTGTAGTCTATCTGCCAGCACTGCAGTAACACTGACGTGGTGGTGGTGTGTTAGTGTGTGTTGCGCTGGTACGAGTGGATCAGACACAGCAGTGGTGCTGGAGTTTTTAAACAGTGTCCACTCACTGTCCACTCTATTAGACACTCCTACCTTGTCAGTCCACCATGTAGATGTGAAGTTAGAGATGATAGCTCATCTGCTGCTGCACAGTTTGTGTTGGTCATCCTCTAGTCCTTCATCAGTGGTCACAGGACACTGCCCACAGGATGCTGTTGGCTGGATATTTTTGGTTGGTGGACTATTCTCAGTCCAGCAGTGACACTGAGGTGTTTAAAAACTCCAGCAGCACTGCTGTGTCTGATCCACTCAGACCAGCGCAACACACACTAACACACTCCCACCACATCAGTGTTACTGCAGTGCTGAGAATGATCCACCACCCAAATAGTACCTGCTCTGTTAGGGTCAATGGGGGTCCTGACCACTGAAGAACAGGGTAAAAGGGGCTAACAAAGTATGCAGAGAAACAGATGGACTACAGTCTGTAATTGTAGAACTACAGTACACCTATATAGTAAGTGGAGCTGATAAAATGGACAATGAGTGTAGAAACAAGGAGGTGGTCACAATGTTATGCCTGATTGGTGTATATATACAGGATGATTGATAAAGATTCATCCAATTTCAAAGCGCCATATTTTTACAACCATGAGGCGCCTAGGAACCGATCATATACCAATTTTCTCACTGTCACCAGAAGATGGCTCCCTTCAGTCTGCGAGGAGATGGCGACCCTTGAGCAGAAAGCTTTTTGCGTTCTCCACTTCAATAGGAGTGAATCTGTCATGACTGTGCAATGTGATATTCATCGGCAGTGAACCTCCAACAGCTCAGAGTATTCGTCGTTGGTTTCACAACACTGGATGATCTCCAAAAGCGCATTGAAAGAGCCATGAGTACAGTGACACCCAACATGCTCAATCGGGTATGGGATGAATTTGACTATCGCATTGATGTTGTCCGTACAGCTGGAGGAGGTCATATTGAGCACTTGTAAAATTACATAATAAACTATGCTTACTGAAACCATTTACAATTTACTGCATTGTTCTGTAATGATTTATAAGTAAAATAAATAATTTTGAAATCAGATGAATCTTTTTGAATCACCCTATCAGAATAACTTCAATAATCCGTTCTGTTTTTGCTGACCTTTCAGGAGCCAGCATGGTCAGAGAGCACATTTACATACGGTGTTTCATGTATCCTGAAAAGATCTTACCCACATGCATTTACACTTGGTAGTCTCCGTCTCCGCATCTCCGGTTAGTCAAACCGAAATCTGATTGCTGTGTGGGACGGAATATGCAAATCTGCTTGTTACGCAACAGCCAGTCACCTGCATTTTGTTTCGCACAGTAGTGTCTGTCTATATTGCTGTAAAGCATTTCGTTTTGTCAGGTCCCCAACCATGTGCATCCTTCATGATTGTCTTCCTCGCAGACACAGATCAGATGTCTAGTGACATGCGACATGGGGAGGAGTTTTGGTTGTCCTGGGAGTGGTTTTTGATATTGAATGTGTCCTTGAGAGACGGATGCATTTACAGTGCTATAATGTGGCTCAAATGCCTCTCAGTCCACCTCCTTAAGTGGTTTGAGCAGTCAGATATGTATTTGTTTTAAATGTGTCTTGGGTGCGTACACACTTGCGCTTTTATGTGGCTTGGCCTTATCCAGATAAAATCCTGATACTCAAGGCACATGAAGTGACCAGGTGTAAATGGGGTCAAAGTGTTTGTGTTGACAACTGCTATGAGGTCATGTGACCCCGAAGAGTGTAATAGTGAATTTTCTTTTTGCTGTGCCGAGAGTGACCCCTGCTGGGTGGAACAGAACAGCTTGATAATGGGAACTCAGGAGAGTGAAGGACTGCTGGACAACAAGTTATCTGAGCAATGCACTGGTGACCCTTTCCTCAGTATGGCCCACACATGCCTGTTCTACGTGAGAAAGGCCAGACAGAAGACATATGTATTTTGTCCTTTACCTTCTTTACAGACTTTAGAAGACGTAAGGATTTATGCTGATGTTCTTTGTGAAGCATGAGGCCTGGTTGTTGTTCGAAAGTTAGGGTGTGACCTCTCTCTCTCTCTCTCTCTCTCTCTCTCTCTCTCTCTCAACTTTTAGAGTTTTAGCCAAATGATTTTTTTAAGCTTTTGTCTAAGCTAAGCCTTGGTAACCTGTTGAGATTGTGTTCCTCTATTTTTATCCTTTCTTTAGTTTGTTTTACCTTATTGTGTTCCTGCAATCCTGAAAAAAACATTTTTCTTATTTTTTAAATTGTGTAATCTATTTTACCTTTCAAATTCAATATGTGGTCCTCTGTATCACACCAGCGGAGAGGCCAATTCCTGCTGCCTTATGCTAATGATGGACGGACCCCTTGCTGACCAAAGTCTGCTCTCATCATTCTGTCACAGGTAGACAGTTGGATGAAGGGTGAATTCTGTATTTTTGCCTTCAGGCATTTTCAAGTGTTGACACTGATTGATGATTGAGTTTTTAATATAACTATTTAGGTCTAGATTTCCTTAACTAAACAATGAACGCAGTTAACGCCATTATGTTAGCAGTGCTCACATAACTTAAGCTTTTATCAAGATGAACTCCTTCAAACATAGGTAGATACACAGCTATTACTCACTTTTGCAATCACGACAACTTTGATGGTGTAGTTAATGGTACAAAACACAGAATACTGCTGACCCTTCAACAGACCGAATAATTATATGATTCTAGCGATTTGTATGCTTTAGGCTCTTGCACTGTGCAGGCCGATGCAGTATTTACAAGGTAAATATATCTATGTATCTTGATTTGGAAGTCATAACCAGTGTGACGGCCAATCTCACATCCCCATCCTGATTTCACTACTCAGGGACCCTCAGGCAGAGTTAGGAATTTTTCATGCAAGCCATTACAGTTAACTGTAAAACTTGTCACTGATTTTAATGGTATGGTATCTTTGTAACATTTATTCATGAATAGAATTAAGTTAAGTCAGGCACATACAGTCAAGTGAAGTAAATACAACCTGTGAAATGTTTCTCTTTTTTTGATATATGTAGACATCTTCAGTTAAACATTATGTATCGATAAATGCTATGTAATAGAACAGAAACAATGGAAATTTGACTTCAATCATTTATTTACAAAATTAACTGAGAACTTACATCCCTGGGTTCAGTAACTGGTTTTGCCCCCTTGGCAGAATACACTTCGTTTAGCATCTTACAGTCTGCTCTCAGGTTAAATTTGCTGGGGCATGACCTGGACATGTTGGCAGTGGTATTAAATATTATCCACTTGTAGATAATCTTCTGCAAAGTAGTGTGATTGATATCCAATGTTTTTGATATCTTCTTAAACCCCTTTCCAGATTTGTAGACATCTACAATGTTCTTTCTGAAGGCCTGAGAGCTCTTTTGAATCTAGGCATGATAAAACTACATACTCCAATAACAAAGAACAAACCAGACCAGATATCTGAGGTTTAAATAAGACAAGCCTCCAAGATATTCTAAAACAGTGCTCTAATCAGTAGCACCTGATCAGGTGCACCTGATTAAAATTTGATATTATTGCAGTTGCATTACTGTTTATTTCAATTTTATAAAGGATGAGAAAAATGTTCATATAAGTGACACTTGTTAAATTACAAAAAGGGTGTATTTACTTCTTCAAATGACTGTACATACCTACCTATGCCTTTTGAGTTTCCTTACAGAGTTATTTATTGTAGGCCTTGTATGACTCATCCAATAACATTGTGAAAATCATAACCAAAAACCAAGGGAAGTGAAATCAGGATGAAGATGTATGATTAAACTGCACACTGGCATTGACTACTCATTATTATGCTGATGGATGCTACTTCAGGATTTTGACATTACTGTACACAAGGAAAGCCACCATGTAAAAATATTTCCAGGAACACAGTCACATGGTTTTGGTTTTTGTTTGTTGTGTAAAACATACATGCTTAAAATTTTGGTTTTTTTTTAGATATAAAATGTTATGGTTTGATGAGCCCCAAGTTTTTGGTAATCATGCAGACAAACTAAATATTAGCATCCCTGACATTCAATAGCTTAAATGTCTCGGAAATCAGACGCCGACCTATAAATAATTAACTTATTGCATTTCATATTTATCTGAAAAAAAGTGAATCTGTGTAGATCACCTTTAGGTTCAGTTGTTGTACAAGTTGACTGATTAGAGTATCCTCTTCAACTAGATTTCACCTCAATAACAGGTTTGAAGCTCTCTGCCTGCTCCAGCCACTCGGGTGACACAGCACTGCAGCTATGAGGCTGCCTGGACCAGTAGTGTTTGGCCGTGGTAAAATGCTATCCCTTCATGGTTAAGGACATTTTCGGCCTTTGAGGCCTCCTAGGCTGGCTGCCTGTGTGACGCACCATAGTTGTGGAGTGAGACTTTCCCACAGCTAAAGACTCTTTTTGGGCTGGCTAAGTGACTCTATACAGTGGTCATTGTAATCCCCCCTCGCTAGCTGTTGGAAATGTAGAGGTGTGTGTGTGTGTGTACTGTGTTATTTTAGTTATTGTTGATGTATTTTGTTATTTTCTGATCTTTTTGTAAAGTGTCCTTGGGTTTAAGAAAGGCGCTATATAAATTCAACTTATTATTATTATTAGATTCCATTGAAAGACACCTGAAAGCTGGCTCTAGTGGATGTTATCTCTTGTTTTACAGGTGCTCATACCGTACTTAGACAAAAGTATTGGGACACACCTCCTAATTATTGAGTTCAGGTGTTTCAGCCACACCTATTTCTATCAGATGGATAAAATTAAGTACAAAGCCTTGCAGTCTCAATAGATAAGCGCTGGCAGTAGAATGGGTCATACTGATGAGCTCAGCGACTTTAAACGTGGTACTGTCATAGGATGCTCCCTCTGCCACAAGTCAGTTTGTGAAATTTCTGTCTGCTAGATCTGCCCCTGTCAACTGTAAGTGCTATTATTGTGAAATGGAAGCACCTAGGAGCGACAACAGCTTAGCCACAAAGCGAACTCAAGCAAACTCACAGAGTGGGGCTGACGAGTGCTGAAGCGCACAGTGCCTATCCTCTGTTGAATCACTTACTAACGAGTTACAAATTGCCTCTGGATACAAAATCAGCAAAAGAGCTGCGCAACAGGAGCTTTATGAAATGGGTTTCCATGGCTGAGCAGCTCAACGCAAGACTAAGATCAAAATGCACAATGCCAAGCGAGCAGGGGTCAGGGATAGGGGGAGTGATGTAAAGCACGCTGCCACTGGACTGGGTTTGGCGAATGCCAGGAGAACGTAACCTGCCTGACTGCATTGTGCCAAGGGAAAAATTTGGTAGAGTAGGGATAATGCTATGGGGTTGTTTTTCAGGGGTTGGCCTAGTTACAGTGAAGGTAAATCTTAATGCTTCAGCATACCAAGACATTTTGGACAATTGTATGCTTCCAACTTTGTGAGAACCATTTTGGGAAGGCCCTTTTCTGTTCCAGCATGACTGTGTCCCAAGGCACAAAGCAAGGTCTATAAAGGCATGGCTGGGTGAGTTTGGTGTGGAAGAACTTATAGCTGCAAAAGGGGGACCATCTCCATAATAATGCCTATGAATTTAGAATGGGATATCATGAAAGCTCCTGTGGGTGTAATGTGGTGTCTGAATACTTTTGTCTATATAGTGTATCTTGGGTACCTCCAAATGATTCCCCATGGCTCTGGGCAAACCTCCTCCTGGCAACCCCAGACAACTTATTATATATCGGTGATTATATAGGTGGTGTTTGTGGTTTGGGATATGTTCTGACCCCAAGACCTAAATAATTTCTGCAGTTTCTAATCTGTGATCCTTGGAGATGCTTTGTTCACTCAAATCATCCGCCTCACTGTGCATGGGGTAAGTATAGGTATATGTTCTCTTCCTGGCAGATTCTTAACATCTAAAGTTGTTTTAAACTTATTACTTATTGCCCTGATAGTGGAAACAGGTATTTTCAACTGTTTAGCTATTTTCTATTAACCATTTCCTTTCTGTGCTGCTCAACAACCTTTTGTCGTACATTATTACTGTATTCTCTAGTCTTTCTCATAACAATGGATGACTAAGGGAATTTGGCTTGTGTGAATCAGGAAGTCATGGCTGACCATTTGTGTTCCTAAACGGTCAGGTGAACTTTCAAACATAAAATATGAATGGGAATATACTTCAGTTAGGTATCACTCTTAAGAATTCCTAGAAGTGCCAACAATTGTGGCACATGTTGATTTAAGAAAAATATTTATTTCATGACCAGATTTAGTTTTTTTCTTTCACAATCATTATACAACCCCATTTCTCAAAAATTTGGGACGCTGTGCAGAATGTAAATAAAAATAGAATGCAATGAAATGCAAGTCACTAATGAGGATTTTGGTGCTGAAGTGTTACTGAAGTTTAATAAAGGACTCTGAATGTCATGTCTGTACATCTTGTATTTAAATTGGACGAATGATAAAGTAATGATTGTAGGAGATTTTAATATCCATTTTGAGAAGGCAGATGACCCACTAAAAAAGGCATTTACTTCAATCCTAGACTCTGTTGGTATTACCCAAAATGTAACAGGGCCTACACACTACTGTAGTCACACTTTAGACTTAGTTCTGACACTCAGACTTAACATAGACAGTCTTAATATCCTACCGCAAACCTCAGGAATCTCCGACCATTACCTAATTTCTTATGAGCTACGTCTTAGCCATAATACATGTACGTCCCCTCGCTATTCTACAAAGCGCGCAATAAAACCATTTACTGCCCTAAAATTCGTAGAAAACCTCCCAGAACTAACAAGCCTAATCTCCACTCCATCAGACCCAATGGAGCTAGATGTATTAACCGACTTTTTAGAAAATACCTTTCGATCTACTTTAGAAAATGTGGCGCCACTTAAATTCAAAAGGATAAGACAGAAAAAGCTCGCCCCGTGGTACAATGATAAAACCCGTACCTTAAAACAAACAGTACGGAAACTAGAGCGGAAATGGCGATCAACCAAGCTGGAAGTGTTCCACTTGGCCTGGAAGGACAGCCTTATAGAGTATAGAAATGCTCTCACTAAAGCTCGCTCAGCATATCTGACCTCGCTGATCGAGAATAATAAATATAATCCTAGAGTACTGTTTAGTGTGATATCCAGAATTACAAAAAATCAGGCAGGTATTGAACCACAAATCCCGGTGACTCTCACCAGTGAAGTTTTTATGGACTTTTTTAATAATAAAATCGAAAATATTAGACAACAAATTCAACCCGCAGTATTAAATCCAACTTGGCTGTCATCTGACGTGGCTGATATAAAACATAATGTAGTTGCAGAAGAAAGGCTTGAAACTTTCTACCCACTCACACAGCCAGAATTAGAGAAGATTATCTCCTCTGCAAATTGCACAACCTGCACACTTGATGCAATTCCCTCAAAGTTACTCAAAGAAGTGCTACCAGTTATCATACATCCTCTTTTAACTATAGTAAACTCGTCCCTTAGCCTGGGCCATGTACCCAAAGCTTTTAAACTAGCAGTTATTAAACCTCTGATCAAACCTTGATGCTAATGTATTGTCTAATTACAGGCCTATTTCTAACCTACCATTTATATCTAAGATCTTAGAAAAAGCTGTAGCCCAACAACTTCATTTCTACATAAGAACCACATATATGAAAAATTCCAATCTGGATTCAGGCCACATCACAGCACTGAGACAGCTCTAGTTAAGATAACAAATGATCTTCTTCTTGCCTCTGATTAAGGCTACATATCCCTGTTGGTGCTACTTGACCTCAGCGCAGCTTTCGATTCGATAGACCACAATATTCTCCTAGAAAGGTTAGAAACCATGGTTGGAATCACAGGGACAGCCCTATCGTGGTTCAAATCTTACTTAACGGAACGCTATCAGTTCGTAAAGGTAAATGACTTATCTTCCAATTATTCACAAGTAAGATTTGGAATTCCGCAAGGCTCTATTTTAGGACCATTATTATTTACATTATACATGTTACTGTTAGGCACAGTTATAAGTAACCATGGCATTAACTTTCACTGTTACGCAGACGATACGCAACTGTACATATCAGCCAAGCCTGATGACAAATACAGGTTAAAGAAAATAGAGGACTGTGTAAGAGATGTGAAAGGTTGGATGTTGCGTAACTTCCTCCTTCTAAACAGTAACAAAACAGAGGTTCTCCTTCCGGGTCCAAAAGTGGCAAGAAATAAATTATCAGGTTCAACTCTAAATCTCGCTGACTTTCCAGTTATACCTGGTTCAGCAGCAAAAAATCTTGGTGTCATACTTGATCCAGATTTATCATTCGATCAACACCTAGGCAGTATCACTAGGACAGCTTTTTTACATCTTCACAACATCGCCAGAATAAGAAATGCCTTATCACTGCATGATGCAGAAACATTAGTACATGCCTTTATTACTTCAAGGCTAGACTATTGTAACGCACTACTTTTAGGATGCACCAGCAGGAATTTAAGTAAACTTCAACTAGTTCAAAATGCTGCAGCCAGGGTTCTCACTAAAACTAGAAAATTTGATCATATCAGTCCAGTTCTATCATCACTTCATTGGCTGCCTGTTCAATTCCGTATTGATTACAAAATTCTTTTATTGACGTATAAAGCCCTACATGGGCTCGCTCCTGAGTACCTACAAGACCTTATTTCCCATTACGAGCCACCACGATTACTCAGATCACAGAGTGCTGGCTTTTTAATAGTTCCCAGAATTCAGAAGGTTTCATCTGGGGGAAGAGCCTTTTCTTATAAAGCCCCCAAACTCTGGAATGATCTTCCAGAAAATGTTCGAGACTCAGTCGCAATCTTCAAATCTAGGCTGAAATCTCACTTGTTTAGTTTAGTTTTTGGTAGTTAATGTTTCCCCTTAGATAAAGGCAGCAGATCCAGGGGTCCATGGACGCAGGGAATTATAGTAAACTGAGACGCTGGTGCTGTCGTCCCGCCGCTCGCGCGCGATCACTCAGGTTTGTGGACGGTGGAGCAGAGGGATGCCAAAACGTTTCAGGGTGCTCCCGTATCTGTGTGCCCTTTTGGTTCTCTCCTTTTAGTTAAGCTGTTATAGTCAGTTCTGCCGGAGTCATTAGCCACACTCTGGAAATGATTTACTTATTATTATACATACACCCATACAGAACTAAACTAACTCCATCTCCCTACCTTTTTTCTGAGTAAACGACTGCCCACCTGTCCGGCCGGACACTGATGGACGATTGTCTGTCAAGCTCTCCTGCTACCCGCTTCAGACCAGTTGCCCACGCCCCAGTCACCGCCACCTGCCTTGGACTAGCTGCCCACCCGACACTGAAGTGGACTCCTAACTATTATTACTACTACTACTATTAATATTAGTAGTATAATAATTTTGTAGGTAGTTTGACCAGAGGAGGATGGGTCCCCCCTTGTGAGCCTTGGTTCCTCCCAAGGTTTCTTCCCCAGCTCTGAGGGAGTTTTTCCTTGCCACTGTTGCCACTGGCTTGCTCACCTGGAGGATTTACATTTCATGTTAAAACTTTGTCCTTAATGGATTTCTGTGAAGCTGCTTTGTGACAACATCAGTTGTAAAAAGCGCTATACAAATAAATTTGACTTGACTTGACCTGACCAGTTTTATTTCAACAGTTGACAATGCTTTGCACAAAACTGTTTGGTTTGTATATGGTTATTTATGTTGATTTTTGTTAGGAAAAACCTGAAATGTTAGACTTTACTTAAATTTTTACTAAATTTTGTTGGATATCACATCTTTGGTTGTGTACGTTTGATTGTTGGTTACACTTAAACTTACTTTTTGTATATTTGCAGTTTTTCAATTGTATGTTTCTTTTAGGCACATGATTAAATGCAGTGTCTTGTTCACCCTTCCAGTTGGGCTTGTTTGGTGTGTCAGGTGGAGTTTCACAAACATTCTGACAATCGCGTTTTGAAAGTAGCTAAAAAGTAGTGCACTACTGTTTTTGGAAAAGTAGCTTAATTGTAGCTAGCTACAAATTTTGGGAAAGTAGCTACAAAGCAGCTAGCTACTAATTTTTCAGTAGCTAACCCCACCCTGCCTAAGGCACCTCATCAAAGCAGTCAAGAGAGAAGTTCATGCTACATACACTAAAGCTAGCTGGGGCAAGTGTGTTCTCCACCCTTGATGCTTCTTTGGGATTCTGGCAAATTCCATTAGATCCCAAGAGTGAAACTCTGACCACGTTCATCACTCCCAGAGGCCAATTCTGTTTCCAGTGGCTGCCATTTAGAATTACCTCTGTGCCAGAATTTTTCCAAAGGGAAATGAGCAACCTTCTAAGGAGTCTACCAGGCCTTTCTACTGAACTTCACCCACTGATTGTTGTTCACTATTATTCCAGAGACACTGAAATTGTTTACAGACACTGAAACAGTTTACAATGAGTCTCCATTTCACTGATAAGCTCAAGAGTATGTGTGTGTGTGAGGTGGGGCATTCCAAGAGAACTTATCACAGACAATGGCACTCAGTTCAGCTCCTCGGACTTTGTACAGTTCTTTTCTGATTGGGGTATCCAGCACACTACCTGTAGCCCCCACTACCCACAGTGAAATGGAGCTGTTGAGAGAAGCCAAACTTCTACAACAGCCTGACCTTCACCTGGCTCTGCTGAGCTATAGAGCTACCCCAGCCACTGCTACAGGGGCTAGCCCTGCCCACATAATCACAGGCCACCAAATCTGCACCATCCTCCCTGTTCTTAAGAAAAGTCTGCAGCCAAAGCTCATCTGCCCACAGGAAGTGGCCAAAAAGGACAGAAAAGCTAAAGCAGCCTACAAGCTTTTTTATGACAGGAGACACTCTGTCCATTCCCTCCCTGACCTGCAATCAGGTGACAGAGTCTGTCTGGTCTACATCAGTCATTCTCTGTCATCAATCCTCAGGAGCTTACAAATATTATATACAAATAAAGTTCTTCCACCTGTGATCTTGGCCCTGTTCCTACTTCACTTCTTAAGATGATTTTTGATTGTGTGCAAAATGATGAAAACTTCTCTCGCTGGTGCCACATGAACATTTTAAACTTTTTGTCTCTAACCACCTCCACACAGCCTGCAACTGCTTTATTTGATTTTTGGTATGTTTTAGCTATGTCTTAGCTATTGTTTTACTTTTTACTTTTTATCATTCTTTTTATTCTCTTTATTTCATTTATTAGTATTCTTTTTATTTATTATTGTCAATTTGTTGTCTTACATCTTACATCTATTTCTTTTATTTCATGAATGTTTTTTTATTTATTTTATTCTGATCCTGATTTATCTGATCTGTTACTTGATAAATTACTATATTGTAATTTTAATTGATTATTGATTTAAAGGTTTATTGGTACCTTCTTATTATTAAATTTTACTATTATGATTTTTATTATTTAATTATAACATTTGATTTATTTTATTACTGTACAATTTCTCAATCCCTGATTCCTGTATTACTTGGCTACATTGTAAATGAGGGTCTTCCTCAATGTATTCTGAGTTTAAATAAAGGTTGATTGATTGATGTTTTAACTATCGCAAGCTGTTCTCTGTCAACAATTACTTCTCCACATGCTTTTACAACTGCCCTGGTGAAGCCTCTACTAAAAAATGATAATCTTAGACCTATTTTAAACCTTCCTTTTTAAAGTAATGTTTTAGAAAAAGTTGCTTATAAACAATTAAATAACATATCTAGTATAAAATTTTGTAGTTCATTCTAACCATAGTGCTGAGACAGCAGTCTTCTGTGTTGTCAATGACCTGCTGTTTTGGTCTTATTGAATCTTAGTGCAGCTTTCTAAACAAATTGATTACAAGATTCTAATCCACCATCCTTAAAACTGGGTAGTGTTCTTAGGCAAAGTTTTAGAATGGTTTAAATCGTACTTAATAAAAAGACAGTTCTTGGTTTCACTGGGAAATGATTCACCAAAATGTTGTAACATTTCTTGTGGAGTATCACAAGGTTCAGTTTTAGGGACTTTGCCTTTCTCTTTGAACATGTTACCTGTAGGTAAGGTCATCAGGAAACATAATATAATTTTTTATAGCTATACTGATGACACGCAATCATGCGTTCCATTCCTTCTGACTAACCAAGACTGGTGGCAGGATTACCAGTTGTGTGTCAGATATTACAAAATTTTCTACAACTAAATGCAGGAAAAAATTAAATACTGATTCTTAATACCACAATTCAAGGAAAGTTTAGAGAAACTAGGCCCTTTTGCTTCATATATCAAACATGGGTGTAATCTCAGAGCTCTGTTTTGTCCCAAATGTAAATGCAGTCACTACACTCACTTTTTATCATTTAAGAAATGTTGCTGAAGTTTGACCAGAGAAACTTGTTCATGCATTTGTTACAATGCACAGTTGATTACTCACACACATTATCTAAGCCACTCATTCTCCTGGGTCATGGGGGTGCGGGAGCCTATCCCAGCAGTCATTGAGTGGAAGGCAGGAAACACCCTGGACAGGTCACCAGTCCATCACAGGGCAGACATACACACACACACACACACACACACGTTTTATCTGCATTGTTTCCCCTGAGGTGAGAACGACTTCACCTGTCCCCTGACCCCCTACCCCTTCTTCCCAACCTTTTGATCTTCACCTACTTCCCTAAGTATGTATACTTAAACCATGTCAGACCACGTATTCATTAGACTGATGACCTAGCTGTGCCCGTGCATGATTCTCTGAATGCATGTGAATAAAATTCAGAATCTGTAGATCCAGTTGACAGTTGATCTGACTCTTCCTGCCTCTTCTAACAATACCTAAGGATCTCCAGTTGATCTGACTGCTTGTCTTTGAGCTGTGGAAGGAAGCCCACACAGACACAGGGAGAACATGCAAACTCCACACAGAAAGGAAATTGAACCCAGGCCCTTCTTGCTGTGAGGCGACAGCACTACCCACTGTGCCACTGACAGATGATTACCATAATGCTTTTTTAACAGGTTTCCTAAGAAAACAATACACACTCTACAACAAAAATCCTATCAGAAAGCATATCACCCCTGTTTAAAAATACTTGCATTTGCTGCCTGTATCTTTTAAGATATATTTTCTTTTACTAGTTTTTAAAGTTCTAAAAGGCCTCTTTCTGTTACTATGCCTCTCAACTCTGGAACTTGATTCCACCTTTTTTATTCAGCTTGATTATTTCATTGCCACACATCATGTTGGGTGTAACTGTATCCAGTGCATCAAGATGTAATTCAACTCTGTAGTAGCACAATACACATAAGAATACAATGCAACACACATACAAAAAACAATATACAATACAATATACAATATTCAGTATTAAGTGTAAGAGAATCATGGAACATGATACAATAATTTCATCTGTACATTTTTACAAAGGCTAGAAATATTACAGATTATAATTAAATATACTGCTCAGAAAAATGTTATAACCTTATCATGATGCTTCTTTCAAGTATAATACCATGCATGAGTATTACTGGAAAGTAAACTGATCTGGAACGTGGAATAGGTGTGGACTACAGTCAGCATAACTCATATGAAGACATGCAAGAAACACAATAAGAAAAAATTACACATTAAATCTTGTACAGTTTAATAGCACCACAGAGGCCACAATGATAAAGTATGTCATAGTTTTATTGACTGTATTGTTAAGTAAAATGAAAGATAAAGAGAAATGGTTTAGGATGAGTTTTCAAAAGGAACAAGTGAAAGAAAAGTCTGTGAACCAAACAACCTACTAGTTTGCAAAGAAGACCTTGGCGTGATCCTACTATGGTGTGGTTACCTCTTGCCATGCCAATAGCATTGTCTGCCTGTCGGGGAGATGATCTGAAGTGGAAAGTACATGAGACTTATTTCCACAGAAGGTGTGATGAGCTGCAGCCTGTCAGCTTGTGAGGAAGACCCATAACAGGTAAGGTTTGCTGCAGAGACTCCATAACCTGGCCTATATTCCACAGCCCATAAGCTCAAAGTTGTTTCCTCTGTTATCTTCGCTGGCGTTGTGTGTCTGTTAAATTAATATGTGGGAGGTAGATTTTCCACCCAGGAGCCTGACCTTCAGTTTACGCAGGCAGCAGATCCACTCCATTCATCTAAGAACCAAAGTAAAATTCTCTGACTGTGTTGCTTTGGTGTTAAGAGGCCCCTAGTGGTTGTTTAAAATCTTTTGTTGCTACAGCTGTTTGACTAACTCATGAAAAATAGCATCATTACAGAGATTACAGAGTTGCTGTGTCTGGACCAACCAAAATTTCCTGACATAGTCACCGGTCAGTATAGTGAGATCACTTCATTTGAAAAAATGACATAAGTAGTATGTATCCTACACTGTTTTTCAATGTATGATTTATGACCCTGATTTATGACCTGATTTATGACCTGATTGATGACCCCTGTGTGACAGGCATGTCAGTTTTGATTGCCAGGTCATTTTTATGACCCCTCTATGACACGCCAATTTATGACCCCCCTCTCTGTGACAGGCCAGTTTGAGGGACAGGTCTGTCGGGGGTGGGTGTTTTACAACACCCCCTCACCCCACCCCCCCATCTAACACCAACATTTGTGTTGGGGGAGCAGGGTGTGGCTTACATATATTGTATTTAAGCATTTTTCTGACAGGCAGATTGCATGACTATTGCTGCAAAATGTCTTCTGCAAGTTTAAATCAGACCGTTCTTAGCGTTTCTACAGCAACGCTGACTGTTAGTTCTTGTGGTAGTGAAACCAAGTTGGGGTTTGCGCCGAGGAAGAGCCGGTATTGCGATGCATTTCGTTGCCGGTCTCGCAAGCGTTTCGGGAACGTTAAGATTAACCTCTTTGATTCTCTGGCTTATGACGTTTGTGGGGATGGTCAAACAGAATCACTGCCCCCCGCAACGTTTTTTTAAAGGGTCCACCCATCCATATCGAGGCATACAGCTTCAGTTTCTCAGCACTCAAGCCAACATGTTTGAGGATTTTCATCCATCAGGCCACCCCAACAACCACGGGAAATTATCAAGGGCCGGATGTTGATTACGCGCCGCTCGACACTGCCAGCGGTCCTGTAAACTACAGCCATGAAGAACCAGCAGCGGCCAACGTGACATCAGACCACAGCATCTCGGGCCATTTCAGCAATGATACCAACACAGATGGCGATACAGCGTGTGGCGGCGATCAGCCAACACTATCCAACACATCAGACAACAACAACTGGTTAGACCATTTGTGTGAAGATTTTGCACGTGCAAATATGACTTTCCTGCATACACCGTTTTTTCACCGGTACCAGCACGCATGGAAGATGATGAAACACTCGTCGAAGCTCCTGAATGCAGGCCTATACCCACACCAACCGAAGATGTGGATGGCTGAGTATGTGCTACAGGATTAAAACTTATAAAGTCTGCTGTCGTTGTAATCTTACAACATATCATAAACAACAAACTGAAGGAAACGTGTCTTGGTTGTGAAGTAGACCACCCCAGTCAACTTCAACATTCGTGTCTGTTTGAGCCGGATATCTTCTTCTTTGAAAAGTACTAAGATGATATAACACAGACATTGTTCACGCCTGAATTGAAATCGCGGGGCTTCTAAAGTGTTTTGGAATACATCTGCCTCTTCAAAAATTCAAGGATGTGCTGAAACTGTTGTCTGTGAATTGCGGAGCGAGCCATACATTGTAGAAAAGTTGCATGAAATAAGAGAAAATCTGGTTGATAACATATCTGGGGAGTTTGTCGCTGATGCTGTTGATTGTTGGAAAGCTGGTTCAAACGCCCGCAGTTCTGTTTAAGACAAATGGGGAATGTTTGTGGATTCCAGGGTCTGTCAGACCGTGTGTTGAAACACAGTGTGAACTACGAATTGACTAATTTGTTGTATAAATGTATTGAGGATTGTGTGGTCGATTTTAGACTCTTTAATAGTGTGTATGAAGTTGAAGCTAAACGTTTGCAAAATTTCAAGAATCAAATGAGTATTGTCAAATCATTGTCAGATGATTGGTACAATGTAACACAGTTATGTCTAGATTCTGACAAACCGCCTCATGTAACTGTCAGGAGGTTACTGTCTTTGATGCCTGAGAGTAACAATACAATGAAAATCAGTCATGTGCTTTGTCTGTGTACATATGTATTAGATGTTTGTGTCTTAAGTCTTTCAGCAAATAAACCAATTAATGTTTGTAAAGTGGTTGAAATACTTGTTCAATACTTGGTTGAGAAAAATGTTGATGTATGTGTGGAATTTCTTGAATTCATTGATGCATTGTGAGTTGTGAATAAAACAGTAAATCAAACAAAATTTTGGGTCATTATTTTCAGTGATGGCATCTGTGAACATGTCAGATCTTATGAGAGCAGCTTATTACACACCTTCAAATTCTGGTTCATTAGGTGGTAAAAACCGTTTGAAACAGGCTGTTTTAGAGGATAAAGGTGTGCGTCTGTCTGATCAACAGGTTTCAGATTGGTTAGTGGGTGAAGATGCATACACCCTTCACAAACCTACACGGCATAATTACAGAAGGAACAGGGTGGTAGTATACAATATTGACTCACAATTCCAAGCCGATCTTGTTGATATGAATGCAAATTCTAAGGAAAACGATGGTTATAAATATATGTTGACGTGTATTGACGTATTTAGCAAATATGCCTGGGTCTGGTTGTTAAAAAATAAGTCGGGTTTGGAAGTCGCTAATGCGTTTGCGTCCATACTAGCCGAGGGTAGAGTGCCTCAAAAATTACAGTCTGACCGGGGCAAAGAGTTTTGTAACTTTCAAAACCTGATTTCAAGAAACAAAATTACGCATTTTGCTACAGGTAGTGAACTAAAGGCTAGTGTTATAGAGCGTTTTAATAGAACTCTAAAAAGTCGTATGTGGCGATATCTAACGGCTATAAGTTCCAAAAGGTACATTGATGTTTTACAAGACATAGTGCACGGTTACAACAACAGTCACCACAGAAGTATAAAAATGAAACCAGCTGATGTGTCCAAAGACAATGAAACTATTGTGTTTAAAATGTTGTATGGTGTGAGAGACGGGCTAAGCAAGAAAAGTGTTTAAGTACAAGGTGGGTGATGTTGTGAGAATTTCTAAAGTCAGGGGTCCGTTTGCAAAGGGTTACGAGGAGAACTATACACATGAATTTTTCACCATTTCAGAGTGTATCCCTCGTCAACCACCTGTTTATATATTGAAAGATTATGATGGTAATGTTATACAAGGTTGTTTCTATGAAGAAGAGTTGCAAAAAATAAATGGTAAAACATTCAAAGTTGAAAAGATTTTAGAGAAGAAAAAACAGGGTAAAAAAAAATATGGTTTTGGTGAAATGGCTGGGATGGCCTCCCAAATTCAACAGTTGGATTCCTGAAAAAGGATATAGTGGATATACAAAAGCCTTAAAAGATGTGTCGCTTTTGTGAATGCATTCATTACAACAAATGACAAACATGGGTGACAATGGTTTTTGCATTACTATGCCTTGCAATTCATCGATGTCGGTATACCCCGACAAACAAATTTCTAATTACAGAACAAAATTGGCAAAACCAATTGATTTAAAAGGTGACTGGGACGTGGGTGTTTTAGAGTTTCAGTACCCACAGACGTGGAAAACATTTGATGAAGATGACGCAACATTTATGGTCATCGATAAAAACGCTTCAAAAATAACAAAAATAAAATTACCTGTCGGATATTATAAACACATACCCATGTTGATTGGAGACTCCTTTGTGCCTCTGTTAAGATGTGTACATATATCAGGGGACATCCATGACGTTGTCACTGTTAGATACAACAAGCCGCAGTACGTGTCGGCAACTAAGACGCACATTAGCGACATTACAATAGAGGTGAAAACTGATCAAAACCTACACGTCAATTTTTCATACGGGAAAGTGGTTGCAAAACTACATTTTAGACCTGTAAAACAAACAACCGGGTTTTAAAATGGATGCATTCAATGCAACACGCTATGGACCCTGAATGCTATGTTTCTTACTACCAAAATCAAGCGGGCGGTATCATGCCTGGTTATGCAGGTAGTCCAGCTATGTACGGAGCTGGCTTTGGCTGTATTTTTAGAAATTTATTCAGAATGGCTATACCATTGTTCAGGAGAATCAGGAGAATTTGTCTTGCATGGAAGTCCAGTCCCAGGGTCGCATATTCTGGATTTGGTAAAAAGTATAACAGCTCCGCAGGGTTGGGATGAGTTTCTAGAGGCTTTTGCTGTTTTAAATATACCTCTTTCTACCATCCCAAACAAACATGTCAGAGAAAAAATTGTTTTGTTAAAAAACAAAAAGTCTGCTGGTTATGCTACACCGACAAAAGACATTTCGCACATTTCAAAAGACAACACCTGTTGAGTGTTGAAACCCCGGCATTTACCTCCCCCATTCTAGACAGAAGTAAATGGTTAAGCTTGTAAAATGTTTTTTGTTTGTTGGTTTGTTTGTTTATGTGTTACGGGACGGCGGGGAGGCGGACCCAAGTGCAGAAATGGAAACAGAAAAAAATGGGGAAAAAATGAGTTTATTGTGACACTGGAGCATGCATATGAGGTGACCCAAAGCCAGGTTCGAACCGGCGATGAATTGATCGGCGCGTCATGGCGTTACCACTGCGCCACTGAGGAGCACAGGTGACTACTGGCAATAACACCTCAAGGAAGGGGGGAAAGAAAAGGCGGGAAAACGACGAACTGCAAACAAAAGAGACGCTGAGAGCAGCGTACTCAAACAAAGGCTGAACTAGAGAGGCGAGAGGACAGAAAATAGGAAAAACAAAAAAACACTTCCACTCCAAAAACGAAGGGAAGGCAGACCTCTTTTCTTCCTTTTTTTATTTATTTATTTTTTTTGGCTTTAAGCCGCTTTGGGACAGTTTCTTTTCTCAGCCCTCTTTTCTTTTTCTTTTTTAGTTTTGGGGCAATTTCTCTTCTCAGCCCTCTTTTCTTTTTCTTTTTTAGTTTTGGGGCAGTTTCTTCTCTCAGCCCTCTTTTCTTTTTCTTTTTCAGTTTTGGGGCAGTTTCTTTTCTTTTCTTTTCTTTTCTTTTCTGACACTAAGTACCGTACCGGTCACCCCTCTACAAAGGTGTGACAAACACCACTGTTTGCCTTGACCTTAAGTAGAGGAGTCCGCAGGTGTGTCGCGTTGGGCCTAATCAGCCCGCGGACTTCTGGGAATTGGAGTTCCCTGAAGTTATGGCCCTGTGCCGCCGTCGCCCTCTGCTGGCAGCTGGCAGCGCAGGCTGGACACCCTGCTGCCATCGCCCTCTGCTGGCAGCAGGCGGCGCAGGCTGGACACCCTGCCGCTATCGCCCTCTGCTGGCAGCAGGTGGCGCAGGCTGGACACCCTGCCACCGCTGCCCTCTGCCGGCAGCAGGCGGGGCCGGCTGAACCCTTAGAGGACCCCCCCTCCTAGGGACGGCCCCAGAAGTCCCAAGGCCAGCAGCGCGTGTCCGTCGGAACTCCCTAATGAGCTCCGGGTCCAGGATATGGCGTGCCGGAACCCAAGACCGCTCCTCAGGCCCGTAGCCCTCCCAGTCAACCAAGTACTGGATGCCACCCCGCACATGGCGGGAGTCCAGGAGGCGGCGGACCGTGTAAGCCAGGGAGCCAGCAACAAGCTGCGGTGCTGGGGGCCGAGTCCCACAAACGAACGGCCTAAGGCGCGACACGTGGAATGCGGGGTGGATCCGCATGGAGGGCGGAAGGCGTAGCCGGTAGGTGACTGGGTTGATCCGCCGGTCGATCTTAAAGGGCCCCACATATCTAGGCGCCAGCTTTTTGGACTCCACACGGAGCGGAAGGTCCTTGGCCGAGAGCCAGACCCGCTGACCTGGCCGGAAGGTGGGGGCTGGGCGCCTCACGCTCCTCTTCGGGGAACATGGGCGGAGAAAACCCAAACTGGCACTCAAAGGGTGACATGCCCAGGGACGAATGCCGGAGAGTGTTATGGGCATATTCCGCCCAGGGTAGATACTCCGCCCATGAGGAGGGGTTGGTGGAGGTCAAGCACCGCAGAGTCCGGGCAAGGTCTTGATTGACCCTCTCAGTTTAGCCATTGGACTCTGGGTGGAAGCCGGAGGAGAGGCTCACAGAGGCTCCCATGAGCTGGCAGAAGGCCTTCCAAAAACGGCTAGTGAACTGGGGACCCCGGTCAGACACCAGATCACTAGGCATCCCGTGAACCCTGACCACGTGCTGTAACAGGAGCTCCGCTGTCTCCTTGGCAGAGGGAAGCTTGGGCAGGGCCACAAACTTACATGTCTTGGAGAAGCGGTCCACGAGGACCAGGATGACCATGTTGCCTTTGGAGGGGGGTAGACCCATGACAAAGTCCAGGGAGACGTGAGACCATGGACGCGCAGGGATGGGCAGCGGGTGGAGGAGACCTTGGGGCCGTGACCGGGGTGCTTTGCAGCGTGCACACGTCTCGCAAGACGCAATGAAGGCACGGATGTCCCTCTCCATGCTAGGCCACCAAAATCGCCTGCGCAAAAAGTCCAGGGTCCTAGCCACCCCTGGGTGACCTGAAAATGGGGAGGCGTGCCCCCATAGCAGCACCCGTTGCCGCACGGCAGCAGGCACGTACAGCTTACCGGGGGGACCACCTCCAGGATCGGGCTCCTGCCGTAGGGCCTCCCTGATGGCAGTCTCCAGCTCCCAACGGAGTTGGGCCAAGATCTGAGGAGCGGGAATAATGGGTTCTGGGGAGGGCTCAGGCCCCGGAGGTGCCCACTGTCTGGACAGAGCATCAGCCTTGGTGTTCTTAGAGCCTGGCCTATAAGACAGCAGGAAATCAAAGCGGCTAAAAAACAGTGCCCATCGGGCTTGGCGAGGGTTGAGCCGCTTTGCCTGTTGGATATAGGCCAGGTTCTTGTGGTCGGTCCAGACCACAAAGGGATGTTTAGACTCCTCAAGCCAGTGCCTCCATTCCTCCAGGGCGAGCTTCACGGCCAGAAGCTCCCTGTCTCCGTCATCGTAGTTGCGTTCAGCTGGAGTAAGACGATGGGAGAAGAATGCACATGGGTGGAGCTTCTTGGCCGGACCTAGGCGTTGCGAGATTACGGCCCCAACACCCACTTCCAAAGCGTCTACCTCGACGACAAACGGTTCCTCCGGATTGGGCAGCTGGAGGACCGGGGGAGATGTCAGCCATGCCTTGATCTCCTCAAAAGCCTTTTGGGCCTCGATGGTCCAACGAAAGGGCCCTGGGGTCTTCCAGGTAAGGGCGGTGAGGGGTGCCGCCACAGAACTGAAGTTCCTCACAAAGCATCGGAAGAAGTTGGCAAACCCCAGGAAACGTTGGACCAACCGGAGGGAGGTAGGACGGGGCCAGTCCACCACGGCTCTGATCTTGGCCGGGTTCATGCGGAGGGTGCCCTTGGACACCACAAAGCCCAAAAAGGACACCGTAGAGACATGGAACACCGACTTCTCCAGCTTAACGTACAGGCGGTTCTCCAGCAATAGTTGCAGGATCCGCCTGACATGCCCGACATGTTCCTCGAGGGACCGGCTGTAAATGAGTATGTCGTCGAGGTAGACATACGCATAAAGACCCAGGGCTTCTCTGAGGACTTCATTTATGAAGCGCTGGAAGACCGTCGGGGCGTTCATTAGCCCGAAGGGCATTACCCGGTACTCATAATGCCCAGTGGGGGTGATGAACGCCGTCTTCCATTCCTCCCCCTGCCGGATGCGGATGAGATTGTAAGCACTGCGCAAGTCCAGCTTAGTGAATACTGCAGCTTGCTGCAGTGCCTCAAACGCTGTTGACATGAGGGGCAGGGAGTGGCGGTCTTTTATGGTGATGGCGTTGGGCCCACGGTAGTCCACGCAGGGGCGGAGACCTCCGTCCTTCTTTCCGACAAAGAAGAAGCCTGCTCCTGTGGGAGAGGAGGATGGGCGTATGAACCCCAGCTCTAATGCTTCACGGATGTATTCATCCATCGCAGCACGTTCAGGGGGCGAGAGTGCAAACAACCGGCCACGGGGTGGTGTAGCACCTGGGAGCAGGTTGATGGCACAGTCGAACTCCCTGTGGGGTGGCAGAACCTGGGCCTTCTCTTTACTGAAGACCTCCTTGAAGTCCCAGTAGTCTCTGGGGACCCCTGAAAGGTCTGGCATAGCAGGACCCTTGAGGGAGGGCGTCCCTCGGAGGGGGCCAGGGTCGACCAAGCAATGACTGTTACACCGGGGTCCCATGCATATATGGACTGTGTCGACCAGTCAATGCGAGGGTTGTGCTGCTTCAACCAAGGGAACCCCAACACAAGTTGCAAGTGGGGGGCTTGGGTGAGGTACAGCACCGTGCTCTCACTGTGGGGGCCCACTCACAAGGTGACTGGCCCAGTGTGATGAGTGACGGGCCCAGACCCCAGAGACTGGCCGTCAATGGCCATAACCAATAGAGGATGTTCCAGGGGCTCAATGGGTAGGCCCAGCTCAGCAGCCAACGTGACATCAAGAAAGCTTTCTGCTGCTCCTGAGTCAACGAAGGCCTGCAAGGTTGTGTGTTGACTGAGCCCCCATGAAAGTTTTACTTCCAAGAAGAGCCCCGAAGTGGGGGAAAAGGATGACTGGCCCCTCACCAGTCCCCCTGACCGGAGCAGGCCCGTGCGTTTCCCCATGGCTTGCTAGTATTGCCAGGGCGTCTGGTCTCAAATGATTGAGGCCCAGAACCGCGATCAGGCAGCCCAGCACTACCGAGTTGCATGGGCTCAGGCAGGTCCCTGCTAGGTGGTGACCCGGCTGGAGAGGGGCGCCAGGGGGGACGGGAGACAGGAGCGCGGGAACCACCTCCCCGGTCCAAGTCTCTTTGACGCATGCGGGTATCCAGACGGATGCATACGTCATAGAGACCCTCTAACGTGGAGGGCAGCTCCCGGGTGGCTAGTTCATCCTTGAGCCTCCCGTTAAGTCCCTGATGGAATACGGCAGTTAGCGCCTCCTCATTCCGGCCACTTTCAGCGGCCAGGGTACGGAACTCAATGGCATAATCCGCCACCGAAAGGGCTCCTTGGGAGAGGGCCAGGAGGCGGGGTGCAGCCTCCCTACCCCCGATGGAGTTATGAAAGGTCGCCCTCATGGCCTTGACAAAACTCTCTCCTGATGCTGTGTCAGGAGAGTCCTGCTCCCACAGCGAGGTGGCCCAAGCCAAAACTCTACCGGTCAATAGAGAGATCACGTAAGCCACTTTGGACCTCTCTGTGGGGAACCGGGAGGGTTGCTGCTCAAACACCAGAGAACACTGCAAGAGAAACCCTCTACAGGTCTCTGGGTCCCCAGCATACCTCTCTGGATTGGCCACCAGAGCATCACCCCGGATGGGGTTCAGGTCAGCAGGGGGGGGGTGGAGTGGGAGCTAAGGCAGGAGCAGGGGCAGCAGCAGCAGCACTGGCAGGCTGAACCCCCTCGGTCTGTGCCCTGACCAGAAGGGTCAGCTGCTGCATCATGTCTTGCAACAGCTGCTCATGCTGGCCTATAACAGCACCCTGAGTCTGCAGGGCAGATCTGATGGGATCCAATTCTGCTGGGTCCATGTTGGTCACACCTTTCTGTTACGGGACGGCAGGGAGGCGGACCCAAGTGCAGAAATGGAAACGGAAAAAAATGAGTTTATTGTGACCCTGCGTTGTGAATCTGAAGCATGCATATGAGGTGACCCAAAGCCAAGTCCGAACCGGCGATGTATTGATCGGCGCGTCGTGGCGTTACCACTGCGCCACTGAGGAGCACAGGTGACTACTGGCAATAACACCTCAAGGAAGGGGGAAAAGAAAAGGCGGGAAAACGACGAACGGCAAATAAAAGAGACGCTGAGAGCAGCGTGCTCAAACAAAGGCTGAACTAGAGAGGCGAGAGGACAGAAAATAGGAAAAACAAAAAAAACACTTCCACTCCAAAAACGAAGGGAAGGCAGACCTCTTTTCTTCCTTTTTTTATTTATTTATTTTTTTTGGCTTTAAGCCGCTTTGGGACAGTTTCTTTTCTCAGCCCTCTTTTCTTTTTCTTTTTTAGTTTTGGGGCAATTTCTTTTCTTTTCTTTTCTTTTCTGACACTAAGTACCGTACCGGTCACCCCTCTACAAAGGTGTGACAAACATCGTTTGCCTTGACCTTAAGTAGAGGAGTCCGCAGGTGTGTCGCGTTGGGCCTAATCAGCCCGCGGACTTCTGGGAATTGGAGTTCCCTGAAGCTATGGCCCTGTGCCGCCGTCGCCCTCTGCTGGCAGCTGGCAGCGCAGGCTGGACACCCTGCCGCTGTCGCCCTCTGCTGGCAGCAGGCGGCGCAGGCTGGACACCCTGCCATCGCTGCCCTCTGCCGGCAGCCGGGGCCGGCTGAACCCTTACATTATGTATTTATTTGTTTAACATATTATAACTCATGCTTGGTGTTCTTAGCAGGGCGACCACGCTTCTTTCCAGGGGGTCGTTTCACAGATTTTCGTGCCATTACTAGCATGCCTGAACTGCCCTGGTTGTTTCGCATAGCATGTGTCAAACCGTTGCTGACTATATCGCTTACAATGTTTTTAGCCGCTGTTTTTAGATGCGGTTTGGCTATACTAAACCCCCTCTTGAACAACGGTATAGCCATTCTGAATAAATTTCTTAAAATACCGCCAAAGTCAGCTCCGTACATAGCTGGACTACCTGCATGACCAGGCATGACGCCGCCCGCTTGATTTTGGTAGTAAGAAACATAGCATTCAGGGTCCATAGCGTGTGCATTGAATGCATCCATTTTAAAACCCGGTTGTTTGTTTTACAGGTCTAAAATGTAGTTTTGCAACCACTTTCCTGTATGAAAAATTGACGTGTTGGTTTTGATCAGTTTTCACCTCTATTGTAATGTCGCTAATGTGCGTCTTAGTTGCCGACACGTACTGCGGCTTGTTGTATCTAACAGTGACAATGTTGTGGATGTCCCCTGATATATGTACACATCTTAACAGAGGCACAAAGGAGTCTCCAATCAACATGGGTATGTGTTTATAATATCCGACAGGTAATTTTATTTCTGTTATTTTTGAAGTGTTTTTATCGATGACCATAAATGTTGCGTCATCTTCATCAAATATTTTCCACGTCTGTGGGTACTGAAACTCTAAAACACCCACGTCCCAGTCACCTTTTAAATCAATTGGTTTTGCCAGTTTTGTTCTGTAATTAGAAATTTGTTTGTCGGGGTATACCGACATCGATGAATTGCAAGGCATAGTAATGCAAAAACCATTGTCACCCATGTTTGTCATTTGTTGTAATGAATGCATTCACAAAAGCGACACATCTTTTAAGGCTTTTGTATATCCACTACATCCTTTTTCAGGAATCCAACTGTTAAATTTGGGAGGCCATCCCAGCCATTTCACCAAAACCATATTTTTTTTACCCTGTTTTTTCTTCTCTAAAATCTTTTCAACTTTGAATGTTTTATCTTGAGGAACATTTATTTTTTGCAACTCTTCTTCATAGAAACAACCTTGTATAAGATTACCATCATAATCTTTCACTCTATAAACAGGTGGTTGACGAGGGATACACTCTGAAATGGTGAAAAATTCATGTGTATAGTTCTCCTCGTAACCCTTTGCAAATGGACCCCTGACTTTAGAAATTCTCACAACATCACCCACCTTGTACTTAAACACAGTTTTCTTGCTTAGCCCGTCTCTCACACCATACAACGTTTTAAACATAATAGTTTCATTGTCTTTGGACACATCAGCTGGTTTCATTTTTATACTTCTGTGGTGACCCGTTAGATATCGCCGTTAGATATCGCCACATACGACTTTTTAGAGTTCTATTAAAACACTCTACAACACTAGCCTTTAGTTCACTACCTGTAGCAAAATGCGTAATTTTGTTTTTTGACATCAGGTTTTGAAAGTGTTTGTTAAAAAACTCTTTGCCCCGGTCAGACTGTAATTTTTGAGGCACTCTACCCTCGGCTAGTATGGACGCAAACGCGTTAGCGACTTCCAAACCTGACTTATATTTTAACAACCAGACCCAGGCATATTTGCTAAATACGTCAATACACGTCAACATATATTTATAACCATCGTTTTCCTTAGAATTTGCGTTCATATCAACAAGATCGGCTTGGAATTGTGAGTCAATACTGTATACTACCACCCTGTTCCTTCTGTAATTATGCCGTGTAGGTTTGTGAAAGGTGTATGCATCTTCACCCGCTAACCAATCTGAAACCTGTTGATCAGACAGACGCACACCTTTATCCTCTAAAACAGCCTGTTTCAAACGGTTTTTACCACCTAATGAACCAGAATTTGAAGGTGTGTAATAAGCTGCTCTCATAAGATCTGACATGTTCACAGATGCCATCACTGAAAATAATGACCCAAAATTTTGTTTGATTTACTGTTTTATTCACAACTCACAATGCATCAATGAATTCAAGAAATTCCACACATACATCAACATTTTTCTCAACCAAGTATTGAACAAGTATTTCAACCACTTTACAAACATTAATTGGTTTATTTGCTGAAAGACTTAAGACACAAACATCTAATACATATGTACACAGACAAAGCACATGACTGATTTTCATTGTATTGTTACTCTCAGGCATCAAAGACAGTAACCTCCTGACAGTTACATGAGGCGGTTTGTCAGAATCTAGACATAACTGTGTTACGTTGTACCAATCATCTGACAATGATTTGACAATACTCATTTGATTCTTGAAATTTTGCAAACGTTTAGCTTCAACTTCATACACACTATTAAAGAGTATACAATCGACCACACAATCCTCAATACATTTATACAACAAATTAGTCAATTCGTAGTTCATATGGACCCTGGAATCCACAAACATTCCCCATTTGTCTTAAACAGAATGCAGGCGTATGAACCAGCTTTCCAACAATCAACAGTATCAGCGACAAACTCCCCAGATATGTTATCAACCAGATTTTCTCTTATTTCATGCAACTTTTCTACAATGTATGGTTCGCTCCACAATTAACAGACAACTGTTTCAGCACATCCTTGAATTTTTTGAAGAGGCAGAGTTATTCCAAAACACTTTAGAAGCCCCGCGATAGCATGTTTCAATTCAGGCGTGAACAATGTCTGTGTTATATCGTCATAGTACTTTTCAAAGAAGAAAATATCCGGCTCAAACAGACACGAATGTCGAAGTTGACTGGGGTGGTCCACTTCACAACCAAGACACGTTTCCTTCAGTTTGTTGTTTATGATATGTTGTAAGATTACAACGACAGCAGACTTTATAAGTTTTAATCCTGTAGCACATACTCAGCCATCCACATCTTCAGTTGGTGTGGGTATAGGCCTGCATTCAGGAGCTTCGACGAGTGTTTCATCATCTTCCATGCGTGCTGGTACCGGTGTAAAAAATGGTGTATGCAGGAAAGTCATATTTGCACGTGCAAAATCTTCACACAAATGGTCTAACCAGTTGTTGTTGTCTGATGTGTTGGATAGTGTTGGCTGATCGCCGCCGCACGCTGTATCGCCATCTGTGTTGGTATTGTTGCTGAAATGGCCCGAGATGCTGTGTTCTGATGTCACGTTGGCCGCTGCTGGTTCGTCATGGCTGTAGTTTACAGGACCGTTGGCAGTGTCGAGCGGTGCGTAATCAACGTCCGGCCCTTGATAATTTCCCGTGGTTGTTGGGGTGGCCTGATGGATGAAAATCCTCAAACATGTTGGCTTGAGTGCTGAGAAACTGAAGCTGTATGCCTCGATATGGATGGGTGGACCCTTTAAAAAGACGTTGCGGGGGGCGGTGATTCTGTTTGACCATCCCCACAAACGTCATAAGCCAGAGAATCAAAGAGGTTAATCTTAACGTTCCCGAAACGCTTGCGAGACCGGCAACGAAATGCATCACAATACCGGCTCTTCCTCGGCGCAAACCCCAACTTGGTTTCACTACCACAAGAACTAACAGTCAGCGTTGCTGTAGAAACGCTAAGAACAGTCTGATTTAAACTTGCAGAAGACATTTTGCAGCAATAGTCATGCAATCCGCCTGTCAGAATAATGCTTAAATACAATATATGTAAACCACACCCTGCTCCCCCAACACAAATGTTGGTGGTGGGGGGGTGGGGTGGGGTGAGGGGGTGTCGTAAAACACCCACCCCCGACAGACCTGTCCCTCAAACTGGCCTGTCACAGAGAGGGGGGTCATAAATTGGCGTGTCATAGAGGGGTCATAAAAATGACCTGGCAATCAAAACTGACATGCCTGTCACACAGGGGTCATAAATCAGGTCATAAATCAGGTCATAAATCATACATTGAAAAACAGTGTAGGATACATACTACTGACATAGAACAAGTAAAAGTGTGTAGAAATAAGTAAATGAAAGATACTAAAATATTATACAATAATATATTGACTTGATTTAAAATTATCTAACTTGCCAAGATATCATTTTTTGCAGGCTCATCCACAGGCACATGAAATGTGTCATGTAGCTGCTTCCTTATAGCTGATTCAATCAAACCTGGAACTTGTTGTCTACCCCATTTCTATGCCAACTCTGCCCCATGTGCGTTATTTCTAAGTTCCTTAAAATAGCAACATGTTGCTAAAGTGTTTCCCAACTATAACACTACATTTAAGTCTTCACCCCAGCCAGCCAACCGTGAAACAGCTGAGGTTTGCTCTTTATGTACTCTTATTTCAATACATTCACAATTCTCAACAATACATTTTGCCTAGGTTACATAAACCATTTTCATTGTTTAATTAATTTGCCATTATACAATGGTAAATTTATTTTTTACCATTAAGCATTAAGGTAAGTAAAATATCTTAAACAAAATACCCTTTTAAAAGAGTTATGTCACGCATTTGCCAGTATCACAGCAAGATATGGACTCCAACACCCACAATCCTCAAGGGGATCACATGACTTCTGACCATACATCGCGCTCCTATCAGCGCTCTCGCTCTCCGGAATATTAACTCTTTGCACCTGTGTTTTAGATCATATGATCAGGACAGCATAGCTTATAAGCCCAGGCTTTAGTGAGGATCAGTGCGAGGTATTGATTCTTTACGAACCTACTGAGTGTTTCTTCTGATCTATTGTCTATTGTGTATTTGACCTTTGTTTCTCGTTCTTGACTCTGCCTTTTGCCTTACCCCATTTGGATACTGTTGCTGGTTTTTGTGCTGTTCTGTGTTTTTGACCTTTTTGGACTGTTTTTTGTTCTTCCCTTTTGTCTTACCCCTTTGGTTTAGTTCACACGGTGATCTGATCATTGTTGTGTTTTGTGGCTGCTTTTTGGTTTTGACACACGCTTGGTTTTTGACTACGATTTTGGTTAACTCCATTAAACTGCCTTTCACCCTTTTACACCGCGAGCGTTTGGATTCTGTTGAATTGTCACAGAATACCTCGCCTACTATGCAGATGGCGGAACAGGAAGCCTTTCATAAGGTTCTAACCGAACAAGGGCAGCTTTTGGGTCGTCACCAGCAGGTACTGTCCGGGGTTACTTAGTCCCTCGAATCCCTAGCTGAACAACAGGTGGAACAACAAGCTCAGTTGGCCCAATTAGTCACGAGTGTTAAAGGTTTGACGGGACAACTACAAAATATGAGTCTCATAGATTCCGCAGTGAATCCAACGCCTACCACCACGGCAGCAGATCACGCAGGGGCGGCTTTCCCAGTGAGTAAACCGGATAAGTTTGAAGGGGATCCAGACAAATGTAGGGGTTTTTTATTACAATGCTCTGTTCTGATTCAGCTAAAATCTCTTTTGTTGTATCCCGTTTAACCGGAAAAGCCTTAGAATGGGCCACAGCTAGTTGGACTGCGATTCACCACATGACATACGCCCAATTCATCACACAATTCAAGACTGTGTTCGATCATCCTTATGAAGGGAAAGTAAGCAGGGAGTTGTTATGTAAGCTACGTCAGGGAACGCGCTCTGTAGTTGATTACTCATTAGAGTTTCGAACTCTCGCTGCTAGCAGCGGGTGGAATGAGGCGGCGTTATTAGTGATGTTCCGTCAAGGCTTGAATACTGAACTTTTAAACGAACTTGCTAGTAAGGATGATGACCTGACCCTCGACCAACTCATTACGTTGGCAATTAAACTGAATCATCTGTTACACTCTCGCTCAAGACCGAGGATTACACGTGAACAGAGAAAGGCAATGCCTCGGGGAAGGGTTCTTCCAGAGCCTCCAGAGTCCATAGAACCCATGCAATGTGACTCTTCAGGGCTATCTCCAGAAGAAAGGCAGCACCGTTTGCAGAACCATCTTTGTTTGTACTGTGGCAAGGCGGGACATCAAGTTCGTGAGTGCAGAACCCGCCCACAAAAGACAAAGGCGCCGACCCCTGGACATGTGGTGAGTGTTCCCACAAAGGGGTTGGTGTCTAAATCTGTAATGTTGACCGCCATTATATAATGTCATCCCCATTCTCTTATCATTTCAGCTCTGATCGACACCCGGTTGGTGTACAGATCAGTGCCTGTCACAAGGAGACTCTGTCCTTTTTAGTTCTAGACCAGTCTGAATTTGAAATCATTTTAGGACTTCCGTGGTTAGAAAAACATAATCCTGTAATTTCTTGGCCCGAACACACCATTACCAAAAGGTCGGACTATTGTGCCCATTCTTGTTTAATCACTCCATCCATACCCTTTTGTCCACCTCTATTGAAAGCCCCAACGCTGACACTCTCATTGAGATTCCCCCCGAATATAATGATCTGAAGGAAGTTTTCAACAAGAAAAATGCCACCAAATTACCCCCGCATAGATCCTACGACTGTGGTATTGATCTGGTCGAAAATCCCATCTTTCCCAAAGCACGAGTCTACCCGCTGACACAGGAGGAACAAAAAGCCCTTGATATTTACATTCAGGAGGCCCTAGAACAAGGATTCATCAGGCCCTCTACATCCCCCATCGCTTCTAGTTTCTTTTTCACTAAAAAGAAAGATGGAGGACTTCGCCCATGCATTGATTATAGGGCCCTTAATCAAATTTCAAAAGCCTATCCCTATCCGCTTCCATTAGTTCCTGTAGCACTAGAACAACTCAAAGCGGCTAAATTCTTCACTAAGCTAGATTTATGTAGTGCTTACAACTTGATCAGAGTGCGTAAGGGAGATGAATGGAAAACAGCACTTTTGACCACCAGGGGGTACTATGAATACCAGGTGATGCCATTCGGGCTCTCTATCACCCCCTCGGTGTTCCAAGCATTCATCAATGACACCCTCAGGGACATGTGAAGTATATTTTAAAAAGAAACCTTTGATAGAAGAAGGTAAAAACACTCTTTCAATAAGTTGAGGTGGTAGTATCTAGGAGTGCCCTATGTGCTCTGTTTGTGCAGGGGCTAGGAATGTGAATTGGTCCATTGGGAGAGGGCCTCTTACTTTCTCCCTTCTTCTCTTAGGTCCAAATAGATGAGATCGTTTTAAAAAGAACCATATGCTCTGTCTCCTGTTTCAACAACAAGAACCATATATATATGCTGTTGGTCAGTCTGTTCGGGGGGGGGGCATTTAGAATTGGCACAGATCCTCTCTCAGGTACTCTATAGTGCTTGATATGATACTGTTTTACTATGTAATAAACCTTTTTACTGGCAACTCAGTATCGGCGGAGTTTTTCTTCACAACATCTAAACACCATCGCCACTAAATAAACAACACATGTTAGGCCAGTTTGTAATTGCCTATTTAGATGACATCCTAGTTTACTCGCCTGATCTAGAGACACATGTGAAACATGTTCGCTCCAGTCTCCAAAGACTCCTTGAGAACAATTTATTCCTGAAAGCGGAAAAATGCGAGTTTCATTTGCAGTCGGTATCCTTTCTAGGATATATCATTAGCCCTCATGGAGTCACTATGGATGACAACAAGGTGGAAGCAGTAGCTAAATGGCCCACACCCACCTCCGTGAAGGACCTTCAGAGATTTTTGGGGTTTGCTAATTTTTATCGTCGTTTTATTAGGAACTTTAGCACCATAGCTTCTCCATTAACTCCCTTATTAAAGGGTAGTCCTAAGAGAATCATGTGGAATGACTCTGCAGAAAGTGCATTTCAGAGACTTAAAGAAGCTTTCACCACAGCCCCCATTTTGAAACACCCAGACCCCGCGCAGCCGTTCATAGTAGAGGTTGACGCCTCAGAAACAGGAGTTGGGGCTGTTCTATCACAAAGGTCAGGATCCCCACCAAAGCTACACCCCATAGCTTTATTTTCCCATAAGTTGTCCGCTCCCGAAAAAAATTATGGCATCGGGGACCGTGAACTTTTGGCTGTTAAGCTCGCACTGGAGGAGTGGCGTCATTGGCTCGAGAGAGCCAATTTTCCTTTAACAGTCATTACAGACCACAAGAACCTCGAATATCTCCGCACCGCAAAGAGAATTAATGCCCGACAAGCCCGGTGGTCACTTTTCTTTGCTAGATTCCGTTTTAACATAACTTTTAGACCTGGATCCCGTAATACTAAAGCTGATGCGCTTTCTAGAATTTACAAAGGAGATAAGAACCCATTAGACTCGTCCAAGAACATACTACCCCCAGAAGTCACTATTTCTTCCATTCGCTGGCAGATCGATGAAGACATCAAAAGTGCCCTCATTAACTGAGAAATCCCCACTCCGTGCCCTCCAGACAAACTGTATGTTCCAGAAACTTTCCGTACCCAGCTCATAACATGGGCTCATTCTTCTCTCACCTCCGGACATCCGGGTGAAACACGTACACTGAAACTCTTGTCACATCGCTACTGGTGGGAATCAATGATTAAACACATTCACCTTTTCGTTTCCTCCTGCTCAGTCTGTTCACAGTGCAAGACACCAAAGACGCTACCCGCTGGGAAACTGGTACCCTTACCAGTGCCTAACCGACCCTGGTCCCACATCGCGGTGGATTTTGTCACTGATCTACCCGTTTCACAGGGATATACCACAATATTAACAGTAGTAGACCGGTTTTCCCGTGGAGTGAGGTTTGTGCCTTTTGTGGCAATATCTAGTGCATTTCAGACTGCTCAGACTCTGTTTCATCATGTGTTTTGTTTTTTTGGCATCCCGGAGGATATAGTATCCGATCGGGGTCCTCAATTCACCTCCCAGGTATGGGCAGCCTTTTTTGAGCATATTGGGGTTTCAGTTAGTCTTTCCTCAGGGTATCACCCACAAACAAACGGACAGTGTGAGCGAGTAAATCAGGAACTGGGAAATATTTTGAGGGTTTTCTGTTACGAGAACCCCTCGGACTGGGCGGAATACTTAATATGGCGGAATACTTAATATGAGATCGCACAAAATTCTCTAACCAGCTCTACTACAGATATGACCCCTTTCCAGTGTGTTTTAGGATATCAACCCCCCTTAGTGCCTTGGATGGGTGCTCAAACGGATGTGCCTGCAGTGGACCAATGGATGAATCGGAGTGAACAGGTGTGGGAGGAGAAACACCAACGCATCGAGAGTGTGATTCAACGACACAAGGAGAAAGCGGATCGTCATAGAGGTCCAACTCCGACATTTCAACCAGGAGATCGAGTATGGCACCCAGGACTTCCGCAGACCAGAGGGAAGTTGCAAAAAACTCCAGCCCAAATACATAGGACCGTTTAAAATTGATAAACGAGTCAATGAAGTCACATATAGGTTGAAATTACCCCCAAGATTCAGGGTTTTGCGTTCTTTTCATGTTTCTCTTTTGAAACCTGTTGTTGCAGGGCCCTTGGATGAGGCGAACCCGGATGGCACACCCCCACCACCAGAACAGATAGATGGGGCACCGGTATACGCTGTCCGTGGGTTGTTGGACTCGCTGAGATGAGGCGGGATTCTGCAGTACCTGGTGGATTGGGAGGGGTATGGTCCGGGGGAGCAATGTTGGGTCGATGCTAAGGATGTGCTAGACCCCGCCCTCATTGCGGACTTCCACAGTCGGCATCCAGAGAAACCTGCTCCTCGTCCCAGGGGTCGACCGCACAAGAGGCTCACCAGCTCTCTGCCGCCTCGTCTACGGAATTCCCAGTAGAAGGAACCGCGAGTCCAGCGCCTAGGCAGTTCTGGGTCTGCCTCTGTTCCAGGATCCGGTGATGTGCGTGGTGGTCGTCTGGGTCGTCCTCGTTCCAAGGTCCGCCCGGACTCTTTGGGGGGGGGACTGTCACGCATTTGCCAGTATCACAGCAAGATATGGACTCCAACACCCACAATCCTCAAGGGGATCACATGACTTCTGACCATACATCACGCTCCTATCAGCGCTTTCGCTCTCCGGAGTATTAACTCTTTGCACCTGTGTTTTAGATCATATGATCAGGACAGCATAGCTTATAAGCCCAGGCTTTAGTGAGGATCAGTGCGAGGTATTGATTCTTTACGAACCTACTGAGCGTTTCTTCTGATCTATTGTCTATTGTGTATTTGACCTTTGTTTCTCGTTCTTGACCCTGCCTTTTGCCTTACCCCATTTGGATACTGTTGCTGGTTTTTGTGCTGTTCTGTGTTTTTGACCTTTTTGGACTGTTTTTTGACCTTCCCTTTGTCTTACCCCTTTGGTTTAGTTCACACGGTGATCTGATCATCGTTGTGTTTTGTGGCTGCTTTTTGGTTTTGACACACGCTTGGTTTTTGACTACGATTTTGGTTAACTCCATTAAACTGCCTTTCACCCTTTTACACCGCGAGCATCTGGATTCTGTTGAATTGTCACAAGTTATTACAGTTAAAATGCATATACAATGATCATAACCCCTAAAATCATCTACACATCCAGTTGGCCACCCTGAATAATGTAAGATAATTACATAAATAAATACATACAATAAAGTTTGTATTAGTTTTGCAGAGCTCCTGAAACGGGTGTTTATCCTATGTCGCAGCAGTCACGTGACAGTGTATGGCGTTGAAATAAAAGAATAAATCTATGTAACCCGTGGAGCAATTGGGGGTTAGATGCCTTGCTCAAGGGCACTTCAGTCACGTACTGTTGGCTCAGGGGATCGAACTGGCAGCCTTCTGGTCACAAGACTGGTTTCCCAACCTCTCTCCCACAACTGCCCCCAATTTTTTTTTTAATTTGTTAAGAAAAACTTCCAGCCCATGACTGCCCCCAGATTTATTAAAAATCTGTTCTTTTTTCGTGTCAAAGTCAAAAGATTAATCGGTAGAAATCTTATTTTGATACCCCTCATCAACAATAATTACAAATAGAGGTCAATCTATTCGTTCGCCCCCGGATCCCCCGCCCGCTCCGGCGCAGTCTCCGCGCACGCAACACGGCCGAGAGCCGAGGATTCAATGTCCCTGCTCTCGCTGCTGACCTCTCCCTCCATCCTGATCATTCTTTCGTTTCGTATTTGCTGGACGGCCTTATCTTTGGCTTTTCTCCTGGACTCGTTGTGCTTCCTGCCTTATCCCTTTCATGTCGCAACCTCCTCTCCGCTCTGTCCGAGCCTGACGTTGTGTCTTCCCTTTTAGCCAAGGAAGTTTCGGAGGGTTTCATGATCGGCCCTTTCGCTTCTGCTCCCTTCTCCACCTATCGTGTCAATCCTATTGGCGTCGCCACTCGTAAATACTCCGGCAAGAAACGCCTCATCATTTATTTGTCTGCCCCTCACGGCTCTTCAGAACCATCCATCAACAGCCTCGTGCCTAGCTCTGATTTCTCTCTTCACTACGCTACCGTGGACAATGCTATATCGCTCATCAAGCAGGCCGGCCGTGGAGCTTGGCTTGCCAAGGCTGACATTGTCTCGGCTTTTAAGGTCCTCCCTCTGCACCCTGATCTTTGGCATCTGTTCGGAGTTTGCTGGGATGGCAGATTTTACTTTGCAGTTCGACTCGCCTTCGGATGCAAAAGCAGCCCCAAGATTTTCGACACTCTGGCCAAAGCCTTGTGTTGGATCTTGCTGAATGTTTGCAGACTACCCTACGTGCTTCACCTCCTCGATGACTTCCTCGTGGCAGTCCCCCCTTCCTCCCCGCCTGCGTATGGCCTCCGCACCCTCTCCTCTGCATTTCAGCGTCTCGGTATCCCCCTCTCTCCAGAGAAGACATTGGGTCCATCTACCTCTCTTGAGTTCCTTGGCATTCAGCTGGACTCAGTCTCATTTCAGGCTTCCCTTCCACCCGATAAGCTGGATCGCATTGCTACTGCCCTGTCAGAATTTGTGCTGCAGCCTCGATGCTCAAAGCTTCAGCTCCTCTCTCTTCTTGGGCATCTCAATTACGCAATTTGAATAATACCTCAAGGTCGCTCTTTTATCTCCCACCTCCTCAGCATTGCCTCCTCGGTTCCCTCACTTCAACACCGCCTCTCCTTGGACGACGCATGTATCTCAGAACTCCGCTTCTGGCTCTTCCTCCTCCAGCAATGGAATGGCATCTCTTTCTTCTACGAAGACGCTATCCTAGTCCCTGAAGATCTGCAACTATTCACTGATGCTGCTCCCTTGATAGGCTTCGGCGGCTTCTATGGCGGCCGCTGGTTCGCTTCTCAATGGCCTCCGGAGTTTGCTTCGCTTTCATTTGAATTAGGTGATTCCTCTGCCTTGTGGGAACTCTACCCGGTCGTCATAGCCGCACTCCTTTGGGGACACGAATGGACACGATGAGTGATCCTTATCCACTCCGACAACTCTGCTGTTGTTCATATGATAAACAAAGGACGATCTAAATCCCTGACACTCATGCCATTCTTACGTCGCCTGACTTGGCACTCAATCAAACATCAATTTATTCTTCGAGCCATTCACATCCCAGGCCATTCAAATGCTATTGCTGATTCTCTCTCTCGTTTTCAATTTCAGAAATTCAAAGCCTTGGCACGTCAAGCAGAGCCTCATCCGACACCAATTCCTCCATTTTCAGACTCAATCCTCCAACTGACCAGCAGTTCTTTCTGCCCCTCGTACCCTGTCAACCTATTGGTCCGGATGGAAATCTTTCCAGCGCTTCCACGCACTCCACAGCATTCCGTTCCCTTCAGACAATCTGTCAACGACAGCTGCTTACCTCACATTTGCCAGTTTATATTTAGCCATTCGCTCTTCCACCTTAAAAGTCTATTTAGTCGGGATCAATTTCTTTACAAAGCTTATCAACGGAACCCAACACACAACAGCTAACCACCCTCAGATTATACTTTTACTAAAAGGAATCCAAAGAAATGAACCTCGCCTTCCACCACGCCAGCTGCCCTTAACCTCTGACATACTCCACCACTGCATTCAGACACTCCGTGCTGGTCTCTTCCCCAAAGAACTATCCACTACATTAGAAGCTCTGTTTCTCCTCGCCTTTTTCGGATTCCTGAGATGTTCAGAATATACAGCTCAAACAGAAGCTTTCAACCCTGCTCTACATCCCTGCCTATCAGACTTAACCATGTTAAACTCAGATACCATGATCTACAACATCAAACACAGCAAAACAAACCAGTTTGGTAAAAGCATTCCTTTGTACTTATTTAAAATCAACTCTTATCTGAGCCCATATGAGCCTCTGGCACAGCTACTCCAACTCAGGCTCTCTCAAAACGCCCAACAATCAGACCCACTTTTCATTACAGAAACCGGCTCCGTGGTCTCCCGTCGCTGGTTCCACAAACTCTTACGCCTAGTTCTTTCATTATCCGGTTACCCTCCGGAACAATTTTCTGCTCATTCCTTCAGAATCGGAGCAGCTTCTTCTGCTACTCGCCAAGGGCTCCCCGACCATATGGTCCAACTACTCGGACGATGGTCCTCGCAAGCTTACCATGGCTACATACGCATGCAAATCCAGGACCTCCGCCAAGCTCACAAACAGCTGGCCTCCATCTAATCCAGAATTTTTGGGGGTCGGCCCTCTCGCGATCCACAGAGGCCGTACTGAACTCCAGCCCAAATTTTCCTCAGAGTTCCCCTCCTATCATTATCTAACTTACCAAGGCGTGGTCTGCATTCGCAAAATGGAGTTATGGCATAACTGAAGTTTGAGGAAAGACCACGCCTAAACTCCTCCTTCCCAATTTCAGCTTCCTATAAATACCACTCCTTCACTCCTCCCACTCGTGACGAAATTTCGCACCCCTCCTCCTCCCCTTCTCCTCCACCTTGTCCACGCCTGCACTCAATCTTGGTAGGGGGGTCGGCCCTCTCGTGATCCACAGAGGCCGTACTGAACTCCAGCCCAAATTTTCCTCAGAGTTCCCCTCCTATCATTATCTAACTTACCAAGGCGTGGTCTGCATTCGCAAAGAAAAGTTTGATTTATAGCCAGTCTACCTGTAGAGTTTTAGTTTAGTTTAAAGTTCCTATCCATCTCCTTAACTGCAAGCGTGCTGTCTCTCTGTATGCTGAGCTCTGTTGTCACATACTAACAAAACCTCTGTCACTGTGTGTCTGCAGGAGCTGGTGAAATAGTGGAACTGGATATAGTACTGGGAGTCTAGACAAGTGTAATAGTTTGTTGATGCACAATACCAGACAACTAGTAGTAGGAGTTCTTCAGCTGTATGGGGGTGGAGATGTTCAATAAAGGAGAGTCTTGAGTCTTGAAGTACCCATGAGATACTGGAGTAAACTGGGAAAAGCCCTCTACAAGCCCTTTGTGACAACAAGTTATCTGAGCAGCTACAGAGGGACCCAAAATTAACCTTGCAGAAAGCACTGAGAGTTCGCCAAAGCAAACTTGTAAAAAAACAGCAAGACATGCTCAGAAATAATTTCAAGGGAGAAAGTGCATGCTCAGATGTAGATGCAGTGAACGTGCAACGAAAAACCAGCAGAAAAATTAAAAAACGAGACCCCTGATAAAACCGAATAATTTAGGTCCCCTGATAAAACCGAATAATTTAGTTAAGAGAGAACAGCACATACTGCTGGCAGTGGAGCACATGCTTGGACAACTTGAAGCAGCTCACAACAATAATGACGCCATTTGGTAGATTCCGTTACAACCGTTTATGTTTCAGCATCTCATCCATGCCAGAGCATTTTCAAAAACGCATGTTCCAAATGTTGGATCTTGGAACTCGATGGAGTAGTGTGCCAAATAGATGATGCGCTGGTGTTTGAGAAAACACTGGCAGAGTGAAATTCCTTGGCCAGATTGTTAAAGGTGTGGGAGTCAGTGTAGATCCAGCCAACGTGAGAGCCATATCCAACATGCAGGAACCATAGAAATGTTAGTGAGGTCTGAAGGTTCTTAGGAATGGTAAATCATCTTTAAATGTCTACCAAACCTAGCTGAACGAACCAGGCCTCCAAAAGATCTGCTGAGGACAACAAACATGTTGTAAAGGAAACTGCACAACAGCAAGCATTTGATGAAATAAACAGAGAGCTGAGTACTCCACCTAGACATGCACTGTATAACACGAAAGCTGAAACAGTTGTGTCAGCAGATGCCTCCTCCTATGGACTGGGAGCAGTCCTGCTCCAGAAACAAGAGAACAGGCATGTAAAACTTGTTTCATATGCTTCCAGAGCATTGAGTGCCATGGAACAAATATATGCACAAATTGAGAAGGAAGGTCTTGTTACCACCTGGGCACGTGAGAGGTTCGGGCATTCCATTCCATATAGAAACGAATTACAAACCTCTCGTTCCTTTGGGGTCGAAGGATTTGGACAAGCTCCCTCCACACATTCAGCTACACCATCTCTTACATGACAGTTAAGAAGATAGCTTCAGCAGATATCTTGCCCCATGCTCTAGTTGAGAATGCAGATGATGCACAGCTAGGGGAGGGAGCCAACCTTTATGTTGAGACTGAGATATCCAATCTGCCCACAACAGAAAAATGCCTGGAAGAGATAAGCACACGTCAGCAAAAAGACAAAGTCCTCATACAATTGAAATAATTCTGTACTGATGGATGGGCAGACAAATTTTCAGTAGACAGGCCTTCTAGTGTTACCTGCAGTGGAAAACTCACAGTGCAACACTGCTTGGTCCTAAAAGGTAGTAGAATTATGATACCACAATCACTCAGAGCTAACATCTTAAGATACATGAGGGACACTTTGGCATCACCAAGTGTAGAAACAGGGCAAAACAGTCAGTATGGTGGCCTGGCCTCATTGCAAAAAATGATTAAGAAGTGTGATGGTTGTGCAAAGGAGCAGACATATTTCAAAGAACCATTATTTTAACTGACATCATAGAGAATGCAGTCTGGCTCATTTGTTCCCAGTTGAGCATGTGTGGGTAAAGGACACAAAAGAGACGGCAACAGTTGTAAGTCATGCAACTGCAGCAAGATCCTACTATGTGGACACACCTAGAGGCCTTGTGAGGAAAGACAGTCATTTAGTGGCGACACCTGTGGCATCAATCAAGTGACAAATCAACTGGCTGCCTGACAGCACAGTAGCAGCAGATATCACCATCCTGTGATTGTGGGGGCTGTCTACCCCAACCCTCCAGTTTGGTAAAATAATTGAAGATCTTACCAGTGTTCTCTATTTTGTTATGCTTGTAGATATAAGAGCTTGCATTGTTTTCTTGCCCCATTGAACAGTCAAAGAAAGACTGAAACATAAATATATCACATGATTGTTGCTGGCACAAACAACACAAACAGACAGTATATGATAAAATGTTTCAGAGTTAGGAGAAGCTGAAGTCCCCATCCTATTCTCCTCATACTGGCATCAGGGCTGAAGCCCTCAGCCTCTCCCAGATAAGAACAACTTAGCATATCATTAAGCAAAAACAAGAAACACACTCTGCCTTTAGTGATTATTGCACAACCATAGTGAAAAAGCAAATCTGACATGCACATGGGTGCATAGTCATGCAAGGCTTAAAAAACAGCATTCTCATAAATGAGTTCAGCTATAAATGGCATGATTTGTTGTGCAAAAGCATGATTAACAGAGGATGAAATGTATTTCATAATTAGAAAATGAATACAGGGCAATATGCAACATCCAAAGAACACCAAAATGATCAAAACCATCAGCACAATTGCCCCAGTCTTCATAAAAAAAGGCTCCCCACTGCCCAAGTAGTCCTTGCAGCCACCCCGTAAGCCAATTATTGACTCCCGCATTGGCCTCAGATCAATTGAAGTCAGCTTGGTTAAGACCTAAGTGAACATATCTTTAGGAGCGGTGTTATTTGGAATTAAAGTATAACACTTATCATCAAACAAAACACACAAGCCCCCTTGCTCTGCTAAAATCATATCATTAGCTAAGTTATTTTGCCAGGCCATCTTTGATGTTGTGTCTATTTGCTGTCCCAATGCTTTAAAGGTGTCCCGAGTAAAGTTAGCAATGTGCTCTTGACTGTAATACACATATTTTATCCAGTTGACATTCTTATTAATGGTCACCCACCAGAAGAAAGAGAATTCAAATCCAGCTGCAATTTGGTTTCTGGTGTTAAATTCTTTTGGGACCCCCCCTTGGGACACCAATGGCATCTGTGTATACTACAGGACCCTAGGTCAGAGCTGAAGTTCAGTACAAGAAGCTGATGGGCTCAAAAAGCATACATCAATATGAGACACCAACATAGCAACTACTTTGGCTGCCTGAGCGGATTGATATGGGAGTGAGCTTCAAGTTAGGTAGTTCACACATGAAGTACCCACACAAATATCCGGCTTGTGCCATTTGGTGTAGCAGCCACAAAGAGCCCTCAGTGCAGGTGGATTCGTCTTTTCCTATGATCAACTCGTCATAAGCATACAGTAAAACAGCACAGCCTTCAGACTGTGACACACTAGAGAGAAAAAAAAATACGGGCAAATTGATAAAACACTGTAGTAACCTAGTCCATGTGTATTGTTTACCTCTTAAATGTGAAGATTAAAGATGAATAAAGGCTGCGACTCGGGGTGTACCGGAATGCAGAAAAAAGCGGAGCGTAAATCTACCACAGTAAAATTCGAGTGGTCAGATGGAATGCCAATAATAATTGTAGACAAATCAGGGACAATATTGTTAACCCTTCTCAAATCTTGTGTGAAACACCAACCTCACCCTCCTGGCATTCGTACGTGGTTAACTGGAGTATTGTAGGGCGAGACAGTAGATATAATAACTCCCTGATCAATTAGATTGAAAAACATTGAATTACTGCTGCAATACTGTTTTCCTTTTTCTCTGATAATGGGTATTGCTTAAAACAGACAGGTTTAGTGGTAGATAATTGGGCCTTGTAGGGATCACAATTTAGGAGTCCCACCTGATCTTTGTGGGTGGCCTATTAGGTGTAGAGGACCAAGCTAAGGTGTTTGGGAAGGGCAAGGGGCTCATGCACAGACTGAAAAGTGAATGAAAATGAAGAATTTGTGCCCTCCGTGTCACGTAAAAGTATTTTACCACCATTAAAGGAGATGATGAAGTTTCATTTAAACACCCATTAGATTGAATAGGGAATTTGGTATAATAACAAAATGATGGAAGAGAGAAATGTTATGATCATTTGGACATGTCCCGGGTAGAGGTGGTGTTTTAGCGCATTGAATTGGCACCCCGCTCACTCAGAATTAATTGTGAATTAATTGTGGCACTAGAAATTGAACACAAAACTGAGGAGAGGAGACCCCGATCCTCCTCTCTCCCATGCTGTGGGGAAAGGGAGCTCCATCAGGACCTCAAATGATGAAAGCTTAGTGGTGCTTGGGGTCATTCCTACAACCTACCATTCCTACAACCTTGGTGGCTCCTGGTGGTACTTGGATGATCGATGGCCACGTCTCAAGCCCCTCTGGCCATCCTCCCTCTGCCATGGGTTCGAAACACATCACTCCTCCTTTGGGCCACGCCCTCACTCAGCACTTCACTGGATAGACCTGGCCTGACTGGATCACCATGCCTTCCTTCCTCACCTTCACTGTGCAGCAACATGACACTTCCTCTTTCCGTGGCTTTTGGGCAGCTGAGGCGACCACTTTTGTATCCTGCTGATCCAGATTCAGTATTTCACTCACCAGGGCACTCAAACTCAGGGGGTCAGTAGCATCACCATTTCCTTTAATTAGTTCCCCAATCACATTTATCCCCAGTAATGGACAGTCTAGACAGCTCTTGGAGGCTAGAAACAGGACCCGGATGGAACACCTGCTTTGTACTCTGCTCAAGATCTCCCGGTCTGCCTCAATACAGCCATCAAATGGGATGTGGGAGCCATTAGCAGCAGTCACATACAAAGGTTCAGCCAGCAAACTGTCCAAAGACTTGACTTTCACATCTGGTAGAGTGGTCTTCACCCACTCCCTTCCAACCATACTCACTTGGACCCCTGTGTCTAGCAACATTCTTGTCTTGACTCCATTGATCACACAGGAAACTAAACATTTGCCCCCAATTACTTGGGCAGTTCGTCGTCCATTGCTGCTGGTTTCATCAGGCCACTCTATTGGTTGTTCAGCCTTAGCAGCCTGCACTTGGATGGGGGACATGTAGAATGGTTGGGTCACTGGCCGTTCCTCCCCAGTGACCTCACCCTGTTTTCTGACTCTGGCCAGCTGTTGCAGCCCACAGTCCAATATCCTACTTGCCCTCAGCGGAAACAATGTTGGCACTGCTCACATCCCTCCTGGTTCCCTCCACGACATCTTCCTTTAACACTCTGATGCCGAGTGCTGGTAGATAGTCTAAACTGGGTGGTGGCTGGTGAAGCATGCTGAGTGGTGGCTGGTGGTACAAACTGGGTGGTAGCAGTAGGTAAATATTGAGTGGTAGCTGATGGATACTGGTTGGTGTTGGCAGGAGGTACAACCTGGGTGGTGGCAAGAGGTAAATACTGAGCTGTAGTTGATGGATACTGGTTGGTGGTGGCAGGTGGGGACTGGATGATATATGGCAGCGTGGTGTTGACCCAGGGAGGTTCCGGCTGGCCAGCCTTCACCAGCTTCTCCACACTCTGTGTAAGCACAGCCACTTGAGCAGTAAGTTGTTAAATGGCAGTCCGGTTGGCTTCAACTCCTGCTTCTACCAACATAGGTTGTTGCTCCTGCACCCCAGGTCACTGTGTAGCACTCACTGTGGCTCACTTGGGCTTACTCAGGACAGCCAAACGCTTAGCCCTCTCTGCTTCCTCAGTGGCTAATTTAGTTACTTGATCTAAAATTACACTGTCTGAAATCTGAGGATCACTAAGGTAAGACTTCAAATTACGCCTAATTTCACTATTTGTAAATTGGTAAAATTGGTAAAAAAGCTGCAACATCACTGATCTTAACAACTTGAGTAGTAGCCTTTGCCTGTGTGTTCCCCATCCCCCCAGAGTCTCTGCTGAAATTAACACTGCCTGTTGGAAGGGTGGTTGCTTGAGGAGGAGGCACCATACTGTCCCTTCTCAGAGCTGAGGTTGCAGAACCCTGTCCCTGAGACAAAGGGCTAGACTGATTACTTGAGCCTGATTACTTTTATTCCCAAAAGTTCATTGATGTCATCATGGGCAGCTAGTAGGCAAGCCATTCCTTCATCTTCCAGCTCCAAGTGTTTTTCACCTTTTAAGTAGTCTATGATGTAATAGAACAGTTGTGGCTCAGAACATTCAGACAGTTCCGGATTATCTTCTCCTTCTAGAGAAGATGCCAGTTTATACAGTTGAGACACATTGAGCAATGGACATCTCTTGTGTATGTCCCACAATAACACTTGCCGCGGTTCTGAGGACACAATTTTCTCTGGATCCAGCTGCTGAAATATCAATAAAAAATAAAAGTTTTAGTTTTATGATAATATGTCACAACAACCTCTGTCATTTTAGTCTGTCCAGTCTCTTGTGACAAACCAGGATGAGTGATTAACATTTGGAGTGGACATCAGTTCTAGAAATTGGATTTTCTGTTACTCACAGAGTTTTGGTTCAGAGCCAAACAGCAGGCCTACAGGAAGAGTCTTTTATTGTCCTATTGTATAACTTCAGTAATTAATAATCTCCTCACTGGGACCAGATCTGGCTCCTGACAGGGACCTAAAAAATGGAAAATTTGTGAGTGCCTCAATCCAATTTTATGGCTGTAATCTAGACTGTGATGAGTCCAAACTATTAGCTTTGGAGTTGTGGAGAGGTCTTGTAAACAAACTGTGTTTTCACTGCTGCATATATGCTCTCTAATAATGAACTATTTGTATGTTGACAGTAAAGAAAAAAAAAATATGACGAAGCAGATAAGTAAATCTCACAATAGTGCCAATTGCATGGATAACTTGCATATCTGTGAGGGCACCATTAATGCTGAGGGTATATCCTTACTTCTTTCCAGGGATGGGAGAGTAGCTAAGTAGCATGCTACTTTTTGTAGGTAACTACAATTTTTTGTAGCTAATAGCTGTAGTCGCTACAGTTTTATGAAATGTAGCTAATAGCTGTAGTGCCTAAAATTTTTCGTGTAGCTATAGCAAAAGTTACAATTTCACTACAGGCTTCAGGCAATCTGCGCAAAATGTGAACCATAGAACGCAGCCGTTAACTGGGCTGGTGGCGATTGTGTAATCCTGACTGAGCCATGGACAGTTCGAGGAAAACTGTCACACGCTGGTCCCAGGCACTGATCACCCCATACTAGTAGGCTTAGCGCATGGGTCGCAACCGAAATGTTAGGAAGAGCCATTTTGTCCTTTCAACAAAAATGAAACCACCTTGGGAGCAACTATCATGTTACATCCGATTTACCATCATGGCTGTAAATAAGTCTCAGTATGTGCTGATGTGCAAGTAAAGGCTAAAAATATAATATAAACGAAAACGCAGACTTGCTTTGCTCTGCTTTAAGCTTTAGATCAGCTACAGCTGCTTTTCTCGCACTTCAGTCAGGAAACTTTTAAGCGAGTTTCTTGTAAAATGTCTCTCAATGTTTGACTTTTTACCAGGCTGAAGTCACTTCTCATTCTCCAGCTTATCGTTCAAACTGTCCCGTTCCACATTAAATGATGCCTGAGGCGCCAGATTGTACTGCTGCACCATTTAAGGTGGAACGGGAGAATTTGAATGAGAATGAGAGTTTTGCGAGTTGTTGCAGATTAAACGTACACTATATTGCCAAAAGTATTCACTCACCCATCCAAACCATTGAATTTAGGTGTTTCAATCACTTCCATGGCCACAGGTGTATAAAACCAAGCACCTAGGCATGCAGACTGCTTCTACAAACATTTGTGAAAGAATGGGTCGCTCTCAGGAGCTCATTAAATTCCAGCATGGTACCGTGACAGGATGCCACCTGTGCAATAAGTCCAGTCATGAAATTTCCTCACAGACCTCCAAACTTCATGTGGCCTTCAGATTAGCTCAGGAACAGTGCGTAGAGAGCTTCATGGAATGGGTTTCCATGGCCGAGCAGCTGCATCCAAGCCTTACATCACCAAGCGCAATGCGAAGCGTCAAATGCAGTGGTGTAAAGCGCCGCCACTGGAGACGTGAGCCACACACTGATGAGGATTTTGAGGCTAAAGTGTTACTGAAGTTTAATAAAGGACTCTGAATGTCATGTCTGTACATATCTTGCTGATATGTTTAAATTGGGGCAATTTTATTTCAACAGTTGACAATGCATTGCACAAAATTGTTCCTTTTGTGTCTGGTTATTTTTGTTGATTTTTTTAAGGAAAAACCTGGAATGACTTTGCCTTTACTTAGTCTAAATTTTGTTGGATATTACACCTTTGGTTGTGTAAGTTTGATTGTTGGCTACACTTAAACTTACATTTTGGTGATCTTTTTGTATATTTGCAGTTTTTAAATTATATGTCTTTTTTCTGGCACATGATTAAATGCAGTGTCTTGTTCACACTATCAGTTGGGCTTGTTTGGTATGTCAGGTGGAGATTCACAAACATTCTGACAATTGCGCTTTAAAAGTAGCTAAAAAGTAGCCACTACATTTTCTGGAAAAGTAGCTAAATTGTAGCTAGCTACAAATCTTGGGAAAGCAGCTACAAAGTAGCTAGCTACTAATTTTCACTAGCTATCCCAAACCTGCTTCTTTCACAGCAAGACAGTGCCAAGCAACGTTCTGCAGAGTGTACATGCTAGACTGGCCTGCCTGCAGCCCAATCCTGTCTCCCTTTGAAAATGTGATGCATTATATCAAGCAAGAATGAGACAAAATTCCACTTTCACCACCACAACTGGTTTCCTCAGCCATAAAAGATTACAGAATGTTGTTAAAAGGAAAGGTGATATAACACAGTGGTAAACATGCCCCTGTCTCAATTTTTTATTTAAATTTTTATTTAAATTCAAATGTGTTGCAGGTATCAAATTTAGAATGAGCATCATATATACAGGAAAAAATTAAGTTAATAAATTGAAACATTACAACACAAACAAGTAAAACAAGTCCATTATGTAGTTTTCTAAAGTATGATTCACCACAGCTGTGTGTTCTGTCATGACACCTTGGTTGTGAAGATTTATTGCAGGCACGAAAATATGTTGTACACAGAAGGGCTGGTCTGAAGAACACCACTAATCATGTCATGAAAAACATGTCTGTTTCTGAGTCATAGAATGAAGTGTCAGAAAGCCAGATTTGCTGCTCATACACTGCACGAAAACACACATTTACAGGAGTAAATGCGCATCACACATTTTCTGAACTGCTTATCCTTCTGGGTCGCAGGGGGTGCTGGAGTCTATCCCAGTAGTCATTAGGCAGAAGGCTGGATACACCCTGGACAGGTCACCAGTCCATTGCAGGACAGACATATACATTCACACCTAGGGGCAATTTAGCATGCCAAGTTGGACATTCTGCATGTCTTTGGGAGGAAACCCATGCAGGCACGGGAACATGCAAACTCCACACAGAAAGCACCCTGGCCACCCACCCAAGGAAATGAACTCAGGTCCTTCTTGCTGTGAGGGGACAGCGCTATCCACTGCACCACCGTGCCACCCACAAAATATACTACCATATTAAATTATGTAAAATATGTTGGTCTAAAGCAAAGTGCCAGTATCATATATGACATCTCCTAATATTATGTGATGTGTTATAAGCAGTAAAAAAGAATACTCATTTTCAAATGTCCATGCATGTAAGACTAATTTAATTCAGATTGTTCAATTAGTTTTTTGATGTCTAACATTAACTGGTTGCTTGTCTCTGTCATACTACTACAATAATTGGATTAGCAAACAGGTTAAACAAGTGCTTTATATAGTTTTGGACAATATGATTCACCACAGCTGTGCTTTCTGTTCTGACACCTTGGAAGATTTATTGCCGGCACGAAAATATATTGTACGCAGAGGGGCTGGTCTGAAGAACACCACTCCTACAAGTGTAGAGCTAGATACCACTGTGGTGACTGACAAGAAAGGCCATAATCATGTCATGAAAAATATGTCTGTTCCTGAGTCATAGAACGAAGTGTCAGAAAGGCATATTTGCTGCTCATACACTGCATGAAAATGTTGATTTCTGATTTCTGGAGGTAAATGCACATCAGAAATGGCTGAAAATGCTCAGTTTATGGACATATATGGCCACATTTAACGGGTATCATAGCTTCAGTATACTGCCAGGCATGTCCGGAAACAAACTATTTTTCAAACAGGAATTTACCGATAGATGGCTTATTCTCTTATTGCTTAAAAATGTTGTTCTCCATTTCATATATGACTAAAACACTAGTTCTGGCTGACCAATAAGACTGTAATTAACTATAATAATGTCTAATAATAACCACAGCTAAATACAGCTATAACTACAAATTTATTATCTATCTATAAAAGACTGTTTTTAATTATCTTTTTTCCCCTCAAAAAACACTTCATTTTAAAGTTAATTTGAAACTAAAATGAAGCGAACAAATACTAAATTAAAACACTTTTTCATTTAATTGCTAAAACTGACATAAGGACATTATTAAAAAAATATTAAAATAGATATGAGATTTATTTTAATATGGATGCCTTTACATGCCCATTAACAAACCACAAATAACCTTCGGTCTAAATTACCATACTTTAATGGTACAATTTCAATTGAGACATTGCCTAAAAATATCATCCTTTAATCTGTCAAAAAGAAGCCTTTTTAATTTTTTAATCCTTGCTGTCCTGCAAGCTGAATTTTTCAGGTACAAAAGCCCATATTCTTTGTCCAGCTGCCGCTGTAAAATGCTGCACAGCTATGTGAGCTCACTGCTATGAAATCCAAGTGGCTCCACTACATATACTGGAAACACATCCAACATCATCTTCATCATATTGACCTTGATTCTTTTCCTGTCTTTCTGATGGTCTGGACTGTGGCTTGGGCATCAAACATAAAGCAAGCAAAAAATATAACAATGTTCCTATAGAACCAGTTATTTCTGAAATCCTGAGAGCAAATCCTAAGTATGACTTAAGAAACAAACAAATCACATCTATAGTTTTACATTTAAACCTCAGTCACTATGTCACTTTAATTTAATTATACACAATGTTGCCAGTTCCTTGAACCTACACTCACTGGCCATTTTCTACACCAATGTATTAGTGTACCTTGTAGGTTTACAATTACTAACTATGGCCCATATGTTGCTACACAATTTATCAGCCACTCTCTGCCTCAACCAGAAATGGAAAGGAACTACTGCTGACCAACCATTCTCAGCACAGCAGTGACAGAAACATATAGCGTTTGATGCTGCAGTGAGTGTATTGGAAGTATTGGGATGCTGAAATGTTGGAATATTGGGGTGTTGAATCAGTTATGCTAGATCAGGAAATGAAAAAAAAAAACTCTGTAAGTGTTGGGTCTGGACTGACCTGAGGAACCCCTGCATAAGTGGTCAGTTTCTGGCAGTAGAGCTGCACTTGGCTTGATGTTTTTGGATGGTGTTCCTCTCTCAACCTATCAGTGACACTGATGCATGTAAAAACTCTGATGTGTCCGATGCACTCGTATAAACACACACACAACTCTGTCACTGCTACCTTAAAAGTATTACTTTTATAAAGAAGTTATACAGGAGCTGAGAAATCATGCAAAAATTAGCCATGTGGCAAATGATTACAACACACATTTAATAACTGGAATGGAACAATATGGATAAATGTCATAGAAATGACATTTATAATGTAACAGTACTACAGCCTACAGTGTACTATATTTCCCTAACATTAAGTGTTAACGCTTTTCTAATGTTAAGCGTTTTAGATGTAAATTGAAAGGACACCCTGAAATTGAAGGGAATCCGTATGTCAACCTATATTATTGGAACTTGTCACCAAATTGCTCAATGTCTTGGGCTAGTTAGAATAAAAATAAGTTTCTAATTAAAACTTTACTTAGTAAGGGGTAACCTAACTTACTGCTGAGCATTTCCTTCAGCTGAAAGGAGGTAACTTTACTGTGGGGTAGGTTAAACCTGTGAAAGACAAAACCATTTTTAAAGCCAACCTCCAATACACAGTTGTACACTGCTATCGTATAACATTACATGTTAAAGTATGTAACTTAACTTAGCTAGATTAAATAAAACAATTGAGGTTCCAGCAATCTGTTCTGAAAATCCTTTCTCTTAAGTGTCTTCACAGTGAAAAACTGTGAAACTTTTTTACTGTAACATGATCCAAAGGATGCTTCTGAAAAGTATGAAAATGCATGCCTATTTAAATACACATCTCGTTTGCTTATCTATATGTCATTTTATGAAAACTTCAAATACAAAAAATACTTGTATGAATATTTATATTCAACTAGAAAAGATTAATTACTACAACCATTTAAAAAAAAATCCTATTCATTTGTAGTGTCTGAAAAACGGGCTTTAAATGGAAAACAGGACAGCTCTGTTTACATTTATAACTCCCTTTGTCAGTGTCCCTTTGTCCTTTTGTCAGTGTTGTGTTGTCAGTGTTCACTCACGTTCTGTAGAAACTGTTACCAAGGAGGGCTAAGCTCCATTCAGCCTCAGTGGTGCATGCAAAACAGAGAAACAAGGTTGAAGACTTACCCATGTCAACGAGATTTTCTTCTTAAGCCATTTTAAGACCAATGTCGTTATTGAAGCCGCTATCTTGGCATAAATCCGGAAGAGTCCAATTTAAACTGGACATAAGGCTGAGTGACACGGGAGAGATATTCACCGTCCGAAACTGCTGCAGGAGCATGACGATGAACGAATTAAAAACAAAAATTGAGCTCATCGCTGGAATTCCCACCGATTTTCAGAGGCTTAGTTACTTGGACCAAGGTAGCTACAGTTTTATTCAGGCAATGGGTGCAGAAAATAAGAAATATTGTTACCTTGGCAACTCACTAATCCTAGTTCTTGATTTGATGTGCGCGATTAAGCACTTTTTCTCGATAAATGTATTTGTCGCGAATACTTCACGACTGTGTGAGTTTTTCTACATGTATGGGTTTGCTATCAACTTATTCATTTTAAACACTTCTCTCTCTCTCTTTCTGTAAGGTGATTTAATGAATGAAACAACTATCAGATTTAATTACATAATGCCTGGCGCCACGCTTTTTTTGGCTGTCTGGCCCTACAACAGCTGGCCAGAACTGGTGAAAGCAGCTGTATCTGGAGATTTACAAAGAGTGAGCTGAAGTCTAATTCTAGGCTCATTCCTCGAGTTTTTATTATATTGCTGTGAATGATGTGAGGAGTTTCCCTGCTAGAAAAAACAGCACAGACCAGCATGCCTGGTCACAAACAAAACCAGCATATGTTGTGTTTTGGATGTTGACCATGCTAGGTGACAGCTAAACTACCAACATTAAACAGCATATATCAGTACTGATGGTTTAAATACAATGTTTTTTTACTAATGGTTTTGACCTGGTCAGAGTCCAGAATTAAACCCTATAGAAAACATCTGGTCTCACAATAAACACAAACTAAACTAACTTGGCAGTGTTTTATTGTTTGAAGCCATTTATTGAAGCCATCAGTGCTGAGTTGAACAATATTGACTCTACTTTCTGCGAAAGGCTGTTTACAAATTTACCCACAAGACTTCAACATTTAAAGAAATGAAAAGGGAAAAGCTGTCCCATATTAAGATATTTTTGTTTGTTTAATTTACAGACTTCATTTGTTTAATTTATGGACTATTAATTTTCTATTAAGACCTTTGAAAGATTAATATTTTGCCATTTTGGACCATTTTTTTGCACGGGAGGGTAGACCATCTTACACCAGCAAAGTGCATGCTGGTCTGTGCTTTTTTCAGCATTGTTGTCACAAAAGAATATGGCAAAAATATTTATATTTAGTCTAAGTTTTAACATTTACATCTGATTTAAATGAACAACTTCTGTACCTTTTTCACAGTTGAAGAGTGCAGTGTTTAAGCCTGGTTCTCTCAAACCTTGGCTCTTTCACTGTCTCTTCTCAGCACTCTTTATCAGTGCACATCGTGGACATCTGGCTGCAGTCCGTTTCCTCATACAGAAAGGTGAGTGGTCTTATTAATACCAATTACTAGGGGTGACGTTTTCACATGATATGTATCATGATATTCTGACACAGACAAAATACACAAGAAGTGCCACATTTAAAAATTGCTATTAAAAACTGAGCAAAATGATTTTATTCAGTGTTTCACATATAGTGGTTTTGTTATTGCCAAGATGACTGTGACTACTAAGGATTAATTTTACTATTTCCTCCACACCCCGTCAACCCCACCCCATGTCAGGAGCTGATGTTAATGGCCGCACTCTGACAGGGAGACGTCCTTTTCATGCTGCTGCAGCCAAGGGTCACTTGCACTGTCTGCAGGAACTGTATGCAGCCGGAGCTCACTTAAACCTGTCGGACTGTGATGGCCACACAGCTTTGGATGTCGCTTGTCTTTTCGAGCAGAGGAGGAGCACGCAGCAGATCTTCTACTTACAGTGGCAGGAGCGAGCAGCTAGTGTCAGTCTGAAACGCCACTTGCATGAGACTGACCTGTTCCCCCATCAGTGCTTTGACTCAAAGCTACATACTTGGCGTCGGGGGGCTTGCAGTCAGATCTACATGGCAGAACTAAAGAAATAAGTGACTCAAGGCTTCCTAAGACTATACCAACCAGATTCCCAAAAGACACATTTGTCAGGACTGTGAAGATAACCGCCTGGTTCACCGCTGTTGTGAACAATTCTGATCCAACAAGGTTCTCTATAATGGTGTATTTCAAATAAATCTGAATGAATATGTTTATATTGTGTAAATTGTAATGATTAAATTCAAACACACACATTTTCTAAGCTGCTTATCCTTCTGGGTCGTGGGGGAAGCTGAAGCCAATCTCAGCAGTCATTGGGTGAAAGGCAGGAAACACCCTGGACAGGTCACCAGTCCATCATAGGGCAGACACACAGATATATACATCCCCACTCACACCCACACGTCTAATTGGCCTGACTGCATGTCTTTAGACTATGGGAGGAAACCCGTGCAGACACAGGGAGAACATACAAACTTCACAAAGAGAGATGGCCCTGGTTGCCTGGCTGGGAATCAAACCCAGGCCTTTCTTGCTGTGAGAAACAGCACTACTTACTGCACCACCGTGCTGCCCATGATGAAGAACACCATTCCTAAATTGATACTGAAGCTTAATTTGAGTTAACATTTGGTCAGAGTGATGGCTCAACATTCACTGAATGTTAAAAAACATTTCCTTGTGTGGTTTGAACTTGTCTTCAGCTTTCTCCTGTAAAAAAATTCATCTAGTCAGCTGTCACTATATTGTGGTTCCACTGAATGACTGAAAAATTAAAAAGATCCCTGTAGGTTGAAAGTGCATGTTCACACCTATAATTCCTGAGACTTATTCCATGTGAATCTTTTCACGCATGCACCATATGGAATTGTAATATGAGACCACACCTAAAACTTGAAGATACAGATAAATAAAGAGATAATCATTTGCTGATAAAGGGCATGTTCATACTCGTTTTCTGATGGGTCAGAAGGGCAGGGCCAACATTTAAAAGCAACCTCCACCTCTAATCCTCCACCAAAGCACATTAAGCTCTTGAGTGGAGGTTTCAACTGCTAAAAATGTCTGGCTTGTCCATTTACAAGCTTCTAAGTAAGTAAACATCTACTACAGAAGTATATCCTGTTTTTTTTAACATATTCTCAAATAGGGATGTCTTTTGAGACCATATTGTCTGTAAATTGCTTTATTTAAACATTATTTTTTGGGAAAAGTATTAATATTCATTTTTAAATTAATTATTAATTTAATCATTAAATTATTAATTAAATAATTATTCAATTCCTTTAAATCTGTCTCTTAAAAATGTCTGTCACACCTTGCTCCACTCACAAATGGTGCAGACAAGGTGCAGCTCCACTGTGAGAAAAACAACAAAGAGCACCACACTGATGACATTGCCGTGAATAGACTGCGTAGGGGGAAGCCCTTTCAGCTGACATTCCAAGTCAAACAACACTTCCAACCACAGCAGGAATTCTTTCAACTTACTGTGCAGACAGGTGTGGTACTTTATTTTGAAATGTTCATTCACAAGATTTTGCATTTGCATTGATTAGGGCCTTTGATGAATTAAAAACAAGTCTTGTTCTATAAATTCCTGGTTAGAAAATACTGTGAGTTCACCAAGACACTTCGTTGAATTACTTTTTTCTAAGACAGTGGGTCTCAATCCTGGTCCAAGGTTGTATTTACAAAGTATTTCAGAATACGAGTGCTAACCTAGGATCTGCTCCTGACAGTAACATTATCATAAATAAAGCTTAAGAATGTGATGTCATGATGCATTATACAACAGTTAGGTCCGGCCAAGCGAGCTGATTGGTTGAGAAACATTCTAAATTTGCTAAGCAACAACTTTGACAGCTGTGGGAGATGCTCAAGCCATTTGAACGTTTTTATTTCCTACTTTGCGCACAAACAGAAAATGGATACTTTTAAGATTACACTTGGCCTACAGCCGATTTGGTCAGGCTCTGAAGATGAGACTACACTAAATTCTGAAACTGTCATTACCACTGAGCAAGCTTTTCAGTCGGCAGCTGTGACAAAAGAACACCTAAACAACCTGGAATTAGCCAGAAATGAACCGAATACCACTCGCCAAACAAAATAGGCTGTAAGATGCTTTACAGACTGACTGGAACAAAACAACATTAATATTGATCTAGCAAAATATGACAACACTGAGCTAAACTTGATATTGCAGCTTAGCCCGTACTTTAAAGGCGAGGCTTACAGCATACTGTGCAGCAGAGTTCGTTACTCTGACGTAGCAACAAGCTGCTTGTTAAGGAACTATAATTTGGCGGAAGGAACTGCTAACATTAAAACATATTAAATGCCACGTTCACGGCCAATTTATTTATTTATTTCTTTATTTATTTAACTGTTGTATAAAAGCAAGTTTGTGTGTTATCGCGGATAAATCACAGCTGTGATGTTATTTCACCATAACACATGATCTCGAGTGTTCTATTGCTTAAGTGTCTTACGGCTAATCCGCTATTGTGGCATGGTTAGTTGTTCTAAGCTGGTTCTGAATTCTGAAATAAGTCTTCCTTTTCTACTGGTTTTACTTGATTTTGGCTGATATGTATCCCATGGACTCACTAAATACATTAGCAGAGCTCACTAGCATCTGGATCTACATGACAAACAGATTAAAGATCAGAGCAAAATTAAAGAAAGCAAATATTAAAAAAAAAAGTTTTTTTTTTAACTATTTGGATGCAACTCTAGCTCTAGCACATAGGAAGCATCACAGTGAGAACATCAGATGAATTTTATTTTCCAATCTTATAGATTTAGTGGAATAAAACCTTAAAAACAATTTAGTAGATTCATTATGTGTGGTGTCAGCTAACTATCTCTTCATATGCTTGTTATTTTCCAGCTAAAAGGTATGCTGTGACTAGGCTAGTAACGTTAACAGACAAGTAGCTTTTGTCTGTTTCTCTTAAAGACTTTAGATCGACTGTCCTTTCAAGCCACGTGTGATCTAATATAGCTCAGCATAGCAAGCAGTGTTTGCTAAAATGCTACAATGGAATATGCCAGGGGCTGAATGAAATATGAATAACTGAGTGAAATCTGCCAATAACTAAGTTAAGTACGTTGCAGTTCTCCCTTCCACCTGATGACCAGCTGACCAGACCTGCAGCTTCATTTAGTGAATGACATTTAGTCGACTACAGACATAAAGCTCCAACTAAACGCTGAAAACCGACGATTTTGGTGAGATGGATAACTTCTTATCAGAGCATATTCAGCAGTTCAGTAAATATTAACCCTTTAAGGTCGAACAAAAACGTGGCTACACTGCGTTTGTTTGATGTGTAAAAACCATTACCTAACAAAACCAAATATGTATAGATTTTTGTTTAGTTTCTCACAAATTGTATTTTTCAACAAATAAATATCATTTCAATAGGAATACGATTAATACCTTAAACATGATGTATTGTTACTCTTAAACAATTTTTTTCACAATAACAATCATTTATTATAAGTGCTTATTGATCCAAACTGTTCTGAATGAGCAATCCAACAATAAAAGAAGCCTCATGCATCTCATATACAGTCATAGGAAACACAGTAGCTCACAGAAAGCTCAGATTCTATGCTTGTGAATAATATGTTGGCCCTCAGGTATTTTAACACAGTACAATCTGACCCTCTTTGAAAAAAGTTTGGACACCCCTGCTCTATGGCTAAATCTGCCAGCAGCTACTTGTAAACTGTACGTGGGCTTTGAGTGACTTGAAAATTCTGAATTACTCAGAAGAACAGGCACTTACTAGGAAAAAAGTCTGAAAGAGTTGGTAATGTTAGTATATGCAGATTACTCCATTCTTTCTATGGAGGTTTGTATACATCCTAGACTAATTTTATCTATAGGCTGTTGTTTGGCATCTCTATAGAATCTTTTATTAGATTCACTTTTTAACATGAGAAGCCTAAGAAAACACAATAATACAGCACCGTTTGAACAATCCCATAAAGTAGTGCGACAAGACGTTGATACCCAAGCCCTATAGGCCACTATAGTCGTGCCTCATTCTGTAGTCCTCGTTATGCCCATATTAGGAACTCTGGGTCCAAGCTCCATTTCTCTATGGCCAGAATGAATAGGGTTTTTGAAAAATTGCCTCTATCGCACCCTGTGTTAAATAAAAATGTTCAGAACCCAATACGTTTTGTCCTTTGTATATTGTTCACCCGAACACCACCAGATCGTCCGAATTACGAGGTCGTAAAGAGCTATAATATCAATATTGCTACATGCGAGCTAAAGCTACTGCACATGAATTTGATGTCACTAAGCTACACGAAACTAAGGCGGGCAGTGCCACTGCTCTGATGAGTTGTACTACCTTATCAAAATGTTCTACCGTAGTGCATAATTACAGGTATACCTGTAAATAAAACCTCTGGGTGGGATATTTTGATAGGCTAAAACTCCTTATCAAAAAATACTACCCGTGCTAAAACTACGAGGCTGAATTTAGCTCCTTTTTTCACAGCTTCTTGTTTGAATGTTCCCGTTCCACTTTAAATGGTGCAGCAGCTGTGACTAGCTATCACAAACAAGGCAAAATACTGACCTGTTATTTCAGTGAAACAGCAAAAAAATTGTTACTCAGCTGTTAAGTGTAAATAGTGAAACCCTCTCATATCATGCCTTTCAACATGAAGCTGAAGTCAGCTTCTTTTTCGCCAGCTGCTTGTTCAGATTTTCCCGTTCCACCTTAAATGGTGCAGCAGCCACGTTATAGTTGAACAAAAAGCTGGCGAATGTCCTGAAAAAATGTCCTCAGGAAAATGTTACCAGCATTAAAATAATAATTAGGATAGCCTATGTCAGTTTATCAGGGGGTCAGCAGTGATGTTAAGATGAGTATGTACTGGATTAGCCTGAGTGCAGGTACGTTTGTAGATTTTTTTCAAAGCAAGCTAAAAGGAAAGATCTATCGTGTTTCAGTGAGCATCAGATGAAGGACAGAGAACACTAGGGAAACCTGCTTATTTTGTTCTGACTTCTTTTCATCCCTCAGTCTGTAAATGGAAATGTACACTGCCAAAACCTGCTTGAGGAGGCTGCCAGTCTAATGACGTGAATTCAGTGCGCAGTAGCTTTATCTTACATGTAGCAATATTCATATTTCAACTCTATAACGACCTTATAATTCAGAGGACCCAATGGTATTCGAGAGAAGAATGTTCATAGGACAAAATGTATCGGGTTCTGAACATTTTTATTTAACACAGGGTGCAATAGAGGCGATTATTTGAAAACCCTATTCATTTTGGCCATAGAGAAATGGAGCTTAGACCTGGAGTTCCTAATATGGGCATAAGAGTACGGCGCCGACTACAAAATGGCGACACAACTACCTTGGTCTATAAGATGGGCATCTGATCCTAGATCAGCACGGCTACTCTTAGAAGCTTTATGAATACAAGCCTTGGAGTACCACTAACCTGGAAGCATTTTCCTTGTTATTTATGTTGTTACTGGATGTGTCTTCAGTTTGTAATCTGTCATATTTAAGGGCCGGAAGAGAAGGGCACACGGTCGTCATTCGGCCTTCATGTGTGTTCTGGCATTGGCAAGCCATGGAGCGTGCGGTTGAGCACAAGCTTTATGGTGTCTGTCTGCTCTCCATCCAATGCCAGCATTGGACTCTACACACTTTCTGTGAAGACTGGACCTACCAGCACTTCATTATTCCCAATAGGAACACTGATTGTTCTGTTCAATCCCTGGTGTGAAGGTAATTGAAAGGAATTTATTATTAATCAGATTTCTGCTTTTATTTAGTACATACCTGTAGGAGTGTGGTATGTACCTACAGTATGTTGCTAAGTCCACTGGTTTACAACTAATATAGGGAAACATAGGAAAAGAAGCCCCTCTGGATAATATGTCCCCTCATGATTCTCTCACGATTAAATGATGGGGCCCAATCTAGTCTTTACAACATTTCCTGAAAAGCTATAGTGTGATTTATTGCGACTGTGGAGAGAAAAGTACATTTGGTATTGAGCAGGACAAAAATGTTTTCTTCTGGAGTAAAAATGTATAGTTAGACCTTTGGGACCTCCCCAAGACACAAAATCGTTCACTGGAGTTTCACTAAGTAGCTTTTTTTAGGTAGAATTTTTCGCTGTCTTCCATGGAGATGAATTTGTATGTGAGTCTTGCAGCTCAAAGTTACATCTTTACTGTTCAGTCATGTGCAACAGTCATTTACATTAGAAATAATAATAATAATAATAATAATAATAGAGTTAAGTGATATTAATCTGTAATTAATATACTTACAAGAACTGTTTAATTCATGAAAAAATGACATTCTATTTTACTGCCATTTGTTTTGGACTAGAAGTGGATTAATAACAATTTCTGTAAAATTCAAGAATTCACTAGAAGTGATTTGACATATAAATGATACATTCTGTAATACTGAAATGATAGTTTCACCAAAGGGGCCTGATAGTTGGGCAAAAGGCATATTTTAAAGATTTTCTTTTTTTTTTTGCTATAAAAGCAAAACTGTCTACTGTTCAGCTTATTTCCCCTATATGTGTGTAGGTTTATGTATCATCATCCTGTGCACAGATATAGTTTAACCCTTTAAAAGGCCAGGGCCCACCAGCGCGCCCAAAGATTTATTACACACTTCTATAAGCTATGACTATCTCAGACAGTTTGCATTGAAGTCCCTGTAGTTGCTGAAGAATAAGCTTTAGTATGTAATAAACCGGCAATTTTAAGGGGTTAACTTCACATTAAACAAGTGGTGTTCTGAAGTGGGGCAGTTCCCCCAATTTCCCCTACCTAAGTCACTTTGCCCTCTGCAGTCTGAATGTGTGTTTTAAATCTCTGTGCTAGATGACTGGGTGTACCTGCCTAAGGACGAAGAAAGACAGGAGTATGTAATGAGTGAACAGGGTCTGCTTTATAGAGGGAGCTGGAACTGTATTCAGACAATGGCCTGGGACTTTGGACAGGTAAGCTCATTTAGCACATTTATATAATATTTGATTTTCACTCCGTTAGTTTACATTTAAGAAAGTAAAAAACTCCAAAGGTTTTCTTTACATAAAACTGTGATTAATGAATACTTCGGATATATTTTGCAGCACTTAGATTCGTGTTCATCAAAGTGTCATAAGACTGGAAATTTAACTGGCTAAACAGCTGAAAAGTAGTGCTATTATCAGATGTTCCTTCAATGTTGCAGTTTTCGCAAAAAGAAAAATGGCATATTAAAAGCCATAGGCGTTTCTAGACCCTTTGTAGCACCCCTAAAAAAAAGAGTTTCTGTCTCTGATAAGCAAATGTTATGACCCACTTTCTCTCTCCTACACTTCCCCTGCCCCACTCTCCCCGAAGCTGTGCAGTAGTTGTGTGCTCACATACACACACACACACACACACACACGCACGAACTAGAGCCAGTTACAGCACCACCAGTCACTCAGCACCAACACATTACAATCATTAGCAGCAGTCCTCATTTTTGCTGCACTGAATCACAGATCACTCTTTATGTTGTTCTTGTTAGCTATCTGATGTTTTTTTTATCTAGCAAGCTAATGTTGCAGGTTGACAATCAAAGACCGTCCACTGTTTGAATTCAAGTGAGAGAAGCTTGCTGTTGTGCCATTTGTAGGCCTATATGTTTATATTAAAGCCAAGGTGCTAGACTAGTACTGTCTGTATGCGTATCAGCACAGATCCTAAAGCTCTGATCCTAGAATCTCCCCTGTCAAAAGCCTTCTACTTCTTCTGGAAATAGATATATGCATATGCATAAGCCATCATGTTTTCACAAAACAGAGAAATTGAAGCAGGATGTAAATGAAGCAAAACACTAAACATAAAACAAACAGAAGGAAGCACATGAGATAGCATGAAATGTAGTGAAGCAGAGTAACATACTCTGAAAGTGACACAGCATAGCAAAACAAGACCAGGCCAAGGAGGGAGAGAAACATGAGCGCTACTTATAGCAAAGATAAGACTAGAAACACATGGGAAAGGATGCGTAACAAAGTAGTAAAGACCACAGCATTGGTGGGAAAGGAAGGAGACATGGGAGGAAAGGGTGCAGTCAGCACGTGACATGTGATAATGTACATAATGTGTAAGGGTCTACACTATAAAACAAATGGCAAGAGCATTTTTTCTAGTTCATTAATCATGGTAGAAATAACTCATTTACTGAGCAAAACTATTTTTTAATTAAGCTATTAGAGCATTAAGCATTAAGACTGCTCAATATAAAGGTAGTATAAAGTATTACTTAATGTGTAAATTTTACTTGTTTTTCATTAGTTCGAAGATGACATTACTGACATTTGCCTGAAACTCCTGGATGTGAACCCAAAATGTTTAAGAAATGCGATGGAAGATTTTTCTGCACACTGCAATCCCATCTATGTTGGCCGGGTGGTGAGTGCCATGGTATGTGCCAAAGTTCTCACTGTCACCACAACAATGCCTATACAAGGGTTAACACGTATATTAAGAATAGTATGTAAAATCATAATATAACATACTATGTATAAATATTAAAGCCATCCTCACCTCTGTGTGTCTTGAGCAACACTGAATGTCTTGCATCTCATTTCTGGGCCCATGTTATGAGGTTTGTTCACACAGGTTGATTAAACAGCGCAGCAGTGTGTTCCAGACATGGTACAGAAGCAACAGTGAATATAGAGAATAGGCATCAAGTCTCACACATGCCACACCACAAAACACAATAAAATAAAACTAGGGATGCATCAATACCATTTTTTTCAGACCAAGTACGAAAACATATTTTTAGTACTCGTTGATACCAAGTCCGTTACCATACTGAGTAACCTACTTAGAATTAAGTAGCTTTTAGTGTAAATGAGTGCAATGTACCTCAACAGTTAAAACATTAAAACTAAGCTGATTTTAAATAAAGTGCATCAGGTAAGTATGTTGCATTAGTTACACTGGATTGAGTAGTGTTGCAGTGGAAAACAGCGAGCTTTGTCAGAAAAGCGCTTCTGTACAGCTGCAAGTAAGTAGTTGAATGTCCTCTGGAGCCAGACATGCACTGTGTGATTTTAGAAATCCTAGTCTTTGGTGACTCTCACTGTATGTTTGAACAAACAATTGTGTCAAAAGTGTATAATTAATATAATCACACTGTACAAAAATGTAAAATTTTAAAAACTCACTTCCTACCATTCTGAAATATTTAAAAATACACTAACACGTTTGATTAACTTTTTTATACTATGTTGTAATGGCAGAGATAATAGATCAATAAAGTACAACCATAACCATAATCATATAAACAGAAATCTATGTATTGTTATATGATGATGAGTCCAGATATTGTAACCCAGGTTGAGGAAATTTTTGTTTTTATTTACTTACGAGTACACTTGAGTGGGAAGCAGGGACATCTGCTCTGCTCTGCTCTCTTTTCATTTTCTCTTCTCAACCTATCTTATCCTCTCCAGCCCTCTCTCCTCCTCTCCTCTGGTCCTATATTCTAATCTCCTTACAAGTTATGTCTTCTGTCTTCTCATCTCCTCCCCAGGTCTCTCCACCTTCTCTTCAACAATTTCCTCTCCTCTCTAGGACTCTCCTCGTTCCTTCTCTCCATTCATCTCTTCTCTGCTCTCCATGTCTTTTTCCTCACCTCTGGTCCTAATGTCTCCTCTCCAGTCATCTATTCTCATTTCCCAAGTTTCCAATTATCTCTTTTCCTCTCATTTCTTTTTATTTATGTATATAATTGTTTTATTAATTACCTCCCTTGTATTATCTGACATACGCATGAGAAGCCATGCTTAACCAAATATCTTACATTTAAATCTTTTAAGTTAACATCAGGATTAGCCTGTTGTGATGTCATTATTTAGTCCTAACCATACATATTTGCTCCTTTTCTCATTCACCTCTATGTCACCTTCTCTCCCTACACTGTCAGCATCCTCATACTCTGAACATGAGTGAACATGAAAGAAATATTTTCAGTAAACAACTACTTGCCACGATGTTTAGTAATGGTATGACCATTTCTGATCTGACTGGCAGTAATTATATCAAGAAACACTGGCTCATCTCTCATACTACTGTATATATAGTATACATCTGACTAGTACTTATTTTCCTACTGCTCTCAACTTACTTTTCTTTTTTTCTGAGGCTGCCCAAAAAACCTGTAAATGTCACTGTCAGTCCGCTCATGATGACTCATTTGCACTTTAATCTAACTCTAATAATGCTATTTATCATAAGCAAGTACAGCTACACGGGATACTATACAAATATGTAATAAATGAAAGCTACTGCTGTCTACATGCTACACATGCCTCGCTACAATGATTGACACTTTACTGAGACTTTGTGTGTGATTTCTAACAAATATTATGTAAACACATTAATGTTAGTTGAATATGCCCGTGACCATTGTTGGTCGCTGCATGAATGTGGCTGATTAGTTTTCCAGGTAACTTAGCTATGAAAGCTAACATTAGCGATGGTTGATTGCTTAGCACTCACAAATCAGCCTGTTTTCACCAAAAATGTTTGTTTCCACTTCATACAATTTCTGACATATTATTTATTTCCGCAATTACAGTTCCAACGCAAAATGACATGTTGCTGCTGACGTTACATTTTCATATGCAAGTCAGAGACATTATAAAGACTTTGCTAAAGTGAAGTGGTGGTGCGGTGTTACAATAATAAATGTCCCATCAACAACTGATGGGAACACTGATGGATCCTAATATTACGCAAAGCTAGAGAGTGTAATATTTTTATTCGAAACATATCTGAATATTGGACGAGATGTGCCTCCCTCAATCAGTATATATTGTGATTACAGCCTTGATTCTATCTATTCAAAGAGTAAAGTTTGTACGGACTTAGATAGCAAACTTTTTCGCCTCTGTCTAGCTGGCCTCTGTGTTTCCGCGTCTTTGTGTTTGTGTGTGTTTAAAAACAGGCTAAAATCACACAGTATATTTTTGGCCAGAATACACCAGAATGTCAGTTAAAATATAGCTGTGTGAAACAGACCGTAGTTCACTGTGTTTGTTAATTTGTACAGCAGCATGTGGTTTACATGACATGGTATCAGCTGGTTTCGAAATGTTGGTATCATGAATTTTTATAAGTACAAATAAAGGGACACAGTATTGGGCATACCTGATACCAGTACTGGTATTGATACATCCCTATCTAAAACCAATGAAAACAAATCCGCGAACTGAATAAAAATGTCAAGACACAAATTTGGCAGTTAATGGCCATTATCAAACCAAAAAGTAAACTTTTTGTACATACACAGACGCATACATTTTCTAGTAGATCTAAAGGCTTGAAAACGATTGCCCAGTCACAAGTCAGAACAGCCAAGGGTAAATAACTGTATCTTTTTTTTTTATGCAGAAGTAGTCTGTGTTTCCCATGGCTACTGAATCTGAAATTCAGATATGGTCAAAAATCAGGCAACAAACTGTGATTGAAAAAATGCTCATTTGATGGTGGACAACACCGCTGAATCAAGGTAGATGCTGAATTTGAAAGGTGTAGACATGTGAAAGAGTTTAAAATGATGGCACAGTGAATAATGCAGTTGATTTCCCAATGCTGAATTAAAGGCCAATAAAACAAGCAAGATCAAGGCAAGGCAAATTCAAGATCAGATATTTACCTTGATTCAGTTCTGTGGAGACTTAATACAGAGACAGTGCAGAGTGTGTTGTTTCAGTCATTTATAGTTTCAGTGAAGTTTGCACCATCTTGCTCTGAGGTGTTGGTTTTTATATGTATGTCACTTTGCATTAACAGCCTGTGTGAGTGAGAGAGTTATATCCTCTATATTATGGCTAATGCCTTCTGCTTCTGCTGTTACCTTCTTGTTTCTCACATCCACCCTACAGATAAATATGAATGATTATGACAATGGTGTGTTAGAGGGAAGATGGGAGAACTCGTACAGTGGAGGAGTCAACCCAGTGTCATGGAGCAGCAGCGTGGACATCTTACGGCAATGGTCTAAAAATGCATGCTGTCCAGTCAAATATGGACAGTGCTGGGTGTTTGCTGCTGTTATGTATATAGGTAAAAACAGTCTCACAGATTTTGGTCTGAAATAATAATAACGTTTTTACACTACATGGACATCCCTTCTAATTAGTGTGTTTGGCTGTTTCAACCATATGCAAAATCAAGCATACAGACAGGCAATCTCCACATACAAACACTGACAGTAGAATGGGTTGTACTAAAGAGTTCAGTGACTTTCAGTGTGCCACTGTAGGATGCCAGGGTTCCAAACAAGTTAGTTTGTCCTGCTGGTGCTGCACCATTTTATTGTGAAACATCTAGGAGCAACAACAGCTCAGCTGTGTAGAAGTAGTTGTAACCTCACATTGAGATTCAGATTCATCAGACCAAGTGATGTTTTTCCAGCCCTGTTTCAATGAGTCTCTGCCCACATTCTTGTTCTTGACTGACAGGAGTGGGACTTAATGTGGTCTTCTGCTGTTGTAGCCCATCTGCCTCAAGGTTCACTGTGCTGTGTGCTCAGAGAAGACTTTCTAATGTTTTAAAAAGTGGCTATTCAAGTTATTGTAGCCTTCCTGTCAGCTTGAAGTCGAGTAGAGCATCAGACACCACTGCTGAGCTGTTTTGTTTTTAGCCCAACTGGGAAATACAGCTGTGTTTTTACCTTTTTAGGCTTTGTTTTGGTTTAGGTACATTTTTATCCGTCAGAGCTCCCTGCATTGACTACCCTAAACTACGGACTACGGGCTGCTTATTTTATTTTAACCTACAAGCTGTTTTGGGGCCATGCCTCCCTTCAGCTCTTCATCTGGATGTGATGGCCATCGAGCCATGGTCCATTACAGGTGGGGGTTTGTGTGGTTGTAGGCGCTCTGGCCACCACCCGATTCCACAAAAGCTCCACCTGAGCAACAGATTCTCTGTGTTGGAAGAGCTGGAAGACACCACTCCTGCTGACAAACAGTCATTAGTGCAGAACATCCAAGTGAGCTTTCCAGCCATAAACTTTACCCCTGCTCCATCCTGGAACCCCTATGTACAGCAGACCCGCCACTCCACCTCTCAGCTGGACAAGAACTGCTGCCTACCTCCCCAGGCCATCTACACCTCCACCTCTACACGGCCACCATGCCGAGCTCCCTCACAGCTCCTGACCGCCGCTCCCCACCCCGGGATTTTGCTGTGCTGACCCCTTGTCTCCCACCACTGGTTACCGAGCCACGAACCCATTGTCTATCCCCACCTCTGCCTTGACCAACCCACAACCCTCTTCCATCCACGCTCATAGTAGGTGACTCAATTGTTGGAAACGTTAAGCACCATACAGCCGTAGTTCACTCTATCTCTGGAGTCTCTGACATTACACAGCAGCTCCCCAGTCTTCTAAAGAAATATGACTCAGTGAAGAAGATGTGAGATGTAATGATATCTGAAATCAGAACAAAGAACTGCTAAAAAAGGACTTTATGAGCTTGTTATCTTCTATAAAAGACTGTGGTAAATGTGTTTTTATCTCTGGACCAATTCTGTCACTGGGAAGAGGTTCAGGACATTTTAGCTGCATTTTAAACCTTCACACCTGGCTCCAAAAAACCTGTTTCTACAAAGACTTGCCTTTTATTGACAATTTTGACCTTTTCTGGAACCAGCCTTCTTTTTACAGAGTTGATGGGATTAATCCCAATAGGCTGGGTTCACAGATTTTAGGCCACAACATATTTTACTCTGTCTTTAACTCCACATGACTAATACATACCTCAAACTCGTACACAAATATTTCCGTAGTTTTGGGTAGAACACCCAGTAGTAGTTCTTGATCAAAATCCATAAGAAGTATTAAAGAAGCAAAAGAATTTTAAAGGTTTTATTACTTTACACTCCTAAGACAACCCAGCAGTACACCCTGTAACAGATCTTGAGAGTTTTAAAAACAGAAAAGGTTTAGGCATAATTCATCTTAACGTTAGAAGCCTACTTCAAAAAGATAAAATGGATCAACTCAAAATCCTAATTGCACAATCTGATCCATATATTTTAATACTAACAGAGACTTGACTTAGACAATCTGTAAGTGCTGAAAACGTGGCCTTAAATAATTTGAATCTTTATAGAATAAAGAGAGAAGCATGAGGAGGCGGAGCAGCTATTTATATAAGAGTAAATATGCAAGCCAATTTATCACCTGCAGTCTCCAAAGAAAAATACTTCGAGTTCCTAGCTCTGAAAGTGTCCCTTGGAAAAAATAACTCTTATTTTAGCTGGGATATACAGGCCTCCCTCTGCTCCGTCTACTGCACTTGATGAAATAGCCAATCTTTTATCACAATATACTGTTTCTGAAATGCTGGTCCTAGGGGATTTAAATCTTAACTGGCTTACTAATGCATCCGATTACTTAAAGGAAATATGTGGAAATCTTACCCTCACAGAATTAGTCATGGAATCAATGTGCCCAAATCTGAAGGATTCCACCAAATCTACCCTGATAGACTTAAATCTGTTCAATAAAATGGACAAAATTATTGCCTAAGGAGTATTTGACCTTGGCCTTGGTGACCACTGCCCCATCAGATGCATTAGAAACAGTTGCAAGAACAAAAACAGGCTCTTGGATGATGATTAGAGATTTTAAACATTTTAACGAACAAGGTTTTCTATATGACTTAGCAATGAGTGAAATTCACCTTACACTGAAAGGTCCAGATGTTGACTTGGCATTAAATGATTTTAGCAAAGAATTTACAATGGTGGTAAACAAACATGCCCCCCACAAAAAGCAAAGAATAAGAGACAGATCAAGTACCTGGTAGACTAGTGAGGTTTCCTCATTGTTTAAAGGTATATATATATATAGATATATATATATATATATATATATAATATATATATATATATATATATATATATATATATATATAATAAACTTGCTGCCTATGCCTCAGACTGCAACCTACACTGAAAAAAATGGTACTTTGGACAAACTTTAAAATAATTACTCTAATTTGTTACACCTAAATTTATTAGTTTTTCTCAAATTATATTTATGATTTAGTTGAAGTCTTACATTTGATTTAGTATCAATCAAAATACTTCTTTCCCCAAAGACAAAAAATTACTTTCAAACAAAGTAAAAAGATTATTTGTTATAAAGAACATACACTGTTTTTTTCACTTTGTAACAACTTATCTTTTTATTTTGGAAAAACCTAATATTTACTATTACATCCAAGTATAGTTTTTACTTTAGAATAAAGTAATTAAAATACTCTAATTTGTTACTGTTCTAATTTGTTTCTCAAGTTAATTTTCTGATTCAGTATAAACTAAAATTTCTAATTATACCTTAAATCAATATATTTTATTTAGTCACAAGCCTAAAACATACTAAAGGCATACCAATAATATTTTTTTCTTTCTTGAGACTTTTTTTTCCCCACAAACAAAAGCTACATTCGCTTTGATTTGAAAGTAGAATTTTCACTTTAGATAAAACTAAAACAAGTTTGCTAGTCAATGTTTGATTTACAACAAATAGACAATAATATTCTCTCCAAAAGACCAAAATGTTTATTTTGATGTCTTAACACATGCCTTTTCTGTAGGCACAAAAAAATAAAAACACCAAAAAAAATAAAATAAATAAAATATTAATACCATAATAAAAAATGAATATTTGTTTCATCAAAACATAAACAAAACATACTAAATATCAAACATCAACAAAACATTCTAAATATAAGATGAAGTAAATTATGGCATTTTCAATATGTTTTTTCTTTTAAACTTTTGCACCCTTTCTGTAACCTTAACCATTTACACCGACTGGCCACTTCATTAAAACCACCACCTTGTTTCTACGCTCATTGTCCATTTTATCGGCTCCACTTACTATATAGGTGCACTTTATAGTTCTACAATTACAGACTGTAGTCCATCTGTTTCTCTGCATACTTTGTTAGCCCCCTTTCACCCTGTTTTTCAGTGGTCAACACCCCCATGGACCCTCACAGAGCAGGTATTTGGGTGGTGGGTCATTCTCAGCACTACAGTAACACTGACATGGTGGTGGCATGTTAGTGTGTGTTGCGCTGGTCTGAGTGGATCAGACACAGCAGTGCTGCTGGAGTTTTTAAACACTGTGTCCACTCACTGTCCACTCTATTAGACACTCCTACCTTGTTGGTCCACCTTGTAGATATAAAGTCAGAGATGATAGCTCATCTGCTGCTGCACAGTTTGTGTTGGTCATCCTCTAGTCCTTCATCAGTGGTCACAGGATGCTGCCCATAGGACACTGCCCACAGGATGCTGTTGGCTGGACATTTGTTTGGTGGACTATTCTCCATCCAGTAGTGACACTGAAGTGTTTAAAAACTCCAGCAGCTCTGCTGTGTCCTGACCATTGAAGAACAGGGTAACAAAGTATACAGAGAAACAGATGGACTACAGTCTGTAAATGTAGAACTACAAATGCTCCTATATGGTATGTGGAGCTGATAAAACGGACGATGAATGTAGATACGAGGGGGTGGTAATATTGACATGGTCGGCCGGTGTTACATGTAAAACTGGTTTGTACACCTTCGAAACTTGAGATGTACTCCAACAGCCATTAAGAAGTGCAAAAATAGTGTATACCTGTTAAACTTGGCTATCCTTTGGTGAACAGAAGAGAATGTGTGAATGTCACATTACAAAGTGCAATCAAAAGATTAAACGAACCATGGAAAAGCAGTTCAATTGCTGAGAGTGCAATCTATGAACAAAGGCTAGTATTACTGAAATGCTGGTTATTGTGAATATAGCATATTCACATTTTCAATGTTATTTTCAGTGCCACAATATTTCTACCACAGAAAGAATTCTGTTAACAATGACACGTTCCATGTTTCCTGGAAGGTATTTGAATACATGCAATACAACAGAACAAAACATATCAAAGATATATCAAAGATTTAAAGCTTGGCACGAAGACTGCACACTCTGCGTGTCATTTTCTTTGGTTCTATCTCCATGAATATTTTCTGCAGTGCATCGAAAGAGTATTTGAGCTCACCTGGCTAGCTCAAGTTTACAGCATAGATGAGGCCAAACAACATGGCACATGCATGTGCGACTGACGGTAACTCACTCATTAAGGACTTCCACACCTTCAATTACAAACCCAATTTCATGTGGTGGTTGGAGAGGATTCTCATCCTCCCTGATGACAAACACTGCCATTGTACACCTCTCAAGCTCTGTTTCAGCTTCATTCTTCTGAGAAACCTGATAAAAGAGAAGACATTTACTACAAAGTTATTTTGATGGAGCAGCGGTCTAAGCATTGACCCCATCATCAGGAGATTACGGGTTCAATCCCTGGTGATGCTTCAGCCATCCACGGCTGAAGAGAGGGAGCACAATTGGCCTGTCTCAGGGAAGGTGAGATGGGCCCCCATCTCCCCTCATCACACAAGTCCAAATATTCTGTGTGATGCGTGCACTGTGCGGCCCCTGTACATTATCCCCCCCTTCATGCTCTACAGTTAGACTTACCTGTCTGTGGGGGAGGGGTGCCACGAGTGAATGCGTGCGTGCAGAATGTGATTAACACTAAACACAAAGAACTGCAACCCAGCAGCCACCAGACAATATGATGAAGAGGACGAAAAATGGCAAAAAGACAGAGGTAATGTGATGTGATGAATGCATACAAAAGTTGCTTATTTCAGTTTTCAGTTCCACCTTAAACAGAGCACATGTTCTACCAAAGGGCATCCGAATAAAACTTCTGCGCTACTTAAGGTAGAACGGAAAAATTAAACTAAGCACTAAATACACCAAAAATACAAATAAAAGCTAACAAACTAATAAGCACTAATATTTATATATAACCATTTCATTTGGTTTTGTTTTGTAGCACCGTTGTGAATAGAGGTTGTTGGCTTGGGTTCCACCTTAAACTTTATTACTGAATAGAATGTGTTTTTCCACACTCAGAGAGTGTAAACTCTTGTACCTTCCACAACACCAGCTAAAGGAAGTTTTTCTTTCAACTCATAAGAAAATAAACTAACAATTCCACCTTAAACAGCATTTGAGATATGGCTAAATCTTACGTCTCCCTGTTCCCTATTTAGTGTATGTTGTAAAGTGATGATTTAACAGATTTTTTAATTATGCAAATTTGTTCTTATTTAAGTTTGCATATGGTCATTTTACACTGTTTATTTTATTACAATTATTTAAAAGAAATTGTGTTTCAGACTTATTTGATTTGATGTTTCTATGTGCTATGTCTATTTCAAGTCTATTTCTAAGTCTTTTTACTAGATACTTTCTTACTTTTACTTAAGTAATAATTTAAATGACTACTTCTACTTGAGTTTATACTTGGTTAATTATTATTTTAAAGTAACAGTACTTCTACCTGAGTACAGTTTTTGGCTACTCTACCCATCTCTGATCTGTTGCATAGTAATAGTTACAGTGAAACATTCAGAGCAAAGTTGTCAGCTAGATAATGTTCGCTAATTTAATAAATAGCTAGCAAGAGTTAGCGTCAGTTACTCCCACGCTGAATTCATTACGGAAAGTTGGAAAGACTATTCAGGTGTTTGGAAAATAACCTACATAAAAGTGTATTTGCATTTAATTTATTGACATAGTTATGTTTGTTGTCAGTTTTTTCTACAGCAGGAAAGCAACACCTTTTAAGGCGAGTAGATATTAATTTTTTCAGAGCATTTATACTTGTAACTCCTACTGGAGGTATCATTATTTGTCTCCATAAACCTTTTGAACGTACAATTCTGAAAACTGATTGAAAAACACTGACTTCCTTATTTGGGACGATAACTGCAAACATTATCGTTTAAGTTGAATATCTGATATTTTATAGACATTTAAAACTGCACTGGCTACTTAACATTTTACTTATTTATTGCAAATTAACTTATTTTAATTTGAGGTTGTGTCAATTCTTGAGATGTGAAAAATTTTAAATGTAACAAATATGAAGTGAACCCAACATTTAATTTTCACATTCACACGTAATATCCGCTACATTCCAAATAGGGATGCACGATTGGAACTGCCAATTTTTTGCTCCAAACACACAATCAGTAAAAACAGCCAATTTATTATTCTGATCTTGGCAGATTTTTTTTTTTTAGCAGTTTAATGATGTGAATAATATGAAACCAGAAAGTGAAGATGTGCTGAATTTGAATGCTGCTTCTACAACTAAAACCATGTTATTTAAATAGGCAACTAGGGTTTATTTTATACTTTAAAACGGCAGTTTGGTTAAAGAGCAAATAATGTCAGATGTGTTACAACTTTGGCTAATACAAAGTACTGAAAACGAGCTAGTGAGTTTTATGTCTTCACTTTGTGCATAAATGAGAGTTCAAAGTTTGTCATTCCTATTTAAACATACATGCAAATGTTCACAGCTGTTCATTTTGGAACTTACCAAATTCAGCAATATGGCTACAATTGTGACATTTTCAGCAAAGAAGCGTGAACCTGTAAACACAGATAAAGGTGAGATTTCACATATAGTTTTGTTGTTGTTGTTAGCACAGTTAGCAAAATCCATTATTGTCACTACAGACTAATTTATTAACTAGGCCTTAGACACACTGATAGTATTGCACAAATTATACTGACAGAAGTAATACTGTAAAATAAATTCTTCCTTAATCAGTACTCACTGTCTACTACTTCATCCACTCATTATTTTTATTATGCATAAGAATAATATTATTCATGAGTGAGTTCATAATACTTATTTGCAAAATACGAAAACAGTCTATAAACTAATGGTTAGTTGTCCATCCTGCCACTAAACATAAATGAAAACGCGTTCCCCTTAAACAAAAGATACAATGCATCACTTATGCGAAGCACCGAAGCGCAATTCTCAATTGTAAGTCGGCCCTCAATATCCAGGACGGTTAACGACGCAGGACCTCCACAAAAGTGGAAAAACTCGAATATCTCTAGGCCCCCAAAACCTTAATGTCGTCTCTTCATAATGCTGACCACATGCACTACCCAAAAACATTTTGTAAAACCAAGTCAAAGAGCGTGGCGTCACATATCTAAACGCATTTACTCCATAATACATAAAATGCACGCATTTATGACACACCAAACCTTTTTCGTTTTCTTTAGCTAGCTAGCTACGTTTCCAGCCTATGCGTTATAAGATTGTCTGCAGTACGTCGCAATCTCCCAAAAATCACATTTAATTATTGACGGCAAACCCGTAGCTAAATCTGCAAAAGTTAAACCAGCAAAGGTCGAGTTTCGACTGTTATATTATAAGGAAAGTAGGCACAGCAATCTTGGGAAGCCTACAAATTCGTAGCTAGCTAACGTTACATTACGTTTTTTTTTTTAATAACCTGGTTTAGCTAGCGTTAGCTAGCTAGCAAGCTAACTCGTAAGCAAAACGCAAAAACAGTCTGCAAAGTACCAATTAGCCGTCTATCCTGCTACTAACCATAATTTTACATGTACAGCACATATTCTCCTAAAAAACAGACGCTCGAATCCTTACCTTTAAGAGTCGCCATCTACAACAGAAAAGCTGCACTTTCTGAACGAAGTAATGGCGGACAGCAAAACTCGACCAGGAGTGATATGACGTCATGAGGTCACGTGACATCAAAACGTCTGGCTTAAAGTAAAAATATTATTTCAATAAAATTATTTCTTTTAAGTTTTTTGGGGGGGGATGTCATTTGCTTTTGGGCAAACTGAACAAACAGGTTTGAACTGGAAATCATGATTTTCAATTACACCAATATAAAAATACACTTTAAATAAATGACATGGTTGTTTCACTTTTTTCAGTGTATATGCAGATGACACAGTTTTATACTGTTCAGCTGACTCTGTGTCCGATAAGAAAACTAAGTTCATGCTGTTTTCCAAATCTACTAATATTGATTTTAATACTGTAAAATCACTACCCTGGCAGGATCCAACACTGAAAGAGTCACAGAGTATAAATACCTTGGCATATGGCTGGATGATAAACTCACTTTTAAAACCAATATTAATAAATTGGTTGGCAAATGTTGACAGAAGCTTTAGTTATATATGTAGAAATAAATCCTGTTTCCCCATCTATGCAAGAAAAAGAACTGTTGAGGCAATCTTACTATTTGTCATGGACTATGGTGATGTAATTTACAAACATGCATCTGCCAGTTCCCTCAAACCACTGGACTCAGTCTGTCACTCTGCACTGAGGTTCATTGCTGGAGACCTGTATAACACTAATCACTGCAGACTGTTTGAAAAAGTTGGCTGGCCCTCACTAGTAGCACAGTGGGAAACACGTTGGTTTATTTTTATTCATAAAACACTCTCCAGCCATATGCCAACATATATTACTTTAATGATGTCTATAAATAATGGTAATTATCAGACTCGCTCCAGTGGTTGGATCACATGCCAGGTACCGAGAGATTTTACTGAACTGGGAATATCTGCTTTTAGTTACAGTGCACCAGCAAGCTGGAACTCACTACAGGAAACACTAAAGCTCAGCTCGCTGGTGTCACTCGGTCATTTTAAACGTTTACTTTCCAACCACCTCCACTCTGCCTGCAACTGTTTTACTTGATTTTTACTATTATTGTCTTATTTTTATAATTTTAGCTAGTTTATTTTACTTTATATATTTTCTTATTTATTTTTTTCCTCATTTATTTATCTGTTTATTATTATTCACATTTTGAATTTTGTTTTAATTATGATTATTTTATTAATATTTTAGTCATTTTAATTCATTTTAGTTTCCTTTTTTGATCTTATCCTCCTTTTGCTTTATTTATCTTCTTTTGATTTTATTAACTTTAACGTTTTAGTTAAGCTTTAATTATTGTTCTTTTTTTTGTCATTTATTATTAATATTTCATTTTATACTTAACTGATTTGAGTCATTTTTATTATTAAATTTACTTTTATTATTTGATATGTTCTTACACATTGTCAATCCCCTTTCCCTGTATTAACTGGGCAACATTGTAAATGAGCATCACCCTCAATGTTCTCCGTGTTTAAAGGGGAATTCCCCAGATTTTGCAAAATTACTTAACTATTCAAAGGTTTAGACGAAACAAAATCATTCAGAGTGGTTTGGTGTGAAATGCCCCAGACAACAAATGTACACTGCGCCTGATTAGGGCCAAATGTAGTGCTGTATCCGGTCCGGATCCGCAAAGCAGAGCTGGCCCGGTGTCTTTTTGCACAACGGCCCAATACTGGAACTGATCCATTTTACGGATCTGCGCCAAAACAGATTAAAAACCGGCCCAGATGAGCAAAGAACAGCGTTACATCCGGCCCTGAACTGGTGCAGGTCTAAATATTCTCTTCATATCTGGCCCAAATGTGGCACGGACCCAGTTCAGAAGAGGTCCAAGCTCAAGTTGATATAAGCAGCTGTCTCTGGAACTGATCCTGCCCTGACTTGTTGCATCTGCACCGGATCCGTTCCAGAGTCAGCAACAGCTCCATATCCCACATAATTATTCACAAATCATTAATAAGGAATGTTTTCAAAAAAAGGTAAATTCAAAAGGGAAACATAAAACCAAATACCTCAAAAAAAGGTTTATTGAATGTCATTGTTTTCAACACAGCATTTTTTTGAAAAATTAATTCAAACAAGAAAACAATATAATGCCAGTACTGAGGTGTAGACTTATCAGCAAAAAATCCTGCCATTAAAGAAACGATAATTAGCTGCTTTGTTTTCAGTTGTAATAAACTGACATACAAAACAGACTTTAACACGGATAGAGATTGCTAAACTCTGCTCATGTCATCACAATAATAAAGGTTAACTGGCAATTTGAACACAAAATACTACCATGCTGAGTTTTACAATGTCAAATTAAGTAGTGTGACCATTGAGAAGTGACATTTGTATAAAACAATACAATATTAAATTCTACAATATAAAATAATACCAGCCAATATTGTTAAGTGTTAACATAATTTCCAGCCTCTTAACAATCATTACTGGTATCAGTCACAGTTTTCATATTGGTTGGGCTCTAATCCATGTTCTGGAATTCATCCAGTACCTGCTTTAGCCAACCCTACATTAAACTGAACCAAGTGTGCTGCTGATGAAATTGAACAAATCCATGCAATGGCTGGTGCTGCAGCAAGAAAGCAGGAACAAAACCTATGTTTTTAACTCTATTCCTCTATCTAACATATTAATAACTTTATTTAAAACAGGGCTGTCACTATCGATTATTTTAGTAATTGAATAATCTAGCGTTTATTTAGATTTTTGGATGCACACTGAAATCGTAATAGCCATTACAATTACAACACTGAAAATATATGATAAGAATGGGTCCGCTGCCAGAGGAGCACTGGCGCTACTGTCCAATTAAGAGTCTGACCAATTCATTGGTTGGCCCAAATCAGCCAATATTTGCAGCCCACAGTTTTATTGAGGTCATGACCTCTCAAAGGTTGGGTGAAACTTTAGAAGAAGAATGTTCACCCTATAGCAGACATGGAGGAAGTTGGATCTAAAGAAGTGGTGAAAAAGGTTGGTTCCAGAGGAAAACAACAGAGGCCAGTCTAGATAAAGTGGGAGGCTGGCTCACCATCAGGGCCTTACGGAGAGGTGAAAGAGGCTGGCCCTGGGAGAGAGATGTAGGAGGCTGACTCTTGCGGACAGGTGTAGGAGGCTGGCCCTGGCGGGGAGAGGTGTAGGAGGCTGACTCTTGCGGACAGGTGTAGGAGGCTGGCCCTGGCGGAAAGGTGTAGGAGGCTGGCCCTGGCGGGGAGAGGTGTAGGAGGCTGACTCTTGCAGACAGGTGCAGGAGGCTGGCCCTGGCGGAGAGGTGTAGGAGGCTGGCCTTGGCGGGGAGAGGTGTAGGAGGCTGGCCCTGGCGGGGAGAGGTGTAGGAGGCTGGCCCTGGTGGGGAAAGGTGTAGGAGGCTGGCCCTGGCAGGGAAAGGTGTAGGAGGCTGGCCCTGGCGGGGAAAGGTGTAGGAGGCTGGCCCTGGCGGGGAGAGGTGTAGGAGGCTGGCCCTGGCGGAGAGGTGTAGGAGGCTGGCCCTGGAGGAGAGGTAAAATTTGTTTGAACTTAAAGACAATCAAAGAGAAGACTCTAACGGTAATTTGTTTTAACAGAACTAAAATTGTCTGTACTCCTCTACCATTAAGCTTATTTGATTGTCAAATTGAATAAAATATTTAAAAATAAATTAAACAATAAACAAATGTAATAATTTGTGATACCTGATCACATATGTGCAGATATTGAAAGTAATGGTTAACTTACCTCAAAGTCAGCAGCAAACTTTACAAACCAATACCAAGACTGTAGACCGCTGAGCAGGAAAAAAGAAAGGGGAATGTTTTTTTTAATTAGGCGCGTCCGTTTTATATATCGGGCCTTGGCCTGAGCCCGGTAAGAGTTACCGAGCTACCGCAGTAATAGCCCATAAAACACGTTCTTTTATTGGTTTATTTAATGCAAACCATAGCGTGAAACAGTATTCCGACAGGTCAACATGACTGAGCTGCGATAGTTAAACGTGCTCGGTGCTGCATGTATGTTTAAAAAAAACGGCTGCGTTACTGTGACCGTTTTAGGACCACCTCAGACCACCATGGCCATGTCTCAGCTTTCACACACCACATCGGACGGTAAAGTTTGTGTGACATTCGTAGTTACGTTCTGTGTTATTAGATTAATTACACTTTCGTGGCCAAATTAAAGATGACAAACACAACAAACCCAGTTTGTACTGAACACCATTCTTTTCTTGTTCTTTTTTCTATTCTTTTATTTTTGCCAAAAGGTTCAACTCACGCTATCGCTGTGCTTGCCCGCGTCTGCTACAGAGCCAGAGATCGTCTCAAAATTACAGGACTGAACAAGTGAAGCTATTATTATTACTACTAGTAGTAGCAGCTTTAGTATCTCTGTAAATAGCTCTGCTGATGCTTTTGAACATATCAACAGATGTACACACAGAGACAATAATAATAACGCTAGTAATGATAGCAGAAACACTTTCTTTTCGTAATTTTGAATATTTTGAGACTGGCCCTGAGTCCGAAGCGGCCGCGGGAGCAGCAGTGTGGGAGTTGAAGCCTCGTCAAATAAAAGATTAAGCAAAGGGAAACCCGTTCTGTTTCTGAGGGTTATTTTACACACTTTTAACCAAATACGAGGACTGTGTTAGCGGTATATACACTATAAAAAAGCAAATAAAAAATAAGATGGTTAAACTAACGTTAGTGCTTGCACTGGCTAATACAGCTTAGCTAGCTAACGTTAGCTATATGTGGGGGGGGGGCGGTGCTGTCTGGGGCACCTTTCTAGAGAAATTTACCGAGTCAGAATTGTTCACCATTATAATACTAGAAACCAAATTTCCGAAGCATTTAATGGCTCTAAAAGCTACATCCCATTAAGTTATTACACAAAATGGTATAAATGCTTTGCTTGATACCTGAGACATTGTTTTGCGATAACTTTGTTATGAAGTTTTGGCCTAAAACATATTTTTAATATAAACTATTACTACAAGATTACTTTCCTTTCAAAACCGCATTCTCAACTGAGATCAACGTGCGCGAGGTAAGGTGCTTCTGTAGTTACTAGCCTGAAGCTACAGCCGTTCAGCACGTCTAACGCCGGTGTTGTAATTCGATTCAGTTCCCCCTTAAATTCTTTGACAAATCAGGTCCTCGGGCACGCGCATTCACTGAACAGATAACAGCGCCAAGCAACACTGGAACTACGGCAAATGAAAAGGTTCATATGGGGCTCCTTAGGTTCAAAAAGGTTTGCACTGCAGCTGCATTCACCCAATCGGCGACGAACAGTACAAAAAGTACCGACAGCCAACAACAAACAACTTGCTACTCTGCTCACCAGTTAATAGGGTAGGACGGTGAGGTGACTGCGATCTAAAGCAGCTCCTCTGATGAGTAACGTTTTCCACATAAACTATGAGTTTTGCTGTCACCGTGCATCGCCACGCCGCCAAACCAAACCACAAAAAAAGGCATGCACAGCTGAGAGGTACATACAGGGCGTTGCAAAGAAAAAATAGTATCCAAAAACGTATTTTTTCGAATTTAACACTATTTTACCATTATCAGTGTGACATCTAAAACCTTATAAGACGCATGTAAGTTCACTGGGCATTTTGGATAACGGATAAAACGATGATATTTATAGTTTTGACATACGGACGTCTGGTTCCTAGTACTAGCGCAGTTCACACCAAACCACTCTGAATGTTTTTGTTTACATCTAAACAGATGAATGATCAAGTAATTTTGCCAAATCAGTTGAGTTCCCCTTTAAATGAATTGCGCTGCTGGATAATTGCATGACTGAGCAGGTGTACAGGTGTTCCTAATAAAGTGGCTGGTGAGTGTATGTTCCTTGACCGAATAAAGTACGTTAAGATGCCACAGGCCAACAGTCATTGTTCAGTGGCTAGTTTTTACATTTACATCGGCCATAGTCCATAGTCATTTTGTAGGCCAGTTATTGCTATAAGTTAACATATTTGCAAACACAAATTCTTTATTGAAAGCACTGACAAAGCTGGCTGTTACAAATGCTACAGTTATGAAGCATTGCGTAAGGAAGTTGGACTATGTATTGATGCACCATAAATAATTGCCCAGAACTGTAGTTTAGACAAGAAAGTACAACCATCACTAGCAGTGCATTTGTAGCAGTAATTCAGACCTTTATTTCATGTTTTTCCAATTGTCCAGTAACCAACATTTTCAAATCCAGTAATACTTTTTTTGTGCCTTTTTAGTGCTGCGGTGTTTAGGCATTCCATGCCGTGTCATCACCAACTTTGAATCAGCTCATGACACTAATACCAACCTCCTCGTTTATATGTACATGAATGAATATGGAGTTGAGGATGGGGAAGACAGCGTGTGGTGAGTGTTTTATGCAGAGCTCTACAAGTGCAAAAAGCAAACATTAAGGAGTTCAAGCTTCTCTCATTACCACAGTTTATGATACATAAACTTAACATTCATGTTTCTACGCAGGAACTTCCATGTTTGGGTGGAGGCTTGGATGAAGCGCCCCGATATCTCTGACAAATCTGTCTATCATGATTGGTTGGCAGGTCCTGGATCCAACGCCACAGGAGAAGAGTGAAGGTACAGCTCACTTTAAGTCTTCAAGTTAGTGCCTTAATGCAGTATGTAGACTATTATAAAGCCTCATAAAAGTAAAAGCACTGAAAGAAACACAGAGACATCTATGTTTGGTATAGTTTTGGTAAAATTAAGCAGTGAATATTAGTAACGTTACTGATTGCAAACCACCTGTGAAAGAACAGTGCTTTGAACTTTTCCTGTCTTTGAACTGTTCATGTAACATCTTAGTGTGGTAACACTTTATTTGAATGGTCCACTGTAGATGCCTTGAAGACACTCAGTCTATCTTAAACTGACATTCAACAAAATATCTATGTGTAACTGAAAAAGTTGCGTGTGAAAGATTCTATTAAATCATTCCCTAATCCTAACCCTAACCTCAAGGTAAAACACCTAAATCTCAACCTAATCTTAACCTTAATGCTGTTAATAATCAGCTGAGTATCACCAGAAAGATTCTTAAGAATATAAGCATCTATAGATCTATAGGGGACCAACCAAATAAAGTGTGACCCTTAATGAGCATGTTGTGCTTTTTGTTAACTTTCTCAGAGAAACAGAAACCGATTTCTCTCAGTCAAGCACTGACTGATATGGCAATAATGTATTGAAACTTCAAGCTTAATATAAGTATAAATTAAATTCTCTCAATGTAGGTGTGTACTGCTGTGGTCCAGCTCCAGTGAAGGCCATCCTTTCGTGCCTTTCGTGTTTGCAGGTCAGTGCAGACATAGTGAAATGGATAGTGAGGTCTGATGGCTCCAAGAAAAAGATCTGGACAGATACATCCTCTGTTGGACAGTTTATCAGCACAAAGGCTGTGGGAAGCGACAAGAGGTTGGACATCACCAATCAATACAAATATCCAGGTTAGTCTGTAAATTATGATAGACGGAGATACAGGGGTTACTGTATTTCCAAAACCTAGTGAAGTTTGGGAAAGGTGATTGGCTACAGCACTTCTTACTTGGGTGCATTTTGATGGCACCTCCTTATTTTTGTATGAGATAAAAAATTACTTTGCAGTTGTCCTTGGTAATACCTGTCAAATGAAAAGCTTCTACTGCTTCTGATGTCTATGGTTGATAAATTCAAACCAAATCAATATTCAGTTCAATTCAGTACCAATATAAATAAACTTATTTATTCAGTATCGTTATTAATGCTGTTACCTGCGCCTCCTTGTACATTCATTATTGCACTGCCTTTTTTATCTCGGGTTATAGATCTTATTGCATATTTTTGTATATTTCTATTTGTATATATGCCTGTAGATATATTTTTTGTATATATTCTTCTTTTTATATTGTATCACCCTTATTATTATAACTGTCCTGTGTTGTGTGACTGCTACTGGCTGCTAAATGTCCCTCGGGATCAAGAAAGTATCTATCTATCTATCTATCTATCTATCTATCTATCTATCTATACAGGGGTACAGTATAATGAAAACAGGTGCTTCTCTGGTGCATGAACATTAAGACAGGGACATGAGGGCACATGTACTAGTTGGCTGACAGACAGTATGTATACACAAAATAAATACAAAAAAACAACAAATAGACAGTACAATGAATAGATAATAGACAATAATGAAAGAAAAAAATAGAGACATGGGTGTACTGGTGCATAGAAAAGATTAGCCTATTTCAGTGGTCATTGAGCAGAAGGCAGGAAACACCTTGGACAGGTCGCCAGTCCATCGCAGGGCAGACACACAGACCTGTAGATGTGGCAGAGGAGCTGATGTGGCAGATTGACTCTCCTCAGCTTCCTAAGGAAATGATGGTGTTGTTGGGCCTTTTTGATGAGGTGTGACGTGTTGAGTGACGAGATGCGATCCTTGGCTATATGTACTCCGAGGAATTTAAAGCAGTTCTCTCTTTTCACCATGGTCCCCTCAATGCTCAGAGGTGTGTGCACTCTGCTCCTCTTCCAGAAATCAACAATCATCTCTTTGGTTTTGTTTACACTGAGGGAGAGATTTTTATCTGTGCACAACTCTGTGAGAAGTTTCACCTCTTCCTTATTTGCTTCCTCATTGTTGATGTTGCTGTTGTTGTTACTGTTGTACCTCCAGATGGTTCAGTGCAGTGTGCATTGCTAGGGTTACTGCATCTTCAGTGGATTTGTTCACACGATAGGTGAACTGATGAAAATCCAAAGTTCTGAGGGAGGCAGTTCTTAACAACGGTCAAGACCAGTCTCTCAAGGCATTTCATTATGATAGGTGTGAGTGCAGTTGGCTGAGGCATATGATGCTGAGTTTCTTTAGTATGGGTATGATGGTTTTGGTTTTGGAACACGTGGGAACAGCAGACTGGGCCAGGAAGAGGTTTAAGATGTCTGTGAAAGTTGCAGTCAGCTAGTTGGCACATACTGCCATCATGCCCAGCGGCTTTGTGTGTGTGAGCTCTTGATAACTCTCCTCACCTCATTGTTAGACAATATCAGTAAGCCTATGTTTAGTTTTGTTTGTATAACTTGTCTGACTTTGTGCTGTGGAAACCAAGTAATTGATTACAACATATATGCAGGCTCAAAAGCAGAGAGAGATGGGTTCAACCGTGGTGTGAGAAATATGGCCACTTCTGATGACACTGAAGATGTTCCAGCTTCTCTACACAGTATGCCATATATGTAAAGCATGAACCCTGAAGACCAAACCAGTTCTATATATGTTGCTTAAACGTAAAGCAGATGAAGTACACCAAATATAAAATAAATAATTCAATTGTTATCTCAATAAATAATCAACCCATCAGGGAGTGTTGAATTTTCCATGACTAACACAATGGTTTTTAACACCTTTGTACATTTAAACAGAATTCAATTGATTTGTGTGGTCACAATGGGCCACTTTCCATAACCCAGGTCCCCTTTAGTCTAAGACTATACTAAAAAAGAATTTCTGATGATGGTTTTCCATTGACACTGTAATTTATTTCAAGATTAGAGTTAATTCATTGTTCCCCTTTTGCTGCAGTAACAGCATCTACTCTTCTAGGAAGGCTTTACACTAGATCAGCAGTTCCCATCCTGGTCGTATTTCAAACTCGGGGCTGCGCCTTATGGTTGGATCATTCCTTAGAGCGTATGACCATTTAGGTATGGGGAGTAAGTCAGCTTTCAAATTGGCGCGAACTTACAATAATATGGCAGCTAAACGCACTAAAGTGGATGTTCATTAATTTCAACAAGACTAGACAGATTTGTTTGATTTATGCACCAAAAAAAAACAGGCTGCGTGTGCTGTTCTGCAAAAGCTTCGTTTGCTGAAACCCAAACATACAGAATCTTGTAAACCATGGTAAGAGTTGCAAACTACACTTACAAAATAGCTCAGTGCATAGCTATGATTAGCCCTTTACTAACAGAGAACACATTAAAGAAGTATTTTGTGCAGCAGATGATTTCTTTAACGGTTTGCCGAACAAGGACACTATCATTTCTAGGATTAAAGACACCTGTTTCAGCAAAAGCTGATAAGCGCCGTATCACTGATATGGCAAATAACATCAAAGAACAGCAAGTTGCCTCAGTACAATAGGAACTGTGCTGTTTGAAACCCATCTATGGCACCACAAAAAGGTGAGTACTTGGCTAAAACCTTTGAACATTTTGAAAGCGTTGCCATTGATGTTTGAAAAATCTTTGCTATCACCACTGATGTCGTCCCTGCAATGGTGGGAAAGCAAAAAGGATTCGCCAAAATAATTGAAGACAAAATTCGGCACCCTGTTCTTAAATTCCACTGCATTATACACCAAGAAACTCTCTGTGCAAAGATGACAATTCCTGATCTTAACACTGTGATGGCAACAGTTTTGAAAATTTTTTGCCAGCTCACAGGCAATTCTAAGCACTGCTGGAAGAAATGGAATATATGCAAAGACATTCCACTTTACTCCAGCGTCAGGTGACTCAGTAGTGGAAAAGTGCTGGAGAGTTTTGTGAACTGCATTGATTTCTTGTTGAGAAGGACCAGCATTACCCAGAGCTTGAGGATGTCAGGTGGCTAGAGAAACTGATGTTTTTGAAAAAATAAAAATAAAGATAAAGTACTCAGTGTGCCATGCAATACATTGTATATATTCATAATCCATACATTGATTTTTTTTGTTTTTATTTTAAATTAGCACGCTGTACAAAAAAGGTTGCCATTAAATAATCCCTCAAAAGGGCTCAGTAACACTGAGAAAAATAACTAACTGTAAACTTTGTCAAGCTTTAGCAGTATCTTCAGTATTTGCAAAGAAGCCATTTGTTGAGTTGCTCTTTAGAGGGTGTCTAATGAGGTGATTTCTACAATAGTTAATAAACAAAAAATATTTTTGTAACAATCATATTTAATCAAAACATGTTATTCTTGATTTTAAAAAAATGTATGTATAATTGTTGAATGCTGCATTGCTGACATTTATTACATAAACAGCAACTAAATTTCCAAGGCCTCTGGGAGCTACAGCAGCTCGCAAAGCATATGCTAGTTGTCAACTCCCGTTTTAGATCATGGTAGCTACCTAATTGGTAACATTTATGCAAAATTATGAATATATTCTTACAATGTAATAAGATCAGAGTTAAAGGAATTTTTCAGTGAACAATTAAATTTACACTATTTTCCACTTATCCCAGATGTAGTCCATCAGTTTAGCTTCTTTAGTTCTGGAGATACAAGGCTAACACGCACTAAAAGTCAGTTGTCAACCAAATCTTTTTCACAAATACATGCCCGAAGTTCTATCAACACACTGCATCCTGGTCTCCATGAAGGTCACACAGACTTTCATATATAATGTTATTTATAAAAAAAAAAAAAAAAAAACAAGAAATCATGGATGTAATTTAGCATCCATATACTTGTGTGGTGCATGCACATTCAAAGGGGAGATGGAATTCAGCTCTTTTTGGGGATGTATTTCTGGAATTACACTTAGGATGACTAGTGACTTTGAATGTTTGTTAGTGACATTTGTCTCATAGCTCCAGTTTAAAACTAAGAAGCAATTTTTCGGACATGAAACGTCTTGAATTGATTACATCAGAGGTAAGTGAATAATTGTACAATTTGATTTTTTTCACCCAACTATTCTTTCAATTACACAGCAGTCAGAGTTCTGTTGTGACATGAGAAACTTTGCTTGGTATAGTTTTTTACAGGATCAAAACCATGGTGGTATTTGAAGTGAAAGCCTGCATCTTCTGGGTGTTTGGGTTAAGCAACAATAGGCACAATTAAGAAGTTATATAAGCTTCGAAGAATCCTTATGTTATGGCTTGTTATGTCTGTTTTAGAGCGTCTACTGGCAGCAGGTGCTTAGTTAACACCACCACGTGTCTCATAAGAAAAAATTAAGTGAATTTACGTTTGATTATACGAAGAGTTGGTTACGGTGCTGGATTTTGCCTGTTTCATTGCGCACTCCTAATTAAACTTTTGAGTATACATACAGCAAGCAGGCTGTGTAGCCTATATGTGTGCTTTTGCAAGTGAGAGGTCTTACGAGGTTGAAGATTTTTCTCTATTACCATCCCCATCCTCGACGAGGGAAGGTGTTTCTGATCAGGCATTGCGTCTTGAGCCTTAAGAGTACGAGCCTCTCAGTGTGTCCCAAAAGCTATATGCACACAGAGCGCTGACGTAATTCTGGGAAAATCTCAGCCAGCTACAACACTTCCGCTATTCATACTGTTGCTGTGATTTTTGTTAAGCGGCGATAATGTCCCTGGAAAAGAAGTTTTAAGTTTCAACGAATCGACCGTGCTACAGCTGAACATTGTTGTGTGCCTTTGTGTCAAGCCTCCAGTAAGTACTTAGTTTTTATACGTTTCCCTCCGATGCGGAAACCTATACTATACACTGTTGCATGTCTTCTGACAAGTTATCAAAACCCAGAAGAAGCCAGAATAGCACTTATACATTACAGTGGTTCCCAACCCTTGTCCTGGAGAACCCCCTGTACTGCACATATTATTAGTGTTTTTCCTGCTGTCAACACATCTGATCCAACCAATCAGCTAATTAACAAACCCTTCATCACGTGAAGTGGGTGTGTTCGGAACAGGGAAAATGCTCAAATTTGTAGGTCAGGGGTCCTGAAGGACCAGGGTTGGGAACCTGTGATGTATTGCATTTACATTTAGTCAGCTGATGTTATCCAAAGTGACATCCTCTGCTGGCCTTTTTTGAACATGGAAGAAGTGTTAGCCCCTTACCACCTCCAACCCCAAAAAAGCCTATCAGAGGATGTATATTGTCTTGAAGACAAAATGTAAATCTTGTAAATAGCAATTATCTATGTACTTACATTAAATCTGTTTTATATTGTTCATTATTGAAAACTGATTTATTGTAATAAATTCAATTTAATTTTATTACTCAGTTTTTTTTGGCCACCTACCTGTCAGTCCTGCTCCCCTACATTCCTCTATCAATCACCATAGTTTACACAAGACAACAAAAACACTCCAATGCTAGTCATGTATCTTTATTACACTGTATCATTTCCTATATAAAATTGTTACATACATATACAAATGACATTTGTACAACAATAATAATAAATAATAATAAAACAAGTTTAAATTGTATATGGATACCACGTTGAAATTATGAAAACTCAATTATGAAATGCAATGCCTAACAGCAACATTTCATTGATGTAACAGCTGTAACCTACTGAGCTCCAATAAATGAATGAAATGATCAAATATTTTAATTACTACTATTTACGTTGGAAGTAAATGGAACGTAACAGTTATGTTAACAGTAAATGAAATTTGTTACTTTTTACAATTAATTAAGCTTACTTTCAAGAAGTTCTATCTCAATCTATTTATCGAGGGAAGTATAGAGATAACAATAAAAGAAAGAACAGGTCAGTTTTTGGGGGAACAGAGCTGGGCTTCAGGTCAGAATAATGTGCAGTCTGGTATATAAGTGCTGCCACATAGTTGCACAAAGCTGCCACACAGGTACACTGGCAGCTTTGTAGCTGCACAGGATGGGAAGCACAATCTGTAAAAATACACATCTGTTACAGTACATACTGTAGGTGCTGCAAGTGCAGTTAAACAATAAAATGTTATTTCTAAACAATAAATGAATGAACTTTTATTATAAAGGAGCATGATTACAGGGTTAGCAGTATTAGATTCACAGCATTGATGTGATTCACAGAAACTTGATTTGACGAATAGGAGACATTGGATGTCTCACGAACGAGCCTGCACTGATACCGCAGGATAACTTTCCCTAGTTCAGTTAGTTCTGTTAGCTCAGTTATAGTTCAAACAGCTTTTATTAAATTATAAAGGAGAACACATGAGTACAGTGAGAAGCTCTGGAAAAAAACAAACAAAAAAAAACATGAAAAATAACAAGGAACACAACATAATACAATGGAAAAGAAGTGACAACCCACTCTAGTTTCTGTGTATCCTATTGTTTTTACAGATTTTTACACACTAGTATTATTCATAGAATATCATATGAAATACGAACTAAAGTAGCCTTTAGCAGTATTGGTTTCACTGCATTGATATGATTCACAGAAACACCGCTCTTGTATCGTTAGCCGCTCGCCTCAGTTTAAACCTAATACTTATATTTAAAAGTTTACTCGTCAGCCTCCGTTCGCTTCTCGGTTGATGCCGCCATGTTCTCGAATCCTCGCCGGCACGCAGTGAACCTCGGGATATGTTAGCTGGCGACGGATGCACCCGTTGGATCCTTCGTTGCCATGGAAAAGAAGGACACATTTCTCGGCCGCATATGAAGGAGCCTTCGAAATGGGACAGTCTAGTCGCGCAGCTGTGACGCAATCGGCCTTCAAATGCAGCCTCCGAAGGACGCAGCCCCTGAATTGAGACACACGACTCAAGCCATCGAAGAGTTAACGTAGTGCCAGTAGTTCGAGTAGTTCGTCAAACTAATGAGATGTTGTCCCTCTCTAATAGCCTCTCAGAATTTAGAGGTCATTTCAGACGCTCCTAAGGACAAGCAGAGGTGTGTAGAGTATGTGGAAGTGACATAACCATCCAAATGGTTTTAATGTTATTATGATAACCTTTTTTCCTCTTGCTTACTATTTAGGATCTGATAAACACTCTTGGCCTGTTTATATGAATCCACAGCAGAAAAAATTGCCACTGACAAAGAGTGTCCTAGGCTCTCTATGGACACTGTCGAAGCAGGAGTTATATCGGGGTATAGCAGAGTGTAATAAATACAGAGTGTACCTGCAGGCCCAGAGCTTTTGTATTCCTTGCAGTTCTTATTTGATTAATTTTGTCAGCCAAATACTCTTTATCTGGAAAAGTACATTAAAATGAATAAAGTATTCCCTAAACCATTGCAGTAGCAACATGCTTTTATTGTCGATTCACCACTTTTCAGCCTTTCTGCAACAGTTTTTGGTAATATAAGGTGATATTTCCTTGGCTGCCCTTCAAAATGACAAGGATGTTGTCCATGTGATGTTATGGCACATATAACATGAAACAGTGGTCTTATATACTAAAAGGTCTAATGGAGAAATAGGGCAGACCTGTTTCAAATGTGTAGATTGTTATTCTTAATTTGTTACAATATGCCAAATTGCCACTCAAAACATCTTTCCATTGAGCAGTGATTGGCTTTTAGATTTAGTGATTTAGTGAATTGAACACATTTCAATTAGCAGTGAATGCCATAGTGTGTGCTATTTAGGTGAATTATCCTACTCCTAAGTGGTGTGTATGAAAGTGCAGTTTGTAAGTGCATATATTCATATATTGTCAACATTAGTGATGACATTAAATTGTTGGGAGATAAAACAAACCTATTATAACTAATCACATAACATGCAATACTGGATGTTATTTTTTTTGGATGTATTGTGTAACAGTATACTTCAGTAGGAACACCAATGAAGGATGTGCCCAATATGAGTGACTAATGAATATTGGGGTTAATTTGTACATTGTATGATTGTGTATTCACAGTTGTCGTCGGAGCTTCTAGCCAATGAGGATTAAGCTCTGTCCTCATCAAGCCATCTCTCAGCTCGCGCAGCTGGTGGGAAGCAACTGCAGCGAGTGGCTCTGAAGCCTGCAGCCGCCTCGCACTCGCGAGATTATAACGCTGTTTGTCATCGTGACGCGCCGATGGTGCCGACGCAATTCGGACAAAAAAACTAACTGGCATGCACCGTACCGAGCCAGGCGGCAATTGGTCTGCGCAGCGCCGGGTTAAGTCCAACAAGCCTAGTGATTAGCAGCGAGCGGCAAAGGTGTCAGAACAGAAGAACATTCCCTAAAACAGTGACAGCTTCTAATTATCTGTTCAGCAGGTCCATATTCAATATAATCCTGACTTCTTAGATGTACTCCGGATGAATAAAGTGGAGCGGTTTAAACACAGTCTAAGTTTGATTAGGTTTGACATCAAGGTCGCAGACTGCATCAGGTCAGCCAGGGTTTGCTGCAATAGCCTTAAATCCTTACGTTATGCGAGTTGTTCATGGCACTTAATGTTCCCGGATTTACATCCGATTCAGTTCCCTCTCAAATTCACGTTCCCCTTCATAAATCGAACGTTTGGTTGCGCAAACTCACTGAACAGAAATCAATGGCAAGCAACACTGGAACTATGGAAAGCGAGAAAAAGGTTGACACAGTCGGTAACAATGGCCATTTAACGTTAACCTTGCCTGAACCGTTTCCAGTGTTGCTTGCCGTTGATGTCTGTTCAGTGAGTGCACGTGCCCGAGATAAACATCTTTATTACAAACTAAGCTTAGATTAACTGGGTTATTTACAGTTAGTACAGACGGCTGCCTTATCACAGCCTTGTGAGGTGATGCTGGGGGTATTTAGCTCAGCACATGAGTGTGGTTATCTCCTGGCTCCAGGGTCCTACACTGTAAAAAATGTTTGTGGAAAGTATGGTAAAAAACTATGAAATAACAACAGTAAAAGACTATAAAATCCAAAACAGTATTTCACTGTAATAGATACATTGAATAACCCTAAATCAAGAAACAGTAAATAACTTTAATTTTTATTGCTGTATTGTGTAGAAAATATACAATTTAACTGTAAAAATACAATTTTTTGGTAAAATTAATAGGAAAATACCATAATGTCATAAACAAGTAATTACCTTAAAATTAATGCTGTAATTCTGTTTAAATTACAGAATTTGTTGTTACATTTACAGTATAAAACCTTTCACTGTTCACCAAAATCATACCATCATTTCTACAGAAACAATGTGTTAAAGGTGTGGTATATGTTTGTTAAATAATGTATATTTCTAAAAAACAATAAAAATGTTTAAATATACCATAATTCACTGTCATTTTATGCAATGTCCTTGTAAATCTGACACTTAATGTGCTATGTGCAATGGAAAACTAAAACCACTAGAAAGATGCATTTCTAGAAGAAATCGATTACTGTGCAGCAATGCTAGCAGTCATTTGTGGTTGCCAATGTTGATTAGGTGGGTATAAAGGTATTTTAGATGGTTGCTAGGGTTTTTGAAAGTGGTTGCTATGGTGGTCTAGGTGGTTGGTAAGATGATCTTAGTTTGTAACTAAAAAAATCTAAGTTGCTAAATGTTATGCAAATTTTAAAAATACAGCTGGTCCAGCTTCTCATGATGATTTAATTCACTCATCAACCTTTACTGTGTTAATGCCATCTCATTGCAGGCAGATGCCTGAACTATTTAAACGCATGCGCGCCCACGTACTTGGGCGGGGCAGCTGTTGTTGGGCGAACTCAGTAGCGTAACTGATTCTCTATTAAAACGGCGCCACATGACGGAGAAAATAAAACAGAGTCGGCTCGAGCTCGAGGCGGGTACAGATACGGACTCTGTAATTAATGTGTCGGCAAATAATTCAGGATATTTCCGCCTGTAATCAGGAGAGAGATTACACCTGTATTCAGGAGAGCAGATTACACCCGCATTGAGGTCTGGGCCGTCACCAACGTTTCACCGCGGAGGCGGGAACTGCGCGCCTAGAGCCGCTTCTGGAAACTTTGGAAGGATTCAAAACGCGTTTGGTGAGTAAATTATTGTTTTATTTGACGTAGCAGCAGTTTTCAATCGGATATTTATTCAAACCTAATCCTAGCATTTGTGAATGTTGAACTTTATATATGTCAAAACGAAAATAAACATCACTTGCTAATAGTTAAGTTAGCTAGCAAACGTTAGCTAGCCATCATGTAAAATTTTGGTAGGCTAGCGTCACCTCTTTTAGATGATTATTGACTGACTGTAATAACCTTTGTGAAAGAACAGTTTCGTGACTTTTTTTTTGCATAAATCTGCTTCAATTGTATACAAACAAACTTATTTTTTTATACAAAAAAGTCCTATTTCAGGGTCTCTTTTTCTTCTACTTTTAGGCCCCCTACCCACTCCCCACATTTGCAGCTTCAAGAGCCTTTTCACCAGGAATAAACAAAGTACAAAATTCCAGACTTGAGTAAAAGTAGAAATTTACATTTACTTTATTAAATATAAAAGTATAACAATAGAAGTATTCTATTTGTCTTACAAAGGTTCTTGCTTTTAAAGGAAAATTTAATCAGAAATTGTAATGCATCAAAACAATACTGTTGGTTATTTTTAATTTTATTTATTTACAAAACTCATTATACTTCAAGATTGTGGCAAAATAAGAATTTTGTCTCATACACACACAAAGAAATTGTGGACAGTAGTAGTAGTACAGAGAGTTATTGCAGTTGTATCATTTTGGTGAATACTTTCTGTAAAGGAGTCCTGTGTGGCTGCAGACATTAGAGTTAACTGTTCATGTCTGTAGCCACATGGGACTCCTCAACAGAATGAATTTATCAAAATAACATATTTTCTATGGTAGCTAACAGTGCTTATACTTCTGATGCTTATGTACTCAACTCAAGTGCAAATGTTGACTGAATACCTTTTACAAACGTAGTCAGATCATTTCTGCTTTTACTCAAGTTACTAACACCTGTCTTACACAACAATTAAGAAGTTGTGTACTTTGTTCACCCTGCTCCTTGCTGACCTCCTACTCCAGAAGAAGCCAGAAAAAATATCTCTAAGCTATGAAAGTAACCTGTTTACTAGATTTGAGAGGCTTGAGTGTTTATACAAATGCAGTAAGTCAACAAAAATGCGCTTGTATCTATTTCAGTTGTTGAAGCTAGTCTTTAAACCTTTACCAAATGTTCAGCCATCCATCTGCTGTTTCTGGTTCTCGACTGATCAGGAATTGTCCCAGGTAGTTTCATTTATTGTGTCTTTATAGTATTGCTCTTTGTAATATTAGTACATATTATGCTAAATATTTTATTACATCTTTTAGCACAAGGCATTGCCAGTATTATGTATTTTAAGATATTTGGCTTACCTGCTTTGCTTTTTTATTTTTATTTTGCAAAGATGTTGTATGAAAGCAACAGGACTTGGAAGGTTGTGTGCTATTGTGAAAGATAGAGCAGGTTATTGTGAATAACAGTGTACTTTCTTGTATTGTTTTGCATATTCCTTTGCTTTTTCATGTCACTTTGTAGATTTATTTTGATACTGTTTACTATTCATTCAAGATTCTTTATCATTCTGTTTTGTATTGTGAGTGTTTGTTACTAATTTTGCTCACTTAATTCTTTGTTTTAGATGCAGTCATGAGAAATCCATCTTCACAAACTGCAAGTGACAAAGAAATTGACCAGAGACCACATCTGTTAAGAGCTGAGTATATTCAGCAGGTAGGATTCAGATGTTCATTTACTTGCTGTCTCTCCCTTTCCATACATACTGTACATAGATGCTTATTGGCCATTTTTGCGGTGCTCCTAAATTAGAGACTATAGTCCATCTGTCTCTCTGTACACATTTTTACCCCCCGTTTTTCCCTTTTTTTATCGCAGGGCCACCACAGAGGAGGTATTATTAATGGATCGTGTTCAGCACTGCAGTAACACTGACATGGTGGTGGTGTGTTAGTGTGTGTTGTGCTGGTATGAGTGGATCAGACACAGCAGTGCTGCTGGAGTTTTTAAACACTGTGTCCACTCACTGTCCACTCTATTAGACACTCCAACTTTGTTGGTCCACCTTGTAGCTGTAAAGTCAGAGACGATATCTCATCTGCTGCTGCACAGTTTGTGTTGGTCATCCTCCAGTCCTTGATCAGTGGACTATTCTCAGTCTAGCAGTGACACAGAGGTGATTAAAACATTGTTCTATCTGATACACTAGTGCCACACTTACTATGTCAGTGTCACTGCAGTGCTGAGAATTAACCAATAATACCTGCTTTATGGTGGTCTTGGGTCCTGATCATTGATAAATGATGTGAAAGGAGGCTAACAAAGTATGCAGAGAAAAAGATCAGCTACAATTTGCAGAACTACAAAGTGCACATATTTATTTAATGGACCTGAGTCAATAGAAAAAGTAAGTAAATACAGGGCAGCGTTACCTAATAAAGTGGCCAGGAAGTGTATACATAGTGATGTAATTTAATTGGTATTTTTTTGGAAAAACACCATCATCACTGTTTATTTATGTAAGTACCTTGTTAGAAATTCGGCACCAAGAGTCAGGAGACTGGAGCTTCAGCATTGACTAGAGTTTATTTCCACATACAGAGTATGGGTACAGCGTGGTCGATCAGCAGTCAATCAGCAGGATCAGAAGTCTAGTCTAACAAGAATATTTTGGAAGGACCTTATATACATTGAAAAACTAAAAGAGGGGGAAGGGGAAACAAAAGGACTTTCAGGAGGGGTACGGAGGGGTTGTAGGTGGGGGGTATGAATAGAGATGTAGGGGGCAGAGATAAGGGGGGGATGATAGTGTCACCTTAAGGTCGTGAGACGAAGGGTCATTTAAATACAAACAAAGGAGGGAGGGGGCAAGGTGAGAGTGTGACAGTTATCACTACTTCTGCAAGCAAAAGACCATTTGCTAAAATTCTACAATAAACATGGTTAAGATTATAAGAAAATAGCAGACACAGAAGAGTAACATATGTTGAGAGAATTACATTAGAAAGGAAAATAACATATGGTGACAATATTTTCTCTCAACCTGCTATTCCACTCAATTTGTCTGAATTGTGTGCAAGATTTGCATACTTTGTTTAGGCAGTTAATGCAATTGTTTCTAAAGGATTTGTGGTGTAATCAATTCATTTATGCTTACCTGTGAACACAGAGTAGAATTGTTAACTTTTCAAGAAATGATACAGTATGTAGTGGCTTAATATATGATAATACGTATATTACTATCTTAGAACAGTGGCAGATTATTGATTGATCAGCTGTGTTCATCTGTGTTGTACTTGTTCTCTGCTTTGCTTGAGACTAGTTGTACCTAATACAACAAATATTCTAATGTTAGCTCAACTAAATATTTTAGTGCTGACAGATATCAATCAGTAAAACTAGTAATTTATGGACATTGAGCGAACACAAACACGCACACACACAAACATCTTCTAAGCTGCTTATCCTTCTGGGTTGCGGGGGAAGCTGGAGCCTATCCCAGCAGTCATTGGGTGGAAGGCAGGATATACCCTGGACAGGTCAGCAGTCAATCGCAGGGCACGTTGAGCGAACAAGAGAAATCTATATATGTACACTAAGATGTAACATTTGGCTTCTGGGGTGTTTCTAGGTTGTTGCTAAGGTGAACTAGATGGTCACCAGATAATGCCAGGTGGTCATTCGAGTGGATTTGTTGGTTACTAAGGTGTCTGATTGACTGGAGGCATCTGCGCATTTAGGCTACAAGTTGACAGAGGTGAAATAAATGCTGATGATGGCTTAGTGTTGAAATGTGTCCTTTTCTACTTTTCGCACCTGAACTTTATCAATTGTAAACGTGACCGGTAACACTGTATTCCAGAATTTCGGATTCTCCTATATATACTTTGGAGCTCAGTTTAACAACAGAAGGCCTTGTGTTCATCTGTGGGTTGTTACGGGACGGCGGGGAGGCGGACCCAAGTGCAGAAATGGAAACAGAGAGAAAAATGGATAAATAAGTTTATTGAGGCACTAGGTTGTGACTTTGAAACATGCGGATGAGGTGACCCAAAGGCAGATTTGAACTGGCAACGTACTGATCGGTGCTCCGTGGCGTTACCACTGCGCCACTGAGGAGCACAGGTGACTACTGGCAAAACACCTCAAGGAAGGGGGAAAAGAAAAGGTGGGAAAACGACGAACAGCAGACAAAAGAGACGCTGATAGCAGCGTGCTCAAACAAAGGCTGAACTAGAAAGGCGAAACGACAGATAACAGGAAAACAAAAAAACACTTCCACTCCAAGAACGAAGGGAAGGCAGACTTTGTTTCAGTTGTTTGCTGCTGGTGGAGCAAACAACTCTATTTTCTCTGAGCCGACTGTAGCTCAAGAACTTTTTTTTTTCCCTTTAAGTAGCTTTGGGATAGTTTTTTTTCTCAGCCCTCTTTTCTTTTTTTTAGTTTTGGGGCAATTTCTTTTCTTTTCTTTTCTTTTCTGACACTTTGTCTGGTGACAAACACCACTGTTTGCCTTGACCTTAAGTAGAGGAGTCCGCAGGTGTGTCGCGTTGAGCCTAATCAGCCCGCGGACTTCTGGGAATTGGAGTTCCCTGAAGTTATGGCCCTGTGCCGCCGTCGCCCTCTGCTGGCAGCTGGCGACGCAGGCTGGACACCCTGCCACCGTCGCCCTCTGCTGGCAGCAGGCGGGGCCGGTTGAACCCTTACAGGACCCCCCCCCCCAGGGACGGCCCCAGATGTCCCAAGGCCAGCAGTGCGTGTCTGTCGGAACTCCCTAATGAGCTCCGGGTCCAGGATATGGCGTGCTGGACCCCAAGACCGCTCCTCAGGCCCGTAGCCCTCCCAGTCTATCAAGTACTGGATGGCACCCGCACATGGCGAAAGTCCAGGAGGCGGCGGACCGTGTAAGCCGGGGAACCAGCAACAAGCTGCGGTGCTGGGGGCCGAGTCCCACAAAGGAACGGCCTAAGGCGCGGCACGTGAAATGCGGGGTGGAGCCGCATGGAGGGCGGAAGGCGTAGCCGGTAGTGACTGGGTCCACACGGAGCGGAAGGTCCTTGGCCGAGAGCCAGACCCGCTGGCCTCGTCGGAAGCCTATTGCGGTCTGCCACCTGCTTTCTGGCCTCAGTGGTGACCAGGAGGGAAGCACGGGCCTTCCGCCATGCTCTCCGGCAACGCTGCACAAACTGCTCTGCAGTAGGAACCCCAACCTCGCGCTCCTCTTCAGGGAACATGGGCGGAGAAAACCCAAACCGGCACTCAAAGGGTGACATGCCCAGGGACGAATGCCGGAGAGTGTTATGGGCATATTCCGCCCAGGGTAGATACTCTGCCCATGAGGAGGGATTGGTGGAGGTCAAGCACCGCAGAGTCTGGGCAAGGTCTTGATTGACCCTCTCAGTTTGGCCATTGGACTCTGGGTGGAAGCCGGAGGAGAGGCTCACAGAGGCTCCCATGAGCTGGCAGAAGGCCTTCCAAAAACGGCTAGCGAACTGGGGACCCCGGTCAGACACCAGATCACTAGGCATCCCGTGAACCCTGACCACGTGCTGTAACAGGAGCTCCGCTGTCTCCTTGGCAGATGGAAGCTTGGGCAGGGCCACAAACTTACATGCCTTGGAGAAGCGGTCCATGAGGACCAGGATGACCGTGTTGCCTTTGGAGGGGAGTAGACCTATGACAAAGTCCAGGGAGACATGAGACCATGGACGCGCAGGGAGGGGCAGTGGGTGGAGGAGACCTTGGGGCCGTGACCGGGGTGCTTTGCAGCGTGCACACGTCTCGCAAGACGCAATGAAGGCACAGATGTCCCTCTCCATGCTAGGCCACCAAAATCGCCTGCGCAAAAAGTCCATGGTCCTAGCCACCCCAGGGTGACCTGAAAATGGGGAGGCGTGCCCCCATAGCAGCACCCATTGCTGCACGGCAGCAGGCACATACAGCTTACCGGGGGGACCTCCTCCAGGATCGGGCTCCTGCCGTAGGGCCTCCCTGATGGCAGTCTCCAGCTCCCAATGGAGTTGGGCCAAGATCCGAGGAGCGGGAATAATGGGTTCTGGGGAGGGGTCAGGCCCCGGAGGTGCCCACTGTCTGGACAGAGCATCAGGCTTGGTGTTCTTAGAGCCTGGCCTATAAGACAGCAGGAAATCAAAGCGGCTAAAAAACAGTGCCCATCGGGCTTGGCGAGGGTTGAGCCGCTTTGCCTGTTGGATATAGGCCAGGTTCTTGTGGTCGGTCCAGACCACAAAGGGATGTTTAGACCCCTCAAGCTAGTGCTTCATGGCCAGAAGCTCCCTGTCTCGGACATCGTAGTTGCGTTCAGCTGGGGTAAGACGATGGGAGAAGAACACACACGGGTGGAGCTTCTTGGACCTAGGCGTTGGGAGAGAACGGCCCCAACACCCACTTCCGAAGTGTCTACCTCGACGACAAACGGTTCCTCCAGATTGGGCAGCTGGAGGACCGGGGGAGATGTCAACCGTGCCTTGATCGCCTCAAAAGCCTTTTGGGTCTCGATGGTCCAACGAAAGGGCCCTGGGGTCTTCCGGGTAAGGGCAGTGAGGGGTGCCACCATGGAACTGAAGTTCCTCACAAAGCATCGGAAGAAGTTGGCAAACCACAGAAAATGACCAACCGGAGGGAGGTAGGACGGGGCCAGTCCACCATTGCTCTGATCTTGGCCGGGTCCATGCGGAGGGTGCCCTTAGACACCACAAAGCCCAAAAAGGACACCGTAGAGACATGGAACACCGACTTCTCCAGCTTTACGTACAGGCGGTTCTCCAGCAATAGTTGCAGGATCCATCTGACATGCCCGACGTGTTCCTCAAGGGACCGGCCGTAAATGAGTATGTCGTCAAGGTAGACATACGCATAAAGATCCAGGGCTTCTCTGAGGGCTTCATTTATGAAGCGCTGGAAGACCGTCGGGGCGTTCATTAGCCCGAAGGGCATTACCCGGTACTCATAATGCCCAGTGGGGGTGATGAAGGCCGTCTTCCATTCATCCCCCTGCCGAATGCGGATGAGGTTGTAAGCACTGCACAAGTCCAGCTTAGTGAATACTGCGGCTTCCTGCAGTGCCTCAAACGCTGTTGACATGAGGGGCAGGGAGTGGCGGTCTTTTACGGTGATGGCATTGAGACCACGGTAGTCCACACAGGGGCGGAGACCTCCGTCCTTCTTTCCGACAAAGAAGAAGCCTGCTCCTGCGGGAGAGGAGGATGGGCGTATGAACCCCAGCTCTAATGCTTCATGGATGTATTCATCCATCGCAGCACGTTCAGGGGGCGAGAGTGCAAACAACCAGCCGCGGGGTGGTGTGGCATCTGGGAGCAGGTTGATGGCACAGTCGAACTCCCTGTGGGGTGGCAGAACCTGGGTCTTCTCTTTACTGAAGATCTCCTTGAGGTCCCAGTAGTCTCTGGGGACCCCTGAAATGTCCGGCATAGCGGGACCCTTGAGGGAGGGAGTCCCTCGGAGGGGGCCAGGGTCGACCAGGCAATGACCGTTACACCGGGGGTCACATGCATATATGGAGTGTGTCGACCAGTCAATGCGAGGGTTGTGCTGCCTCAACCAAGGGAACCCCAACACTAGTTGCAAGTGGGGGGCTTGGGTGAGGTACAGCACCGTGCTCTCACTGTGGGGGCCCACTCACAAGGTGACTGGCCCAGTGTGATGAGTGACGGGCCCAGACCCCAGAGACTGGCCGTCAATGGCCATAACCGGTAGAGGATGTTCCAGGGGCTCAATGGGTAGGCCCAACTCAGCAGCCAACGTGGCATCAAGAAAGCTTTCTGCTGCTCCTGAGTCAACGAAGACCTGCGAGGTCGTGTGTTGACTGCGCCCCCATGAAAGTTTTACTTCCAAGAAGAGCCCCGAAGTGGGGGGAAAAGGACGACTGGCCCCTCACCGGTCCCCTTGACCGGAGCGGGCCCATGCGTTTCCCCATGGGTGGCTGGTATTGCCAGGGTGTCTGGTCTCAAATGATTGAGCCCCAGAACCGCGATCAGGCAGCCCAGCACTACCGAGTTGCATGGGCTCAGGCAGGTCCCTGCTAGGTGGTGACCCGGCTGGAGAGGGGCGCCAGGGGGGACACGAGACAGGAGCACGGAAACCACCTCTCCGGTCCAAGTCTCTTTGACACATGCGGGTATCCAGATGGATGCATACGTCATAGAGACCCTCTAATGTGGAGGGCAGCTCCCGGGTGGCTAGTTCATCCTTGAGCTTCCCATTAAGTCCCTGATGGAAGATGGCAGTTAGCGCCTCCTCATTCCAGCCACTTTCAGCGGCCAGGGTACGGAACTCGATGGCATAATCCGCCACCGAACGGGCTCCTTGGGAGAGGGCCAGGAGGCAGGGTGCTGCCTCCCTACCCCCGATGGGGTTATGAAAGGTCGCCCGCATGGCCTTGACAAAACTCTCTCCCGATGCTGTGTCAGGAGAGTCCTGCTCCCACAGCGACGTGGCCCAAGCCAAAACCCTACCGGTCAATAGAGAGATCATGTAAGCAACTTTGGACCTCTCTGTGGGGAACCGGGAGGGTTGCTGCTCAAACACCAGAGAACACTGCAAGAGAAACCCTCTACAGGTCTTTGGGTCCCCAGCATATCTCTCTGGAGCCGACTGTAGCTCCCTTTAAGTAGCTTTGGGACAGTTTCTTTTTCCTTTTCTTTTTTTTTTTAGTTTTGGGGCAATTTCTTTTCTCAGCTCTCTTTTCTTTTCTTTTTAGTTTTGGGGCAATTTATTTTCTCAGCCCTCTTTTCTTTTCTTTTTAGTTTTGGGGCAATTTATTTTCTTTTCTTTTCTTTTCTTTTCTTTTCTGACACTAAGTACCGTACTGGTCACCCCTTTACAAAGGTGTGACAAACACCACTGTTTGCCTTGACCTTAAGTAGAGGAGTCCACAGGTGTGTCGCGTTGGGCCTAATCAGCCCGTGGACTTCTGGGAATTGGAGTTCCCTGAAGTTATGGCCCTGTGCCGCCGTCACCCTCTGCTGGCAGCTGGCGACGCAGGCTGGACACCCTGCCGCCGTCGCCCTCTGCTGGCAGCAGGCGGGGCCGGCTGAACCCTTACATGGGTATCATGCTCCAGCACTGCATCAATCTAACTTTTGCTTTGTTTCTGTTTTCTGGCTACATTCTGGGTTATGCCGGTCCGTAGTGAACACGTGATGGTCAACATGTGAGTCCTCATGCAGAACTGGCGACAGTGCACACTTCAAGTCCCAGTCATCATCCAACATAATTTCCATGTGAGACTCTATCCCATGTTGAGCCCCCTCTTCGGTCAAGTCTGGACTCAGTGATTCATCATTCTTGAGCAACCAGGGCAAGTGGCTATTTTTTTATGTTTATTTATGTTTATTCATTCCACCGTGGATTATCCTGTATATATACATACATATATATATATATATATATATATATATATATATATATATATGGATACATGCTGTTTTCTTAACATCTCAACACTGCTTTGTGAGTATCCTGGGCAAGTTATTGGATCATGCAAAAAAACTTACTTAGGGTTTATCAAAAAAAGTCTGTAACTTTGTTATTTATTTATTATTTGTGTTATTTGTTATTTGTGTAATTTATCATTAGTAGTTATTGACTGTTAACTCTATGCCCACTAATTGTAACTCCTTATATGTTGTACCATATATTTTGCAGTGAAATTCTGGCAACCACAGCTGCCGGTGATTTACTGTAAAGTTTAACTTTGCAATAAAAAAACTGTAATGTGTCATACGGTTGTATGTGTTTATCACTGACATACTGTTAATATAATTATAGTCTATCTGTTGTTTTTAATGTAATTTACTGTAAACAGCTGTTTTTCACAGTAATTAACCGTAAACAAACAACAGTTCTCAACAGTGAAATTTACGGTTGCAGCAAAAGCATACTGTAATGTGTTATACATTGTCACTTTAGTTTTTACGGTGAAATTCTGGCAACCACAGCTGCCAGTATTTTACCATAAATTTCACACATTTCTTACAGTGTATATCTGTTGTTTTTAATGTAATTTACTGCATACAGATTTACAGTATATGCTGTTTTTCACGGTAATTAACCGTAAACAAACAACGGTTCTCAACAGTGAAATTTACGGTTGCCACAAAAGCCTACAGTAATATACATTGTCACTTTTTTTACGGTGAAATTCTGGCAACCACAGCTGCCAGTATTTTACCGTAAATTTCACACGTTTTTTTTTTTTTTACAGTGTATGCTTTCATATTTATGAGCGCAGCACGAGCAGGGCATCATCAAGGGGCGGTAACGTTGTTTGACTGATTTGCATACTGTGACGTGTCATGGATCATACAAAGACACGTCATCTGCGTCTATAGCAGAGTTGAACCAGAGGGGTGCTGCGAGGCAGAACTGACCACAATAAAAATGATATTTACAGTTTGGAAAGAAGTGTTCACATTTTAAGCAAGGCTGGTACATTTTATTATTACAGAGCACTGCATTTCAGCTGTTAATGAAAAAAATGTCTTAGGATGTAATTACTTTAAATGTGTGTTGCCCCTATTTGTTTGTAAAAATTAGTACCAGTGTACCACATAAATGGCTGTAAAGGATGTGATGAACGAGCATCTTGCTGTGATATGGATGACCAGCTATATTTTAGTATTGATGTGTGAAGTTGTTAGTATACAGTTTTGTTTGCATTAATTAATTTATGTAAGGTAAAGGTTATTTTAGCCTAGACAACGAACAGTGAGGGAGGTAAGGTACAGCTGAACCCAAAATGGAACTCTCAATCAAAATACAACAGGTGAAAGCGTGCTAACGCTACTAGCCAAAGATAAATCTGAACTTGCACTCACACAACTGAGACGTATGGAGCGCCAGCGGACAGGGAAAGTCAACTTCGACCAACCTGATAGTAAACATCAGTTGTGATGTTAGGAGCAGAGAAAATGGAAAAATTGTAAGGCTAGCAATAGCTTCTAGCTAGCATAAGTTAGTTAGCTAGCGAAATATAAACAAAGTCTATCAAATGCATACTATATTTAAAAGTCCTACTTCCGTTTTAAAACATTAATATTACACAAATTGCTGGCATGTTGTACAAAGACTAAAACTGCTTGATGTGAGCAGCTCAGCTAAACAGGGCTACACCACACCTACAGCATTTTAGCTCTGTTTTAGTTAAATCAGTGTTTTTGTGTTATGGTACATTTAAATTACATTTTATCTCTTCTACAGCAGTTATATGAAGCAGAAGTGAGTTTTACCCTACTAACGCTCAAACTGTTAACTCTTTGGCTACATTCACACAGCGGGTAAAAGTGGCCCAAATCAGATGTTCTCGCCAAATCTGATTTTTTTTTGTTTTGTTAAGCTATTAGTAGTTATTAACCCCGGTAAATGTCAAAATGATTTATGAGTTATGCGTGACGTCACATGTGAAATATGTAAAGTATTTTCCCAGGGGGTTGATGTGTATAAAAATGTAAACATCAGTGGTATGACATCACATGTGAAATATGTAAAAATATTTCCCAGGGGTTGGTGTGTGTAAAATGTAAACATCAGTTATATGACGTCACATGTCAAAATTGCAACTAATTTTCCCAGGAGGTGATGTGTGTAAAAACTGTGAACAACTATTGTAGGTTGTAAAGAATTTTTTTTTTTTTTTCCGGTGATAAAATGTTGAATTTTCCCCAGGGTACGTGTTGGGAGGGGTGGCAAGCGTGAGCAAAATTTTCCCCTCTTGAGAAGTGTTAATGAAAAAAATGATGTGAATTTTGTGTAAAAGTTTAAAGGGGTGTGAAAAATTAAGAGTAAGGATGAAAAAAAAAGATGCGAGGACTTACCGTCGGTGGGGTGGTGGTGGGGTGGGGTGGGTGTGGGTCGGGGTATGGTGTGTGTGTGTGTGTGTGTGTGTGTGTGAATGCTTTTTGATAACTACCCGAGGTTTGCCCGGTATGATGCGTGGGAATAATTTTCAAAAGATTCCCAGGATGTGTTTTGGAAAAAAAAAGATTCCCAGGATGTGTTTTGGGAAAAAAAAAGATTCCCAGGATGTAATGGTATGACATAGTTGTTGTTGTTGTGTTTTTGAGTGACAGTAGCAAGTGGGGGGGCCCCGTGCGCTAGCGTGACTAATAATTGAACAGGTGTCGTGGTGTTTTTCTCCTCACAATACTATAAAAACTGGCCGTAAAAGAGACAGATTGGTGCGGAGAGTGACTTTTCTGCAAAACCATCGTCATGGATTCTCCAGACAGATCGTCTAAGGCTCAAGCCGGATCTCCGATCTTGAATTCCTTGAGCAAATGGCGCTATCGCACATTCATTCGGGACAACTTACAAAAGCGTGGAATACCTTATTTCGTGTGGCCAAACAGCCTAAAACGACTGAAACTGAAGGAGCAACCCCTGAGGACCATTCAAATTTTGAGCGCGAGGAAGGCCTTCGTTCGCAATGACATACCTAAACACTGCTGGCCCCGTTCGATTCGGGAAGAAAACGATGTTACACCTTTGCAGAAGAAAAAGCAGGAAATCGACAGATTCAGAGCGGACGACAGTCTGTTTAAACCGAGCATAAAGAGGAGATGTCTTTCGATGACGTATTTGACAATTTTGCCGAAAGAAACCCGGCTGAACAATCGCTACATCGTTTTCCGTCAGAGCAGACTGTTTCACAGTGACAAGCCGACTGAAGTCTCCATTTCTGAAAAGGAGTTGTACCTGTTAAACCAGACCGTCCCGAAAACGAATGAAGTGGGGGAATTGCGTGCTATGATCTTACAGGCCAGAAACAGGTCATGCATGGTTCGCGACACAAAACACAAGACCGAACTGTCCAGGTCAGCCACAATCACACTGAAGGTCAGATCCGCGCATTATTTGCGTCAAATCACCCTGACCATCACAGGGCTCAAGACCACTGAGTTTACCTACAGAGTTCGACTGGAAGTGTGCACGTCACCTGTGATAAGGCGCGAAAACGTGTGCTCCAGCGATGACGATCAGTGGATTTTTTATTTTGCCCCTACTGAAAAAGAAGAGCACGTCCAGCTGATTGAAATAACTTTGCGGGAGAGCGAACTACTGGATATTTATCACGCGGTCAAACATGTTCTGACAGGTAAGAAAAACGCTTTTTTTCTTAAGAATTCATTTTGACCGTTCGAGGTACCGTAGTTTGTGAATATAAGCCGTGAAAAGGGTTATACCGTTTCAAGTTGCAGCGTGTGGCTGAAGAGTAAGCATGTACGAGGCCGTTAAACCTTTTAACGATTTTCTCTCTCTATCACCAGCCAGCCTAATATGCGGTTGCGACAGCTGTCATATTCCACGCCCGACGAGTCTGATGTCTAAATACCAAGATGACAAAACAGCGATGCGCATGTGCGAGGACATGCCCAGCGGGAGAGACTGGGGGTGTTCCCCCACTCACCAGCCAGAGCACGATGAAGAGAGTTCTGATCTAGAAAAAAAAAGCGGCGAAAATGACATTTCAGATTCGACCAGCGCGAGCGAGGTAGAAGAAGAGGAAGAGGAAGTCTCCGGCGTGACCGATCTGGACAGCGATGAATTTATCGTGGTGGACGAGGACGGCTTACAAAGCCGACCTTCTTCGCCGGCTGACATCGAGCAGCGTGAGAGAGAGAACGCGAGCGCTTTCTCAGGAACGGGATCAAAGGGTCAATGCGAGGAACCTCTTGACGCCGGCGCCAGCTCGGAAAGTCAGAGCGAGAAGCCTTCGGACCTCAGTCTGAAGGACCGAGCCACGAAAATTGTGCAATTTCTGGCTGTTCGTCAATGGGTTACGAGAGATTGCTGTGGGTGTCAAATTGAACACCCATCACAGAGACAGCACAGTTGCGTGGAAGGCGTCCCCGTAAGATTTCTGGACAACGAGTTAAAGCAGAAGTGGCTGAATCTCATTCCCGCTTGTGAATTGGAAATAAAAGAGTCTCTAAAGCAACACTTTGAATTAAAAGAACCTCATGATGGTTTTGTAATAAACCTTTTGCGTAGAATTTACACGCTGACGCAGGAAAAATTGAGTGAATATACCTGAGCAGAGATCCGTCCGAAATTCTGAGCCGGTTCTACATGCGACCGGATGAACCTCTGAACAGCGCTGCGGAATCAACGGCCGCCGACGTGTGTAAAATTCTGATGGGGTCTGAGGATGACAGATCGGTGTAGTGATTCGCGAGAGAGAGAGATTGTGTATTTGTACATAAGACATTTATGACACCGATGTTTTTTTTTGCTGCTAGTAAGTTTATACATTGTATATTTTTTTTTCATTAGACAAACCATAAACATTATTTTTATTAGAAAAAACTGGGACCTTTTTGTTTTATTAAAAAACACCACGTTTTTCATTTAATATTTTAGTCGTTTGAGTTTGTGTAATTGTTTATAGCACCTTTATGACATCTTTTGATCGCTGCTAGTAGTTTACATATTTTTTGAACCCCTTCAAATCAAATCAAATCAAATCAAATCAGATTTATTGTCACATCACAAGAGTACAGGGACACAGGTGAGTGAAAAACTTGAGTGCGAGTTCCCCAAATTATGCAGAGAACAGTATTTACACATAGATAAACAAAACTATAGATAGGATAGAAGAATAGATAAAACCAATTTAACTAAAATATATACATATAATCTTACACAATAACTTAAAAATAATAATATTGCACCGAGACATATAATATTGCACTGGGAATGTAGGGTGGGTGTAATCAACTATATATAGTAATGGATATTACAATGCTATGTGGATGTGCAAATAATCACACTAGGTGTGGAGGTAGAAGATGGTACAGTAGGTGGCAGAGTATTTAGTAAAGTGCAAGGTACAGGAAGTTAAGTGGAAGCGCAGGGGAGAGTATTGTCTTTGGATAGGTATTCAAAGTCCAGCTATGCAAGTAAAGTGCGGGAGTACAGTGGGTGCACGTACGTGTAATGGGAAGGGTTGGGCTGGGCAGAGCAGTGATTACTGGCTGTTCAATAGCCTGGTTGCATGGGGGAAGAAGCTGTCTTTGAGCCGACTGGTTCTGGCTTTTAAGCTTCTGAGCCTCCTACCACTCGGCAGCTGAGAGAACAGACAGTGACTAGGATGGGAGAGGTCCTTCATAATCCTTCTGGATTTCCTCAGGCAGCGACTGGTGTATAAATCCAATAGGTTAGGGAGCTGAACCCCGGTGATGGACTGTGCTGTCCGCACCACCCTCTGCAGAGATTTCCTCTCACGAACAGTACAGTTCCCGTACCAGGTGGTGATGCTGCCCATCAGGATGCTTTCCACAGTGCAGGTGTAGAAGGTCTTAAGGATGCTGGGGTTCAGGCCAAACCTCCTCAGCCTTCTGAGGAAGTAGAGGCGCTGGTGGGCCTTCTTCACCACCTGTGAGGTGTGCACTGCCCATGTCAGGTCCTCGCTGATGTGAACACCGAGAAACTTAAAGCTGCTGACCTTCTCTACCGCAGTCCCATTGATGGAAATCGATGGGTGTACTCTCTCCTGCTTCCTGAAGTCCACGATCAGCTCCTTGGTCTTACTGACGTTTAGAGAGAGGTTATTCTCCTGGCACCAGTTTTCCAGGATTTTAACCTCCTCTCTGTAGGCCGATTCATCGCTGTTGGAGATCAGGCCCACAACTGTTGTGTCGTCAGCAAACTTTATGATGACGTTGGAGCTGTGTCTAGCAGTGCAGTCATGGGTGTACAGGGAGTACAGGAGCGGGCTGAGCACACAACCCTGGGGGGCTCCGATGTTGAGGGTCAAAGAGGAGGATGTGATACTTCCCATCCTTACCACCTGCCGTCGGTCCGTCAGGAAGTTCAGGATCCAGCTGCACAGTGTGCTGTTCAGACCCAGATCCCGGAGCTTGCAGTCAAGCCTCGAAGGAACGATTGTGTTGAATGCTGAACTGTAGTCTACAAACAGCATTCTCACATACGTGTCCTTCTTTTCCAGGTGGGAGAGGGCAGTGTGCAGGGTCAGGGCGATTGCATCGTCAGTGGATCTATTCCGCCTATATGCAAATTGCAGTGGGTCCAGGGTGGCAGGCAGTGAGGAACAGATGATATCCCTGACCAGCCTCTCAAAGCATTTGCTTACGATGGAGGTCAGGGCAACAGGTCGCCAGTCGTTCAGACAGGTAATACTAGCTGTCTTTGGAACTGGCACAATGGTGGCTAGTTTGAAACTAGCTGGCACGACCGAGAGAGACAGTGAGGTGTTATAGATGTCTGCAAAAACTCCTGCTAGTTCCCTGTAGCAGGCTTTAAGCACTCTCCCGGGAATGCCATCTGGTCCTGCTGACTTGCGTGGGTTCACCCTCTTGAAGGCTTTGCACACATCAGCTACGGAGACGGAGGGGATGTTGTGCATGTTTATTAGACAAACTGTATAGTCTTTTCATTTTAATATTTTAAACCATGTAATCATTTTCATTTAATATTTTAATCATGTAATCATTTTAAATCATGTAACCATTTTTCATTTTCATATATTTAATAGTGTAATCATTTTTCATTTTTATATATTTAATAGTGTAATCATTTTAATATTTTTAACAGTGTAATCATTTTAATTTTTTAATATTTTAAATCATGTAACCATTTTTCATTTTCATATATTTAATAGTGTAATCATTTTAATATTTTTAACAGTGTAATCATTTTAATATTTTTTTAATATTTTAAATCATGTAACCATTTTCTTTTCATATTTTAAGTGTAATCATTTTAATATTTTTTAATATTTTAAATCATGTAGCTATTTTTCTTTTCATATTTTAAGTGTAATCATTTTTCATTTTCATATATTTAATAGTGTAATCATTTTTATTTTCATATTTTATACTTCAGTGTTCATCACATTTAGTTTGAAACTAATTTACCTATATCTCAAACTAACGGTTTGTCAGTAGATTAGATACTAACAACCAAAAAAAAATATAAAAGAAATAAACCGTTTTATAACAAAAAAAACACATAAAAACCTTTAAACAACACATAAAAACCTTTTGAAGTCGTTTTCTGTCATCAGTTTGTTTTCTCCACATTTTATTTTAGACCGTGTTTTACCCAGAAGAAAATATAAAAACCCGAACGTGTTTCACACCTCGACCATTTGGACATGTCTCAGACGGCGCTGCAAGAGTTGTACCATAAACCCGGGTCGGAAGGCGGTCTGTGTGGTAGGGAGCCCTTTATCAAAAGCGTAAGGGAGGTGGGGTTGGCTAATAAAAATAAAGATGAAATTGATAGGTTTTTACAAAGTTCAGACACTTACACGCTACACAAACCCCGAAGAATAAACTTTAAAAGGAGTTTCGTACTAGCGTGCGAAAAAGATTCACAATGGCAGTTAGACTTGGCAGATTTGTCCTCTCTATCGGAACACAACGATGGGAAAAAGTTTATTTTAACCTGCATAGATGTGTTTTCAAAATACGCGTGGGTGGAGGCGTTGGAAAATAAGAACGCCAAGAGCGTAACGAAGGCCTTTGAACAAATACTTTTACGAGGTAGAAAACCCGTCACCCTTCAAAGTGACAAGGGGCGAGAATTTTGTAATCAATCATTCATGAAACTTTTAAACAAATATAAAATAAGACATTTTACTACGGCTAGCGAATTGAAAGCCTCTGTGGTGGAGCGATTTAACAAAACCCTCAAAACGCGGATGTTCAGATATTTTACAGGTTTTAACACCTTGAGATATTTAGATGTGCTTCAGGAACTAGTGAGCGCTTACAATCGCGCTTTTCACAGATCTATTCAAATGCGTCCCGAAGAAGTGAACGAGTGCAATCAGATACAGGTGTTTCATCATCTGTACGGGAAAAGAATGAGAGGGGAATTACCCCGACCCAAGTTTAAAATAGGTGACGCGGTTCGGATTTCGAAAGAGCGCAAGGTCTTCACGAAAGGTTACGAACAGTCTTTCACGGATGAATATTTTTTTTGTGGATAAAATTATTAAACGAGACCCGCCAATGTATAAACTAAAAGACCTCGATAATGAAATAATAGAAGGTTCTTTTTATGAAGAAGAAATGCAGAAAATTATCGTACCTGAAAATAAAGTCTATCGTGTAGAAAAAATACTGGCTAGGAAAAAAACTAAATCCGAGGTTCTCGTTAAGGTGAGATGGAAAGGTTGGGATAAAAAATTTGACTCCTGGGTAAACGAAAATTCTATCCAGGACGCTCGATAAAAACCCCGTGAGAGAGCGGCGCGAGCCCCTATTCGGAAGCGCGGACCACCCCACCATGGAAGAAACCAGAGATTTTTTCATCACTCTGCCGAGTAACGCTAGCGACAAATTATATCCTCAAAACGATATATCCAGCTACAGGGTGAAGTTAGCCAAAACCGTTCACCTCAGGGGCGGTTGGGAGGTCGGCTTAGCAGAAATTTCATTTCCCCAGAGTTGGTACACGCTGGCGGACGGCGGGCGACAGGAAACGGACTTTTGGGTGTGCGAAGGGCCGGATCTCAGTAAACAGGTGCCTTTTAAAGTAAAATGCGGTTATTATACTTACATCGCTGACATTTTGACCGAAATGAACAAATATTTTAGAACCACCAAAACCCACGTCGAATTATATTTGGATAAGGTCACGAGACGGGTAAAATTAGGGGTCACACCGGAGGAGATTATACGACTGACCTCGCTGAACAGATGGCCTATTCGGATTCGAACGCACGGACAGTTGGCGCACATTCTGGGCTTCGAGGAACAGAAGTGGACTGACCCGACCGAAACTAAATTCCCTGCCCATATTAAAGGCGGAACGTTTTATTTGTTTCTTTATTCAGATATTTCTTCACATCAGATCGTGGCCGATACCTTAGCACCTCTTTTGCGAACCGTTCAAATACCCAAAGCGCATCTGGATTTCGTCACGCTAAACTTTGACAAGGTGCACTACAACCCGGTCAGCAAACACGTGTTTGATGAAATTTTAATAGAGTTGAAGACGGATCAAAACCGAAACGTCAAATTCGAATTTGGAAAAGTGATCGTGAAGCTACATTTTAGACCGATCCGATAAAAAATGTCTGCTTATCACGCCGGCCCTAGCCCCTACGTCCTTTATTATACGCGACAGGCGGGGTCCGGTTTAGAAGGTTTCAGCGGAGCGCCCGTGCAGTACGGAAGAGGGATCGGCAACGTTTTTCGGGGTTTGTTTAGACTGGCGGTGCCTCTGCTAAAATCGGGCTTCAACTTAGTCAGACCACACCTCAAGACCGCTGCTAAAAATATCGCGAAAGACGTGGTTTCCGCAGCGGCGGGGAAATTACTGGGAAACGCGTCGGAAAGGCGGCAGGAGGGGGAAGGCCTGGTGGTTTTGAGCCGCGCGAATCGACGCATGCGCCCACCGGGGCGTCGCGGTTCCGTACCTTTTAAAAATAAAAGTGTTTTTTCAAAAGGTCTCAGTCTGAACAGGAAGCTGGCGGGTGCGCTCGTCCGCGCCTCTCGTTTAAGGAATAGGAAGAAAAAAAAGAGCGAGCGGAAAACCGGTGCGGGTCCCGACATATTTTAAAAGATGTCTCTCATACACAGCGCCTCGGCGGAATGCATGAAGTCCGAGCTGGACCTATTTACGATCCCTATGACGCAACACAGTATAGAATCCTACAAATACGTAGAAACGCCTCCCATCACGGCCATTACCGAAAACGGCCCCCTGGAATTTTTTATGGCGGGGTCGGGGGACACCTACGTCGATCTGAACCGTTCGCTTTTGTACCTCACGTGCAAAGTTACCAACGCGGACGGAACCGATCTGGCGGCCGGTGCGACCGTAGGTTTGATCAATTACCCCGCGGCCACTCTTTTTAGCCAAGTCGACCTGTCCCTCGGCGATAAGCTCATTTCTCAAAGTGGTTCCACGTACACCTACAGGGCCGTTCTGGAGTGTTTGCTTAACTATTCCGAACCTACTCTGAATTCGCAATTCGCAGCGGGGCTGTTTCGCAAAGACACGGCGGGGCGCATGGACGAAGCTGACCCGAACAGAGACAATGAGGGGTTAACGTGGCGAAGCGCTTATTGCGAAAGGAGCCGAACGTTCGAATTAATGGGACATTTGCATAACGACTTTGCATTTCAGGAAAAGCTTCTTTTAAATTCCGTCGACGTGAGAATCAAGTTAGTTCGTAATAAAAACGAGTTTGTTTTAATGTCGTCGGATCCGAACCCGGGCTATAAACTTCACATTTTAACGGCCCTTTTGTACGTGAAAAGAATACACGTGTCACCCAGTGTGAAACTGGGGCACGCGTCAGCTTTGCTTCAGTCTAACGCGAGGTACCCATTAGAACGAGTTAACGTGAAAGTGTTAAGCGTGCCGGCGGGGGGTCGCGTGTCAAACCAGGATAATCTATTTTTGGGCCAAGTGCCAAAATTCATCGCTATAGGTTTTGTTCATAACGAAGCTTTCAGCGGATCATACGCGCGAAATCCTTTTAATTTTCATCATTACGACGTGGAATCTTTAAATCTCAGCGTGGACGGTGTGTCCTACCCGTCCACGCCTTTTCGACCCCTTTTTCCCAGACAGCGCTGCCTGCGAGAATACTTCAGCCTGGTCGAGGCTACGGACAGAGGGTTGAGGGACCAGCCTTTGGCCATCTCTCGTGAAGATTTTTCTCAGGGCTACTGTTTATTCGCGTTCAACTTGACCCCCGACGAAAGCTCGGGCGAACACGTTTCCTTAATACAGTCGGGGCACGTTAGACTGGACCTCCGGTTTCGAGCGCCTTTGCCCAACACCATAAACATCATCGTGTTTGCGGTTTTTGACAACGTGTTAGAAATTAATCACAAACGTGAAGTGCTTATGGACTATTTTTAAAAAAAAATGGACACCAGACAGATCGCTAAAGCCATGCGATGCACCCTCGGTTTCAGAGGCGTATTCGCCTGCGATCAACTACCTCGGGTGTTAAAACACACACCTCCGTCTTGTTTTATTTTAAATACACATCCTCATACACGACCTGGGGAACACTGGTTGGCTGTTTTAATACTGTCAGATGGAAATGCAGAGTTTTTTGATTCCTACGGGTTTCCGCCGGACTCTGAATTTTTCCCCAGTTACATCATGCTTTTTCTAAAAAATAATTCACGACGAGTTTTGTGTAACGCTAGACAAGTTCAAGACCATAGGTCGGACGCCTGCGGGCATCATTGCGTGTATTTTCTAAAACAGCGTATGAAGGGTCTTACGTTTTCTCAGGTTCTAAATTCTTATACCACCGATTTACGAGAAAATGATCGCTCTGTTAAAAAATTTGTAAAAAGTTTGCTGCGGATAGATTCTTACTGTCATATTGTACACGGAGTACAAAGTTGTGTTTACCGTTGTGATTTTATCAATAAATGATTACAAAATGATCTTTTAACGTCTGTGTGATTATATATTTCAATAAAATCGCTACGCTTTAAAAAATGTTTACTTTATTCAAACACACACACACAAGAAAAAACATATTAAAAGAGTTGAAAAATATGAGACTATGTTTTAATGAAAAAAACAAAAGCATAAAATGTACTTTGAATCAGATATAAATGATGTGGTTATTTAAACATACGAATGAAAGCATTTTGGTTTTAATAAAAATGTGAAAAGATTCAAACATACACATTACCCGTTGGTTTAAAAATGACACGATTATAAAAAGCATAAAATGTACTTTGATTCAGATATAAATGATGTGGTTATTTAAGCATACGAATGAAAACATTTCTTAATACGACATCCACCCCGGAGGTTCAAAGTGTGTTTTTCTATTTCTTTTTTTTTTAACCCGCGAGGGCGTACTCGCAGGCGTGCTAAACGTTAAAGAATTATCAACGGACCCTTTGATGTGTTTGTATTTTTCCATCTCTCGCCTTACAGAAGAATTACCCAAGGCCCCCGAAGGAACGTTGGCGTCCGCCAAGCTGCGAAGGAAACTGCTCCACCCGACGGGCTTGTAATTCAGCTTCTGATAAGAGGTTGCCGTTTTTAACAAATCAAATATATGACTCCCTTCCACGACATCCCCTCTGTACACGAATTCGCCGCGAGTCGTCCACGCGTTTTCCAGCGCGTCCATAATCAGTCGGGCTTTGTTTCTCGAACGAGCGGGCAAGTGTTCCAGAACCTTTGTGGAGAAGCCGTCAGGTGTTTTACTTTCTCGTTTTTCTCCTTCTTCTTCTTCTTTAGGTGGAGGTAAACTTAAAGTCAGTTCTTTTTTTCCAAAGATTTTTGTTTGACCAGAGTCAGATATTTCCGCAAAAGTTGAGAATACAAATCCAGTTTGGTGTCCGCGGATAAATCCTTTCTCTCCAACAGGGATTTAATCTCCCGCTCCAGTTCATTCTCGCTGTTTTCCCTAATGTCTCCTTTAGAGGAGGGTGTGAGTTTTTGCAATTGGTCGGCAGAGACTAGGTACAGTTTTCGCGCGTGGTTCATTGCTGCCTGGGGGTTAGCATTTGTAACACAAAAGGCAGGGCCGCGGCTATTAACGGGCCGATAAACCCCCCCTTCTGAATGAGTTTACGCTTGCGCCCAAACGGATAACTTTTGTCAGCCAGATGTCTTAAACAGCGTCGCCTTTTCTTAAACTGTTTATACTGAGAGTCAGTCAGCGGGACGTTGCCTTTTAAAACGTTTAAAACGATTTCGCATATGGCCAAAATCACGTATTTGGGTAAATTTTTTTTGTCGGCTTTATTGTTTCTCTTGGCGTTTATCCAAGCGCTTAGAAAAGGGAGAGCTTTTCTTAAACGGGCTGACGTCATTTTTAAAAAAAATCTATGTTTTAGGTACGTACACCACAGATTCTTGTCCGGGTAACAGCCCGCTCCGCAACCTAAATGTTTCTGGCGTTTCGGCTTTAAGATCCACAATTAAATAACCGAAAGGTTTACTCGTAGCGTCCTGGAACGATTCCAGGAAATATTTCGATTGTCCGGTATACATTTGTTTAGCCAAAATTGAAATGTGTAACTTATCTCTAGGATTTTTAAAAAGTATCAGGTAGGAGGCGTTTAAACTAAGTGTGCGAGAATTCTTTCCTTTATAAAATAGATTCTGCGTCAAATATATCACGCTAAGATTATTGTGGTGAGAATATCTCATGAAAGCCCTTTCTAATTCTACCGACTGACTCATAACGTCCATCATATCGTCCAGAACGATCAGAGGACCCCCTCTCCCTCCTCCTCCTCCTCCTCCTCCTCCTCCTCCTTCTCCTGATCGTCGTCCTTGTAGTTCATCGTCGTGCAGGCTGCTCGGTGCTCCTTGAACGAAAACCACGTCGGGCATAAGCTCCAGTAGTTCGTCGTAACTTTTTTGCCAGTTTTCATAAAACCACATGATTTTGCCAGGCTTCCCGTTGAGAGTTTTGGAAGAACATTCCAAAAGTCTTTGCACAAAGCACGTCTTCCCCGAACGGCTCGGTCCGGCCAAAATACATGTAAACGGCAACTTTAATCTGACGTCAAAATCCATAAGGCACCGTGGTAAAGTCGGGTCTCAGTATTCTCTTGTTATAAATTAATGAAAATTTTTTCAGAGCTCTGACGTTCTGCAGAGCCAAGCGTTTTTTGTTTCTTTGAATTAAAAGGGTCTCGGTCAGCAGAGTGTCGGATCGCCCCTGTGCTAACGTGCTGCTCCACCAGCCGTTTAAAGGAATCAAAATGAAGAATTTTAGAAGTCTCCGGATTAACTGTAAACCCCTTGACCTTCAGAGAAACTTGCCCGCCGGCTGTGACGAAACAATAGCTTTTGGGTCCTGTAGACACAAATTCCTTGATATAATCTCCATCCGTTAGCTGATTCGACAGATCACCGAGATAAAACCCCGTGGGAGGAGTGTATTCCCCCGGTTTCGCCGTGAACATGACAGAATCCGTATCAAAATATAACACCCGCTTTTGTAATTTTTCTAGCACATCGTACAGTTTTAATCGTCCGTAAGCCGCCGTGAAAACGGCCACAAATACATTAGAAACCACGGGTTTTTGCAAATAATCCTTTTCGTACTGCCACTGGACCAAAGCAACGTCGTCGTTAATAAAAGTAAAATAAGAAATGCGTTTATGTTTGCAAAACATCAGTTCTAAAAAGTCACGAGGCTCCGTTATTAATTCCGTGTTCATCCGATCCGTTCTCTGTCCAAATTTCCCCCAGAGAGCGTTCAGAAACAGTTTGCTAATACTCCTCTGAGCGGGGTTAAATCCGATTTTTGACACATCCAGTTGGACACCTTCGTGTCGCTTAAACTTAAACAAATAGTCATTTTTCTCAGCGTCGGTGTTCACGCCCGGGGGGAAACCGCTGGCTTCCACTTTGTTTTTCAAATGTAAATCGATGTATCCTGCGAACAAATCGCAGGAGTTTTGCTCAAAGTGCCAAACCTCGTACACTTTCCCGATCGTGTAGCCGTGGTTTAAACTCCTTTTGATCTCCTCCGTGCAATAAACACCCGTTATGGCTCTCTCTTCTTCCGAATGTCGACACGCGTCCCCGGCCTCCGCGCAGGTTCTACAAAGGGTGAAAACTAATTTGTTTAGTTTATCACATCTAAAAGGCAACACGGGGTGGAAAAGATTTCTTGGGGGGTAGATTTTGACTCTGGCGATGCCAAAGTACTCTCTGATGTCTTTAAAATCGGTCACAATCACCGTCGGGTGTCCAATGGGGTAGGTCATACGCTTGTTGCAGTAAGGATATAAACTCGTAAAGTCCAAGTAATGGATTTTTTCGTCCGGGGCGGTTTTGTGCAGCAAACGGATGGCGTTGGTCCGTCCGCCGTACAGAGCGTCTCTCGGGTTCATTTTCTCCGGAAAATCACAGCTTTTCAAAAATGTCTTTAGCTCCCCGTTGTCCGCTTTCAGCTTAATCCACGTATGTTCCCACATGATCCTAACGTTATATCCCAAGGATTTCAGATATTCCAACCGTTCCGTGGTGCGTTGATAAAGTTCACCTTGTAACTCACCGGTCAGAGGGTTTTCGGCGTTAGGGTCCGAACATTTCGGACACCCGTGAAACACGCAGCCCAGAAATTCAAACACGGTGTTGGTCCGTTCGCAAAACCCGTCCACAAAAATAGATCCGACTTTCTTTTCCCCCATGTTCAGCGCGTGTTGGACAAAAACGTTCTCCTTGAACTTGACAAACTCTAACCACTGTATACTGCAATTTGAAAAACTTTTTTTTTCATAAAATAACGCGGCCCCGTTAAGGCCAGACACCTATCCGGCAAAAAGTTTGTTCTGTACAGGCTTAGCGCGGCGCTGGCTATGGTGACGTGTTGAAACGGGTCCACGTTGGCCATGGACAGCACTCGTTCTCTGAATATCATGCAGGCTTTTCTTAAAATAACCACATCATTCTTACAATATTGGTACAGCTCCTTTTTTAAATTAAACACACCGTTTTTTACAGAATCGTACCAGTTTATAAATTCAGTCCGCTCCGTAGGAGCCATTTGTGAATATCCGTACATATCAGGTTTCGGGTAACGTCCAACATAACACAAATTATCTTTTGTGTGAAAATAATGAGGAAAATAACCCTTTTTCTCATTTTCAAAACCAAAACTTTTGGGTAAATCAGCCAGTTTTGTTTGGAAGAAGCTCAGGCTGTCTATGTAACGTTGTTTGGAAAAAAATATCGGTCATGCATAAGATTTTATTTCCTTGAGTAATGAGATGCGGTACTATTTTGTTCTTTGTTAGATAATTTAGCATAAAATACGAATCATAACCGCTGCTGTTGTGAGCGATAAATGTATACTTTTTGTATCTGTTTTTTCTAAAACGTTTAAAAAACTTTGCTATGCAGTCGTGACCCGTGGCGCACCAATGTCGACCTTCGTACGTGACGGTGTGTATATGTATCGCCGCGTGCTCGTTTTGTTCCGTAAAACGGGACTCTATGTCAAAAAATACATATTTCTGCGTTTGCGGCCTCGGCAAAGTGTGTCTGATAAAACATTGGTGTTTAGAGGGATCCTCTTTCTCGGCTAAAGGCGACTTGCAAATGTTACACGTGGTCCGGGGGCACTTGTGGTGTTTGGTCGTCACTATGTATGAGCGATTACAGTTTTCACACCATTTAACTTTCTCACAATAACCCATTCGTTTGTGGTGTGAAAAACAATCCTGTGACCTGCAGAATCTAAGACACTCCGCGCACCTCAAAACGTTCTCGGTTTTTAAACAAACCCTCTGACACACGTTACACATAAAATCGCAGCGGTGCGTGTATTTACTGTGCGAATACGGCTTGTGACAGGCTTTGCACACATGTTTAACACCGAGAAAACCTTTTAAATTTAAAATACCATAATAATGATTGTTTAGCAAAAGAAGGTAATAGGTCTTCTCGTGCGGCTGTTCATGCGTTTGGAAAGTCTGAAACGAACCACCGTTGTTTACTCTGTAAAGAATCACAATTTTGACGTTTAAAAACTGTTCGAATAAAGTCACATCGTTAAATGAAACTAAATGTTCCGGTGAAATATTTAACCGATTTAAAAGTAATAGAGCTTCCTTTTGACATTCGCTTTGGGTCAAACCCGGTTTCATCACACCCGTCAAACTACACGCGAAGCAGGAATTTTGGTAAGCATTTAAAAATATAACTAAATGCCTACTTTTTTTTGTAAGTATTTCCGATGACAAAATACTGTTTATCATTCTGGAATAACCTATTCCGCCTCGAAAATTTCTCACTATCTGAACGTTCAGTGTGAGTGATTTGTCGCTTAACAGTTTTTTATTTGATTGAACAACCGATTCTACGTAATTCAGAAAATGTTCAGCGTTCAGCTCCTCTGCGTTAGTTTGAAATATCACGGGCGAGAACAGGCTTTCACCTTTCAAACTTATTTGTATAATGTCATCCCCTTGTGAAACCTGTCTGGCTTTTTGTAACAAACGATCTACTCGATTGTGTAGAGCCTGCGTGAACTGAATTAAATTCAAACCTGTACCTAGATCCGATAAATTTATTTGATAATTGTATTCACTGTGATTAAACATGGGTCTGTGTCTCTCCCTCACCCCATCCCCCTCACCGCTTGTGGAGGGCCTGCTGATCGAAAGGTCTTCTGCGTGAATTTCAGGGTCTGCCGCCTGACACCTCCGTTCACACCCTGTCGAAGCGCTCCCATTTGCTCCATCGTTAACGTGTGACGCGTGTCCTTCGCTCTGCGGTGGTAACTCCCCCAAAGTCGATGCGTTGATATGCTGCATAAAAACATCCTGATTCGCTCCATCGTCAGCGTGTGAGGTAAAATCCGATAAATCCCATTCGTTCTGCGACGGTAATCCATCCTCAGCTTCGGTCAATATTCCTGTATCGTTTTGCTGAGCGACACTCATTCTATTGAATGAAGTCGCAGCGAAAAGTTCTGTCCACTAAAGTTTCAAGTTCAAACAAATCGACCTGATCTTCGACGTTTAGAAAGTTTACACCTCCGTTTGTCGCAACATGTTCAAATTCGTCGTTCTGTATCCTGTCATCAAAAAGAGATACAGCGTTGTCGTTAAATAAAACAGATCTCATCGTTGATGTCAAATTAGCAGAAACTCTCGACTCATCAACTCGCTCCTCGTAATCGGAGACCGGGCTGTAATCTGTGATCGACGGTCCATCACCTGTGTTGGCACCGACTTTCGGCGTGTTGCAAACACGGTCGCCGGGTCGTGGCTGACAAACCCCGGAATCTCTTCCTCCTCCTCCTCCTCCTCCCCCTCCTCCTCCTCCTGGTCCGGTTGCGGCGGCGAGCGGACCGTGGCGGTGATACAGTTGACACAGTTGGTGACGTTGCAAACGATCACGCTGGGTCTTTCTTGAACCGCCGCCGAGTTTGTCGCATCTTTTTCAGGGGTGATACAAATAACTTCATCCACCGCCCCCGCTCTGAGTGATTCGTCTGAACCTGTGCCGCTGAAAGATCGCCACACGATCACGCTGGGTCTTTCCTGAACGACAGCTGAGTTTGGCGCGTCCTTTTCTGGGGTGTTGCGAACAACACCATCCTCCGCTGTGGATGATTCGTCAGAATCTGTGAGAACCATCGTACTTCTCGCAGATTCGGTGTCAGACTCGTACTCGGAGTCGGTCGATAAGTTTATCACCTCAGCTTCACCCCCAGCAGGGGTATTGTAATTGCTCGCAAACTGGTCCATAATGAGTAACTTTTACAACTATTATGGCTCTTGGCCAGTTTTTATAGTATTGTGAGGAGAAAAACAACACGACACCTGTTCAATTATTAGTCACGCTTAGCAGAACGGGGGCCCCCCACTTGCTGCTGTCACTCAAAAACACAACAACAACAACTACGTCATACCATTACATCATGGGAATCTTTTTTTCCAAAACACATCTTTTTTTCTAAAACACATCCTGGGAATCTTTTGAAAATTATTCCCACGCATCATACCGGGCAAACCTCGGGTAGTTATCAAAAAGCATTCACACACACACACACACACACACACACACACACACACACACACACACCATACCCCGACCCTTTTTTTTTTTCTTTTTCATCCTTACTCTTAATTTTTCACACCCCTTTAAACTTTTACATCATTTTACATCATTACCCAACACGCACCCTGGGGAAAATTCAACATTTTATCACCGGAAAAAAAAAAAAAAAATCTTTACAACCTACAATAGTTGTTCACAGTTTTTACACACATCACCTCCTGGGAAAATTAGTTGCAATTTTGACATGTGACGTCATATAACTGATGTTTACATTTTTATACACATCAACCCCCTGGGAAAATACTTTACATATTTCACATGTGACGTCACGCATAACTCATAAATCATTTTGACATTTACCGGGGTTAATAACTACTACTGCTATTTCCCTATATCGTTTAAATGTGACCTTTATGCGACATTAGTCTGAACAGATTTTGTGTCTCATTCCTAACTTGACCCACATGTTCCAAAGAACAGTGCTTCACGTGGCACACTCATCCAGAGGTAAACAATCAAAATTGCATCAACAGTAACAGCCTCTCTCTGAGGTTTCAGTTTCATCTTAGCCAGCATCACAGGAGCTAATAAGTTCCAATAGCTGACAGCTAGGCTCATCACCCAGAAATGTAAAAGAGAACTGTAAAAAGAGCCACTTCTTTGGTTTGTGTCCTTCCCAGACAGCAAGCGTGTTCTGCCGGATTACCTTGGCCATCACAAAGTCCTCCTAGCAGTTGCATCTGCACTGTGGACTTGTGCCACGTTTGGGCCAAGTAACTATTATATAAGCACTAGACACACTGCCGATCAGCGGACTCAGATCTTTAAAACAGATGCTCCTCATTTAAAATTTGCCCCTCCCCCTTTTTCCCCCCTCAGTCCTCTGCAGTCGTCAGTTGACTTTGACTGTAAAACTTTATGCTTTTGAGGTAATGTGTGTTGTGTATTTTAAATATTTGCAAATTTATTAGAATTACGATCAGGTGTCTTGGATTTTATCGTTTAACTTTTAATGTGTTATTCAATTTGACAAGCAAATAAGCTGAATAACTTCCAACCTAAATTAACATTAGAGATTTCTCTTTAATTATGTTTACTAACGACATACTCTTAATCTTACATCATCTCCCTCGTCTAGCTGTGTAACTAGTTAGTTAGTTAGCTAGCTAGCTGGGTCGTACTATGAGAGGCAACTGTTAGCATTCATTGGAAAATGTGAACATGTTCTAAGAGCAGCTTTAATATTTCTGCCTGTTTTGGGAAAAAAACAAATCTAAAGAAAACAGAGGAGTGAATTTGGGTGACCAATGTAAGAAACATCCATTAGCTAGAATCTAAAGTTAACCTATATTGTGGTGTGTGTGGAGCTAGCCAGCTAGCTAGCTAGCTAAGCTGTATTAGCCAGGGCAAGCACTAACGTTAGTTTAACCATCGTTTTTATTTGCTTTTTTGTAGTGTTGGATTTTACTATTTTTTACTTAAAAATTATTTGTAAAATCTACAGTAACACAACCACTAAAGAAATGGTAACATTGCTTTGAATTATTTTTTCTTGAAACTGCTTAAATAACATATAACAGTAATACAATCCTCTTCTTTGGTTAAAGTGTGGAAAATAACCCTCAGAAACAGTCAAAACGGGTTTCCCTTCGCTTAATCTTTTATTTGACGAAGCTTCAACTGGCACTCTACTGCTCCCGCGGCCGCTTCGGACTCAGGGTCAGTCTCAAAATTCTCGATATTACGAAAAGAAAGTGTCTCTGCTATCATTATTAGCATTATTATTATTGTCTTTGTATGTACATCTGATATGTTCAGAAGCATCAGCAGAGCTATTTACAGAGATACTAAAGCTACTACTACTAGTAATAATAATAATAGCTTCACTTGTTTCGTCTTGTAATTTTGAGACGGTCTCTGACTCTGAAGTAGACGCGTCAAGCACAGTGATGGCGTGAGTTGAACCTTTTGGCAAAAATAAAAGAACAAGACAGGAATGGTGCAGTTCAGTAAAAAAACTGGGTTTGTTGTTATGTTTGTCATCTGGCCACGAAAGCGTAATTAATCCAATAAAAAAGAACGTACCTGAGAATGTCACACGAACTTTACCGTCCAATGTGGTGAGATATGGCCGTGTTTCGGCCCGAGACTCGAATCTGTTTAGTCTGTGTGAAACCTAACGCGGTGGTCGGAGGTGGTCCCAAAACGTGCACGGTAACGCAGCCGTTTTTTTTAAACATGCATGCAGCTGCCTGTAGCACCGAGCGCGTTTAACTATCGCAGCTCAGTCATGTTCAGGTGTCGGAATACTGTTTTACGCTGTGGTTTGCATTAAATAAATCAATAAAAGAATGTGTTTTACCGTCATTATGAGCTGTTACTGCGATAACTCGGTAACTTTTACCGGGCACAGGCCAAGGCCCGATATATGAAACGGACGCGCCTAATTTAAAAAATTCCCCTTTCTTTTTTCCTGCTCAGCGGTCTACAGTCATCCGTTGATATTGACTTGTAAAGTCTGCTACTGACTTTGAGGTAAGTTAATCATTACATTCAACATCTGCACATATGTGATCAGGTAATTACATACATACATACATACATACAAATTATAACATTGTTTATTGTTTAATTTATTTTTAAATATTTTATTCTATTTGACAATCAAATAAGCTTAATAGTAGAGGAGTACAGACAAAAAAAACAAAAAAACAAGTTAAAACAAATTACCGTTAGCGTCTTCTCTTTGATTATCTTTAAGTTCAAACAAATTTTGCCTCTCCACCAGGGCCAGCCTCCTACACCTCTCCGCCAGGGCCAGTCTTCTACACCTCTCCACCAGAGCCAGTCTCCTTCACCTCTCCGCCAGGGCAGCCTCCATCACCTCTCCACCAGGGCCAGCCTCCTATACCTCTCCGCCAGGGCCAGCCTCCTACACCTCTCCGCCAGGGCCAGCCTCCTCTACACCTCTCCGCCAGGGCTAGTCTCCTACACCTCACCACCAGGGCCAGTCTCCTTCCGCCAGGGTCATTCTCCTACACCTCTTTCCACCAGGGCCAGCCTCCTACACCTCTTTCCGCCAGGGCCAGCCTCTTACACCTCTTTCTGCTAGGGCCAGCCTCCTACACCTCTTTCCGCCAGGGCCAGTCTCCTTCACCTCTCTGCCAGGGCCAGCCTCCTACACCTCTTTCCGCCAGGGCCAGTCTCCTACACCTCTTTCCGCCAGGGCCAGTCTCCTTTACCTCTCCGCCAGGGCCAGACTCCTTCCACCAGGGCCAGCCTCCTACACCTCTCCGCCAGGGCTTGTCTCCTACACCTCACCGCCAGGGCCAGTCTCCTACTCCTCTCCGCCAGGGCCAGTCTCCTTCACCTATCCGCCAGGGTCAGTCTCCTACACCTATTCGCCAGGGCCAGTCTCCCACACCTCTCTGCCAGGGCCAGCAGCTTCCTACACCTCTTTCCGCCAGGGTCAGTCTCCTACACCTCTCCGCAAGGGTCAGCCTCCTACACTTCTCCGCCAGGGCAGTCTCCTTCACCTCTTCGCCAGGGCCAGCCTCCTACACCTCTCTGCCAGGGCCAGTCTCCTTCACCTATCCGCCAGGGCCAGTCTCCTTCCGCCAGGGCCAGTCTCCTACACATCTCCGCCAGGGCAGTCTCCTTCACCTCTCCACCAGGGCCAGCCTCCTACACCTCTCTGCCAGGGCCAGTCTCCTTCACCTATCCACCAGGGCCAGTCTCCTACACCTATTCGCCAGGGCCAGTCTCCCACACCTCTCTGCCATGGCCAGCTTCCTACATATCTTTCCGCCATGGCCAGCCTCCTACACCTCTTTCCGCCAGGTCCAGTCTCCTTCATCTCTCCGCCAGGTCCAGTCTCCTTCACCTCTCCACCAGGGCCAGCTTCCTACACCTCTTTCTGCCAGTTCCAGTCTCCTACACCTCTTTTCGCCAGGTCCAGTCTCCTACACCTCTTTTCACCAGGGCCAGCCTCCTACACCTCTCTGCCAGGGCCAGTCTCCTTTACCTCTCCGCCAGGATCAGTTTCCTACACCTCTCCGCAAGGGTGAGCCTCCTACATCTCTCTGCCAGGGCCAGCCTGTTTCACCTCTCTGTCAGGCCCTGACAGTGAGCCAGCCTCCTACACCCCCTTTTTTTAGTCACTTTATCTAGACAGGTTTCACCCAACCTTTGAGAGGTCATGACCCCAATAAAACTGTGGGCTGCAAATATTGGCTGATTTGGGCCAACTAATGAATTGGTCAGAATTTTAATTGGACAGTATTGCCAATACTCCTCTGGCAGCAGACTCGTTCTTATCAGGGTTATAATTGTAATGGCTCTCCGCCAGGGCCAGTCTCCTACACTTCTCCACCAGGGCCAGCCTCCTACACCTCTCCACCAGGGCCAGCCTCCTACACCTCTCTGCCAGGGCCAGTCTCCTTCACCTATCCGCCAGGGCCAGTCTCCTACACGTCTCCGCCAGGGCCAGTCTCCTACACATCTCCGCCAGGGTCAGTCTCCTACACCTCAAAGCAAGGGTCAGTCTCCTACATCTCTCTGCCAGGGCCAGCCTCTTTCCTCTCTCCGTCAGGCCCTGACGGTGAGCCAGCCTCCTACACCCCCTTTTTTTTAGCCACTTTATCTAGACTGGCCTCTGTTGTTTTCCTCTGGAACCAACCTCTTTCACCACTTCTGTAAATTCAACTTCTTCCATATCTGCTAGAGGGCGAACATTCTTCTTCTAAAGTTTCACCCAACCTTTGAGAGGTCATTACCCCAATAAAACTGTGGGCTGCAAATATTGGCTGATTTGGGCAAACCAATGAATTGGTCAGACTCATTGGACAGTAGTGCTTCTCTGGCAGCAGACTCATTTTTATCATGTATTTCCAGTGTTATAATTGGAATGGTTATTACAATTTAAGTGTCTTAAAAAATTAATCACTAGATTATTCAATAACTAAAGAAATCGATAGTGACAGCCCTGTTTTAAATAAAGTTATTAATATGTTGGATAGAAGAATACAGTTAAGAACATAGGTTTGGTTCCTGCTTTCTTGCTGCAGCACCAGTCATTGCATGAATTTGAAAGTTTCTTACAATTGAAAACAAAGCAGCTAATTATGGCTTTTTTAATGGCAGGATTTTTGGTGATAAGTCTACACCTCAGTACTGGCACTGTATTGTTTTTTTGTTTGAATTAATTAAAAAAAAAAAAATGCTGTGTTGAAAACAATGACATTCAATAAACCTTTTATTTGGTTTATTGAATGTCGTTGTTTTCAACACAGCATTTTTTTTTTTTATTTGGTTTTATTTGGTATTTGGTTTTATGTTTCCCTTTTTGAATTTACCCTTTTTGAAAACATTCATTAATAATGATTTGTGAATAATTATGTGGGATATGGAGCCGTTGCTCACTCTGGAATGGATCCAGTGCAGATGCAACAAGTCAGGGCCGGATCCGTTCCAGAGAGAGCTGCTTATATCAACTTGAGCTTGAACCTCTTCTGAACTGGGTCCGTGCCACATTTGGGCCAGATATCAAGATAATATTTAGACCTGCACCAATTCAGGGCCAGATGTAATGCTGTTCTTTGCTCATTTTTAATCTGTTTTGGTGCAGATCCATAAAACGGATCAGTTCCGGTATTGGGCCGTTGTGCAAAAAGACACCGGGCCAGCTCTGTTTTGCGGATCCGGACCGGATGCAGTGCTACATTTGGCCCTAATCAGGTGCAGTGTATATTGTTGTCTGGGTTGGTTTCTTTAAACTTTGCTTTCAGATTTTTAACTTTTCTTTGACGCTGCAGCCTTGTTCTCCTGTGGCCACATTTGGCCATTTCTTTCAAAATCTCTTTGAACACGGAGTGTCTTTTAATTTTAATGGTACAGAAACATTACTCTAAATGTTTGAGGTCTCAGCAGCGCGAGTTTATGGCAAATGTCAGGTTGAACTGACGTAAAAGTCACAGGAATTCCGATCTGGCTGTTCAGACTAACCTCCTGAGACCCAGAAAAATGAAAGTTAAGAATTTCAGTATTTTTAAGACAAAATAAATCTATTAGCTGAAAAAAACTTGTCACCGTGAAATTTTCTTTCAAAAATATTTTTTTATGTAATGTGCTTTATAGTGGACAACAGGACGTTGCATTTACTTATGTTGATGTCATATTTCCTGTTTCCTGTACTGCATCAACCCAACCCCTGCTGCAACATCAGCAACATCTTTAAAGTCCTTATTATCAATGTGCTGCTCAAAGTAATTCCAGGGCACTCAGCCAGTACGACTTTGGGTGTTGTCATTTAGCAGCAAACTGTTCCATCCGATGAGGGATGAGAATTAATTTATTTTTAATTTTTTCATTTTCAAATGTACAATTGAGTAAAATGAGATTTTCTAATAAATTAAGAAAATAAATAAAGCTCAGATTGCGAGCTTTAAAAATACTGGTGGTACAAAAAATGAGCTCCAAAAAGGAAAAAAATCACAGTAAGGTATTTAACTGTTAGGCTCACATGTTGTTGCTTCTAACCCAAACTGGATCAAGAGGGCTGTGATCATCCTTTAACTGTCACCTGTGATACCATGGATTTAATCTAAAACAGATTTATAAAGTCCCAGTGTCCACCAGAGAGGACATGAAAAAAGTATAGGTGGTTAAACTTGCTTTGAAAATTTGCTAAAACGTTTTTCTATCTAAAACATATCAACTATATGCTTTAGAAACATCATCAATGCATATTTCTCAACTACTTACCTCTCTTGCACCCATAAAATGTGGTTGCTGAGATGGCAGCCATTTTGAAAATGCAGTTGCGAATGACAAACCCCCAACAAATGATATATCATTTGAAAGGCCATGATGTCCTCTACATGGCGCACCAGGTTTCAGCACTGTAGCTTATATGGTTTTTGAAATATTCTTTGGGGGATTCATGTCCCCCACAGAGGACAAAAATGAATTACCAGGTCTCACAAGTCTAAGTCACATTGCTGCAAATCGAATACGTATCGGATTTCAGTACCACATTTAAAGGGTCCATACGATACTGTGCAACTAACATTTTCGGCCAATAGGAATAGCTTTTTGGCACACCTACTCGTATACGTCATCTTTCAATACGCCCACTACTCCGTCCTGCGAGACCTATACTTGTTAGCATCAGCATTTCTCCCACCCTATGCTAGTCAGTAATACGTGTTGCTAAGTTGTATAAACGAGAGAAAAAAATACAATTCTGTTGCCGACGATGTTGATTCTTGAGTAGGTCAGTGTCCTCTGTCTCCAAATTGGATTCTGGTTCTGGTGGCTCAAACATGTGGCTGTACAAGACAGAGCAAATTCTGTGTGTTTGTGTCAGCTGAAGCACTGCTAGCGTCTTTATTTTACTCCAAGATAGGCTTTGCTGTTTGACCTAGTGAGCTAATGGAACCTTAGTGCGAGGCTGAAGGCAGCCTTCTATTCGCCCGTTCCATTTTCTCGTTCCACCTTAAATGGTGCAGGAGTTATATTCTGGCAAATGACAGACTGCACCTTTGCCATGGTTTCAGTTCCTTCAGCGGACATGCCTCCAGCGTTTCTGAGCGGAGAATACTCCTTATTTTTAAGCATTTAAACCCTAATGTTATATGTTGTGGATTTTTAAAATCAGCAACTGGATGGTTAGTAACTCATTTTTCTGTGCTGTGACAAACTCAGAACACTTTTATTTCTGCTTTACATGGACTTTAAAAGTCAAAACCACAACCCTTAATGACCCCTACTGACTGACACAGGCAAACGAAATTCCTCAAACCATTCTTTAACCCATTTTCAAAAGTTTTACTGTAATATTAGAAGTTTATTCACCCCAACCCAATTACAACAGAGTATGCCTATCAATTAGGGGTGGGAGGAAAAATCGATTCTTAGATGCATTGCGATGCGGACAATTCCAAATCGATTCACATGTCAAAAATGTATATTCTAAATTTTAATTTCTAATAATGTTGACAGAATGCAAAAGGCGGAACTTGGAAGTGCGGCGCCTGGACACTCTGTGACGTGCACATAACAAAAACACAACTGGATGAACGAGAAATCCGACTGGCACTCTCTGCATTAAAAGCTTGGTCAGGTCAGGAGTCGACAACCCAAATGTTAAGAAGAGCCATTTTGTCCTTTCAATAAAAATCAAATTACCTTGGGAGCCTTTTATGTCCATTATGTGCTAATGTCCTAGTATAGGCTAAAAAATATAAACGAAAAAGCAGATTTACTTTGCTCTGCTTTAAGCTTTAGCTATAGCCACTTTCCTCCCATCTCCGCCAGAAAACTTTTCTTCAAAATGTCTCTCAACGTTCGACTGTTTTACGAGGCTGAAGTCGCTTCTCATTCACCAGCTTCTTGTTCGAATTTTCCTGTTCCACCTTAAATTCTGCCTGAGGCACCAGAATGTAAATACGGCACCATTTAAAGTGGAATGGGAAAATTTGAACGAGAAGCTGACTTCATCTTCACAATGTTTTAGTGTTTGACAGTCTCTCATTGCAGGTTTAACGTTCTAGGAAACCAACTGCGCTGCTTATAAATGCGAACTAGTCTATTCGTCTCGAATCTCTCTCTTTGCATTTTCGTTGGCTACTAGCCAGGCGAGACTGTATTGCTGTGTGAACTGCAGTCTGCACGTCAGTTCTCAGTCGTTGAGGACAAGGGCTTTCGCGCTATATTGCCCACTTTGGAGCTGAGATACAGCGTCCCGTCTCGAAAATATTTTACTGACGCGATCCCCACTCTCTACAACAAGACCAAAACCGAAGTTACAATTAAAAAAATATAAAAGAAAACGGGTAGGACAGCTGTAACATGCTGCGTGGACATCTATTGCCACAGGATCTTATGTCACCGTAACTGCACTTTTTATTACAGATGAGTGGCAGCCTGCGTCTCATGTGCTCCAAACAAGCGCAGTGAATGTGAGCCTTCCGGTTCACTTGCCACATCACTTCCATTTGTTTTATTAATAAAAGATATTGGAAGTAAATTCATTATAAATGAATTTACAAATACTTTGCTTTAAAAGTACCAAGTCTTCACACAGTGGGAAAAAAGAAATCCTGTATAGAAAAAAAGGATGCATCGATAATTGTTTTATAATCGCATCACAGCCCTCCGAATTGAAATCGAATCGAATCGTGAGGTGCCTAGAGATTCCCATCCCTACTGTCAATCATGAAATCTTAGCTGACAATTTATTGGCATACAAATAATTTAAGTAACATTTTTTTGTTAATTGTATGCAGCTATTAAAACACAAGCCCAAAGTGGTCAAACTGGCTGAAGAGCTCAAATAAACAAACAAGTTAATTTTTGTCTCCCTGCAGTTTCTGCTTTTATTTACATTTACTTTCCATTTATTAAATTTTACATTTATTTATTTTACATTTATGAGCTTGGAGTTGGAAAATCTTTGTTTGTTCATATTATACTAGAATACATCTAGATATCAAGAAAATCATACAACTCAAAAAGCATACAGACCATTCAAGCTACATACAAGTATGAATTGTAAAACATTTATTTGTTCACTGCAGAATGCTTATTTCATGTTCTCAGGTTGAACCAATGTTTGGCTGGCACGATCTCAATTTTCCATATAAACAATATTTCATGCATCACACACACAAACACACAAAGCTATTCTATGGTCTGTTTTTCCCTTTTGCTACTAGCTAGAGCCTTCAGACAGAGATTTCACTTCTTGCAGGTTATGATCCACAGCTCCCTCTAGAAACTGCACCCACGGAAAGTCTCCTTCCAAACAAATGTGACATGACCTGAACCACAAAAGACAGATTCAGAGAGATAAAAGCAGTGAGTGGTCCTACAATACTCATTTGAGCGTACATGCGAGGACTCCAAGGCCATAGGGTGTCACATTTCTTATTTAGGCATTCACAAGTGTCCTCAGACCAACATGGCAGAAATGAAGATATTCAGGTGTAAATCAACATGCATTTGTTTATTAATTTAGCTGGTTATTGTGCTGCATTATGCTTGTAGTCTACATAGTAATAAAAGGGTGCTTTCTTTGTACTGTGCTGTTTTATGGAAACTGCAACACCGTGCTTCAGAAGAACTCGTTTTTTTTTCTATCTCCATATAGCTGTGGTGAGAGGGAATGACAAAGTACACCAGTACAGCATTGTGTTTCAAAATAAACAGATAAACAGATAAGATTTACATCTTTTTTCAATCACTGTACTTATATTATATAATATATGAATATTTTGAATGAAAGCTCAAAAGGATCAGCAATAAAGAATCTTATTTTATAGTACGTTTTGCTCATGTTTTAGAATGTGGAAAAGGTTTTTCTTACCTGATGATCTGAAGTGCTTTCATTAATATGGCTGCCAGTTTAGATGCCTAAAATAACGACAGTGTCAAATTCATTAAACTGATTTTAAGTTTAACAAAGTTGAGCTTCATTGTCAACAAGGGTTCTATAAACTATAAATTATATGTATGTGAAGATTTTAAGTGATAACGATATAAGTGTCTTACATTTTGGTCTACGACAGGGCAGTCTACAGGTGGGTAAAGGCTCAGAACTAGGTCATCAACACTGCATAGAAAAAGCAAAAAAGAACCACATGTTGTAAATTATATCTATATATACAATGTATTCTTAAACTTTCAAGCATAAATACAGCAGACATTGTAAGGGGAGGGTGTCAAATGGTACAGAGTGGTAGACAGGTTTTGTGGCATAAACATTAACATCAAAACAAAAGCAACAATGCCTATATTTGAAACTGTATCTACTGTTAAGGATTTTTGGAAAGGTGTAGTGTCCTGACAAATTCAAGTTTGTATTTTCATGCTGCATTTCTTTTTGGAATTCTGTTCCACCAAAACCCCTTTCTGTAAAAGCACAACTGGGTAAAAAATTATTGGGTAAAATCTGGGTGTTACATTTCCAGAAAGATTTGCAGCCCAATTTATGTCTTATCATTAGCTGTCTAATGCACTCAAGCACTTTTGATTACAAGATCTTTATAAACCCTAATGTTAGCTTCTTTTACTCAGACTAATTATACAAACACTGACTTTCCCAACATTTTGTAGGGTGCTATATGTTCCATGATGAGAAAGACCAATGACCTTTCAGAACAGTGATGGCAGTCTGTGCTTGTCCTTTCTTTTGTCTGCCTTCTATGCTGAAAGGCGTCTTTCTAATAACTATTTGACTTGTCAATCATGGATTAACCTTACAACTGGGTGTATCAAGATAATATAAAAAGCCTTTTAATCCCTGTGTATAGTTGACATCCAGACTAATCCATGGATCATTATTAACTGTAACAGGAAGGTTAAAGAAAGTGTTTTAGCTTCAAAAAAGTAAAGAAAGAAAAAAACATTCCAGAATCATGAGATTTTACTTCATTTTACCTCTCTGATTCAGTCTATGTATAAAGTGTGTAGAAACTTATGAAGAAACTATAATAGTATAAACTGCCAAAGCCCTTGTCTACTCATTTTCTTGGTTTTATTTGAACTATTATCTTTAGTTCTGTTATGTTTTACAATGAACTGGCATAGAAAGGATGCTGTTGGTCTTTTCTATTGAAAGATTTCTTGAAACTACTTTTTCTGCCATTTTTTTTTCTGTTCAATTTGAGTTGGGCGTGTCTACATTTGGCGCAGGTGACGTCAGATCTGCCAAAGTACCGATCAGAGTTAGCATTATGTATACGTCAGCTACTCGCATTCCTCTCCCTAACATAAAGTGACTGCTTTTTTTTGCAAGATTATACTGTGTGTTTAAATTCATTTACGAGAGCTTGATAACTAATGTCAGTTAACTTAATTGTAGAAATAACATGATCGTTAGCTTGATGTTATGTTAGCTAACTCCTCCTAACATAAAGGCTCACTGTGTTTCCCAGCGATTTTACTTTACAGGCACATTAAAGCACACAAGAAGTTTCTCCATCATGTCTGCAAATATGACTCTGCCGACTCATAACAGAAGCTTGTCTGGCCAGCAGGAACCAACAGTGATCTAGCTAGTTACAGGTTATGCATATAATATTATTGCTGCTGACCGTTCAAATATTGGATGACATGTTCATGAGCTACCCTTCATAAGATGCAGTACCTATGTTCTCAAACATGAGCTGCAAAATATAAATTATATTAATTATTATTAATATCAATCATAATTTCTACAATTACCTTTAGACAGCTTGTTCTCTGTTTTGCACTTTTTTACTCACCATTCAAAGAGCAGGTGTGAAGACCAAAGTGGTCTATTTTTTCTGTGGGAGAAGCTCCAACGTGTTGAGCTGAACCACTGCTACTGGAACCAGGTTGTTTACATTGGCTGGGTTTTGCCACAGTCAATCATTTTCCGTTGTGACATGCCCACATGGTTATGAGCAGGCAGCAGCTCTGAATTTTTTAAGCATTTTTCTACTATTAAATTGTATTACACTTTTTTCCATGGCATATATTTGATATTAAATAAAAAAAAATGTAAACATCTGAAACCAGGCTGACGGGCTTTCAGCCTGGCTTTGTTAGGTTACTGTAAACTCCCTTGGCAATTTTTTAGAAACACCTGTACATGTGCTCAGGCATACAATTATCCAATCAGCCAAAGATGTGGCATCAGTGCAGTTCATAAAATCATGCAGACACGGGTCAAGAGCTTTAATTAATATTCATATTAAACACGAGAATTGCGAAAAATGTGATCTAAGTGACCTGACATGTTTGTTGGTGCCAGACGGGGTGGTATGAGTCTTTCAGAAACTGCTGATCTTCTAGGAGTTTCATGCACAACAGTCTCTAGAGGTCATACAGAATGGGGCAAAAAACCCCAAACATTCCGTGAGTGGCAATACTGTGGGCAGAAACTGCCTAGTTGATAGGATAGTTCAGAGGAGAATGGCCAGAACTATTCAAGCTTATAGAAAGGCCATGGTAACTTGAACTCTTTCCTACAGTGCTGATCAGAAAAGCATCTCAGAGCAGATATCACACTGAACATTGAGTTGGATGGGCTACAACAGCAGAAGACCTACTGTCAGCCAAGCACAGAAACTGGAGGCTACAGTGGACAATTGCTGAAGACTGAAAATACTGGAATATTTGAATATTGTAAACTGGTCAAAGTAAGCAAACTGAACAAAGTGGAGTCCTACCCAATATCAGAATAATAAAATGGTCAGTAAGCGTAGTTACAGCAAAAGAAAAAAAAAAGAATTAAAAAGGGAGATGAACATTCTTTGCCCAAAGAAGAAGAAGGTAACAAACAACATTAAAGAATATGTACAACAATGTTTTATTCACTTTTTCTATTAAAATGTTGGGTCATTGTGGTGCCTTTAAAAGCTGTTAGGCTACGGTAGAGTACATTCCTCGCGAGCTACGTGTACATGCAGCCTAATAATCCATTAATAATCTGACTAATAGCATATATACGCCTCAGTTGGAATAGATTAGTCTGATTAAGGCCATTAGGAATACAATTTCTATCCAACTGAATGAGGTGGGAAATCCTGTAAATAATCTGTTAAATAGAAGAATAGCTTATGTGTCTCAAACATGACGTCTTCCTCTTGCTGCTTCCTTAATACATGTGAAGTACATTTTTCTGCCATAATTTTAAAGCAATTAAAAACACAAGCACGCCAGCTGAAAATTCGTCTCACTCTGGCCGGCCCTCATGCGATGCTCGTTGTCATGGTAACGTTTACACTAAGCGGTGCTCTACGTATGCACGTCATTTTCGATCGGATTACTTGTAGTGTGCATGTAAACAGAGATTTTCCATCAGATTGTTGAGCAGAGTGAGCATATAAACACCTCAGTTTAAATCTGTCACTGTAATGTATTCAATCGGATTGGCAAAAATCTTTGCATGTAAACCCAGAAAAAAATTCCTATATTTTCCGTACAGCTTAATGTGTCCTTGTGGTTTAGGGAAGATAAATTACGAAAACTATGAAAAGGTATCCATATCTGAATTTTTAGGCTGAATCCACTATAATGACGTAAAACTGCACATTTATTAAAAAACACATGGTAATCACGATTTTCTAACTAGAAAATATTAGTTATTATTTTTAGACATTGTTCTAAAATGAACTACATGTACAATTAACTACAAGCAAATAGCATTTTCCTCCTTTCTCAATTTATTTTTATAGTCTGAAAAAATCTTAATCTAGAGTCTCCATCTTGACTCAGACTACACTACTACAAAGTCTTGGTCTTTATTCGGACTCGATGTGTCCAGGTTTCGGTCTTGACTCGGATTTGCCTTACTTGACTTGGTTTTGATTACAACACTAATGTCTAGTTCACTGTTATAAAACTATGACTCCCTAGATTGTTCATTATTGTCCTTTGTGAGAGATCATGCAATACATTTCATGAATTAAGCCAAAGCCAGTGAGCGGGACTGCATATTCAGCTTTAAAGTAAGTCAAGTTGCAGTTTAACACTGACACAATGAATTCACATAGTGAATTTTAAGGATTGATACTGTGCGTAAACAAGTTTGACAGTTAAGAAACACTGATTAACTAACCTTGGGCTGATTTCTCTCGCAGCATCAGCAAGATCATCCAGTTGAGTAATGTTTTCAGCTGTATCTACTTTTCCGTTTTTCTGAACAGCAATTGATAATTTACGCAGACACGCTCCAGATGCCTTAATGAGGCCCAGACATTTGGAGATGAGCTGGCGGTCACTCTCAGACCAATATGTGTCCTGGTTGCCACGGGCCTCAAGATCGTCATCATCCAGGACATCGCTGAAAGGGTCCTGGCTCTCAGCTAGTGCCTACAGGAAAAACACAGATGTAAAGAATATAGCCTGTGCAATTGTTTTTTACATTAATATACCAATAACTCTTTATTACAGGATAAATGAAGGTAATGGATCATCACTGCTTTTAATTAAATTATTAGTATAAAAAGTTTTCTAACAGATACAAAAAAAAACATACAAGTACATGGGGAATTACTGTTGCAGCAGCAAGGTTTCATCAGAGATCAGCTACCCACCTGGTACATCTCCTCTAGAGCATCTTTCACCATCCCAATATATGAAGCCATCACGTGTAACACTGCAGCACGATTATCTGTTAAGGAAACAGACAATGACATCAGTACAGGCCATTCTTACCAAAAAAAAAAAAAAATTGATAAAAGCATTTTTCTCAATCTCAATAAAAATCTCAATAAATGTGCAAGTATTTCTCTGACTCACACCTGGAAGTTTAAATAATTGATGCATTTTTAGAAGCTTTGTGGATTTTATGAGTAATTTTGGAGAAATACAAGTACACAGAGCAAACAAGACCAAAAAAAAAAAAAGTTTCAGAGCTAGTAGTTCACATGGCAAAGATGCTGTTTCTAAGTTCCTGAATTTAATGCAGGCCACAGGAAGAACCCAGAGAACTCAACTCTGTACCTGAAAGTCTTTATATTCGACAATCATATTCCTATGGATTCCCGTTCAGAGATGACAGTGGATGTCACCGGGTAGAAAGAATGGCTTGCATCTTTGCAGTTCATATACAGCAGGGGTACTCAATTCTCCACCAACGCTCCCTCATTAAGATGCAGTAGAAGACTTATGTGACAAACAAAAGCTTTAAAAAAAATCTGCAACAAAGCTGCTTGTTGACATCTACTGCAAGAAACACTACTTAAATGAAACAGAGTTGACTGGAATTTCTACACCACATGACAGGTGGGATTTGTGGAGGGGAGGCTTTGGTAATTTTAAAATTACTGCTTTATTTGAGGATTTTGCATGTCCTGAGTTTAAACAAAAAAAACTTCAATAACAAAACTGCAATACAATTGTCTTTCTGCGACAACACAGAACAGATAAAACATTTGCAAAAGAAGCAAGGTGTTAAAATGTTAACAACAAGTACATACAGGTTATTAAAAGCGGTAAACTTAAAAACTTTGATAACGTAGCGGACTAGTTACTGCTGCTTACTCACCTCTTGGCAGCTGAGCAAACCGATCACATGACGCCCAGACGCCCCCTGTAGATGTTAGCTGTTCCTGAGATAAACTTAAAAAAAAAAGTAATAGTAAGCAGTGTAAGCCACATGTATGAATAATACATTTTCTCCAAATAATAGTACAACTTGATGAAAATGGCCAGTCTATATATATAGAGACTTTTCTCTTTGTACATGCTCTCTAGGTTATGTCATTAGGAAACAATATAAATTTTCATATGCTGATGACACCCAGTTATACATTTCCATTCTTTCTGATAATAAAGACTCTGTAGACAGACTGACCAGCTGCGCATCACATATTTCTCAGTAGATGTCTTTCTACAGTTTTTCTAATTTTCTACAGTTAAATCACGAAAACGGAAATACTGATCAAAGACTTGATTACTGTAATGCTCTTCTTACTTGACTTCCTAAGAAAACAATACATCCTTTACAACTCGTACAAAATGCATCAGCACGCATCCTAACAAAAACAAAAAAGAGAGATCATATCACTCCCATTTTAAAAGAACTGCACCTGCTACCTGTATCGTTCAGGATAGATTTTAAAGTTCTACGACTAGTTTTTAAGGCTCTAATAACCTAGCACCTGCTTACATCACAGTCTGTTTATGTTCCAACATGTGATCTTAGATCTGCAGATACTGGCCTTCTGCAAATACCTACTGTAAAATACAGAAAACATGGAGAGGCCTCGTTCAGTTATTATGCTTTTAAACTGCGGAACTCAAATCCACCTTTTATTAGACAGTCAAGCTCAGGGCACACTTTCAAGAAACATCTAAAAGCACATCTCTTTAACTTAGCATTCAATTAAAACTCTACATCTCTTGGTATTTATCTTTTAATTTGATCTGTGCCATTTTCTAAAATGATTCTAAATTAATACATTTTTAATAATTTCTTATATTACTGTTAAGCTATATCACCTGTCTGTAAAGCACTTTGAGCTGCCATCAGCATGAAAAGTGCTATATAAACAAAAATTATTATTATTATTAGTAGTAGTAGTAGTATCTTTTAAGCCCTTGAATTAAGCAACAGCAATGCTTTTATTAGCTAGCTACATTTATATTGCATTGCATTATATTGCATGTGATACATTTGTTTTTGTTCCTTGACCAACTAATTTAAACTAATTTAAGCTCCACCTAATTCTTGTTAATTTGCATAATATGCAAAACCCACTTTTGTGAACTAGTCCTTGAGTTTTTGCTCAATCTAAAAATTCTATAACTCAAGAATGCTTTATTAAAAAAATAAACTTCATAGTCTCCAACTACACATGATTCTTAGGTAGTATCCCAATTCTGGTGCATGTATATTGTTTGGGGGCACTTTAAGTGCTAAATACCTGTTTCTCAGCATCCGTACATCCAATCATGATGAAATTTTGCATGCTGCATCTTTGAGATAGATTATATCTGAATTCCTAAGGATGACTTCATAAATCAAAATGTATAAAACGTGAATAGTATCTCTATGCAGGCACATTCTAATAAGCAATAAAGTTTCAAAAGATTTAGCCATTAAGCGCTATTCATGAAAATCAAATATAAATTACTTTTTGGTCAGAAAACTGATGTAATTTGATGCAGTATATATTACAAACAACTTCACAATTACAAGTGTATTAAAAATGCATAATTGTTTTGCAATCATTAATTGTTTGAAAACCACACTTTTCAAACTAGTCCCTGCGTTTTGATCCTAAATTTTAAAAATTGGTCTGATACTCTGGCCTCTGTAGGTAAATAATTATTGAAAACATTTTTTATTCATCAAGGTCTCCCTCCATCAAGCAATCATTGCAGCCTTGGTATGTGTATCCAAAATTGCTATAACTCAAAAGAACTTTGTCTAATCTAAAATCTTAAACACTTGTACATGTTGAGACTCTGATAAAGTGTCCAAATGTTGGTCCAGATTGTCCTGTATGGAGCGTTACAGCATTAAAAAACACTTAAAATCCGTAAACAGTTAGTGCCATGTGCTTCAGAACACTGTCCTAAATAACTTTGCAATTACATGCCAGAAATTGAACTCGTCTTCAGATTCAAGGAGTTAAACATTACACCAGGAACACACTGTGCAATTGTAGCCTGTTTTTAAACACAAACAAATACAATCACAACCACCAACCCAATATGGATGGAAAAAAGTAGGCTAACAAAACAGAGGAAAAAAACTCTGTATTTGCTACCAAAGTCTGCATATGCCAACTTTATTCTGTTTGACTAAATCAAATTGAGAGGTCAGTCATTTTATGGAATAGGGATGCAAGGCTACACGGTATATTGTCGAACCATTCAGTTAACCCACTACACTTCAATATGCACACGTGAACTGGGGTATTGCAATATGCCTGTTATTTTTCTATAATTTCCAAAACTTGCTAATTGCGCTACAAACTACGCACATTGTATGTTCAGATCCACAGAACATCTCTGGAGCCTCTCAGCAATCTGTATGCAAATATGGGCTGGAGAAAAGAAGGAGAACTAAAAACAAAAAAAAAAAATCCCTCAGCACAACAGAGCCAGCACGCCAAGTTGACGTACAGCGTGGCTCGCGACTCCAGCAGCCAGTCTTATATGTAAACAGTAACGTAAACTAATGCTAATGGTAAGTTACCTCAGCTAACATTACTATCACAGCCTTTTTAGCTAATATCTTTTAATATCTTTCATCATAAAAACAGTCACTCTTGTGAAGACTGATCCCAAGTGTGATTAGTGATGCGATTAGCACTCTGATTAGTGATGTGATTAGTGCTGTACTACATGACACGGCATATCTGATGTGCGGTGGCCTTAACAATGTCCACTCCCACACACATTTCAGCATTCCCAAAACTCTGTGAATATCTCTGAGAGAAACTGAAAACAAATTGACACAAACACTGTATTTAGCTCTCTTTAATTATTTAACATAGAGAAGGCAAAGCACCTACAGGTTATCAAAGCTAAGAAGCACTTTTTAATGTTTTTCTCTCTTTGATTTCACACAGTACAGACGGACACCAGGACTAGTCAGTCATGCTGTCATTTTTCTGAATTGTTTGTCTGTAGGTAAAATAAAGAGTTCATTGTTTAAAGGGTGATACGTTTTTTTCTTAAATATAAAGAAGCTGTACCATTACGCAGCCATGCTGTGCCAGCTGATCAAAACTTTCTCCCACTATCCTTTGACAGATTTGTGAAACGTTCTACTGTTTGGCAAGTGTTTGTCATGTTCTGGCCATAAAGGATAAAATGACAATTAAGCACTCAGGAGCAAAAATCAGCCTTTAAACTTGAAAGCAATAACAATTTGACATTTATCATGATAATCATCGATATCAACTGATGTGAATTTTTTTTTTTATCGTGATCACATTTTTGGCCATATCGCCCAGCCCTATTAAGCTGTCACTTATTTTATTCATACAGCCAGTGAGTCATGCAATAATGTGGTCTAAGTGTAGTACAGTGACAGAGTGACAGTAGGCCAAAACTGAACCTGTTCTGTGGTGTTTGAGAGAGAGCTTAGTCAGCAGGCCATATGTACCCCAGCCTAGCACAGGCTTGTTGTAGCTAACTGATGCTAAAACAACACCCATTGGCACACCTGTTTAGAGGATAGCACAAAGTAAAGTGACTGGTGTTGGGGTGAAAGCTGAAACTGAACGTATTCTGTGGTATGTTCAGAGAATGTGCGATACTGATACATGTAGCTCTTTGCAGTACTTGACCCGCTATCATTATTGTTTTTGTGAAGTTTTTCCAGGCTCAAATTTTACCACCTTTGCTGTTAGTGCCGCCTATTGGTGAGTCCTCTGAAATTTAAATGATTGGAATGTGTTAATTTATCTGTTCACAAGTGGAATATAAATTTGACAAGTCATAATTTTGAAATACGTCATCCTTTTTACATGCCACGATATACCGTATTACTGTCACACTCCCCAAGCCTAGACTCATACACCTGCAGAAATGGGTAATTGCGCCCCTGATCCCAAAGGTTGGGATTTACCAATTTTCCGGCACAAACACTGACCCAATTCATCAGTTGACTGCCAGGTTCAGTTGGAGTGGTTAAGCAAGCAAATAAGCCACATAAGCACGCAAAAGTTTGAACACTCCTGGCCAAGTTACATGTTTTTCTATATGAAAATGAGTTAACACATCCTCTTCAGAGAGCAAACTTAGGCTCTGTGCACAATACCAGGCTGAAGTGACACAAATCCACTTTCTTGCCTTAATGTGACACAGATCTAATGTTTTCAAAGCTGATTGGACACACAAATCTGATCTTTTCAAATCAGACCAGGAAAAGCAAAAATCACACTATTTTTGGCCTTCTTTGCCTCTAATAATGAACAGCTGAGAGTGGTTTAGAGGAAATTATCTTCACAGCGAAGGCTTGTTCTGCTGGTTAGTTTGCTGTTCATCATGCATGTGATTGATTCATGTGACATTACTGATTAGAATGTGTGCACACAGATTTAAGTCACTTTTCTACACAAATGTGAACCATTGTGTTTGAAATATCGAATTGGAGTAAAAAAATCTGATTTGAGCAACGAGGCTTGTGAAGTGAGCGTAGCCTTAAAAATGACATTTTCTGCAAATGTTGAAGCACAATTTTTATTTACTTGCTGAGTTTCACATATTGAAAACAAAATAATAATAAAAAATGTGCCATAACATTTATATTTTTTTCCCCCACTATGTTAAATTCAGCAGACGCATATAGAGGACATGTACTTAATTTCACTTAGAGAATTACCAAAACATGAAATATGTCCGGGGCGCCCAAACTTTTGCATATGACTGTAAATCTACTAACCTCTGGCCCTCAGTTTCCCAGCCCTGGTCTGTGCTCTAAAGATACTATGCTACAGATTAACGTAGAAAAAAAGGAAGTAGAGTTTTAGATACCTCTGTAAAGGAGAAGACAGGAGGATGTCCAGCAGTTGAACTACACCATCCAAAACTTCACCAGTGGCTTCTCTGACCAACTTACGCAAAGTGATACCTAAAGGAAACCAAGTAACCCTATTAAAAACCCAGCTAAGTGCCAAAAAATACCAAGTTTACTAATATTAAAAGATTTACATTACAGACATCCTAGGAATGTAAATAAGAATTCTCTATTTAGTGAAATGTTTTAAGCAGACATAAATAATCTTCTATAGCATACTCAAATGAGTAGATCAACTTTGTAAACTAACCAAGGGAGATTAAAATACACTGTGAATGTACAAAAAGCATCACATGCTTCACTGCAGTCCTAAAGTAAAGTATCAGTCAAGTCTGGACAATAAAAGGGCATTCCTTTATTTTCGTAGTTATTAGCTGCTGAAAAAAAAAATTAAAAAATTTGCTTTAGAACTAAATTCACTATTTATATTTGTCCAAGAACCACATTTCGAGCATTTACCCTTTAGATCAGAGTGTCTAAGATAAGGTAAAAACGTATATTCGATCAAGTGTCCAAACTTTTGACTGGTATTATATAGCATATATTGTTGGTCAAACAGCTGAAACAAAGAAAATATGAGCCAAAAAGCCACAATCCTTTTTTTAATTCAGCAAAATGAGCACTGGACTTCAGGAAATTAAGTCTATTTTTCTGTAGGGTGTTGAATGCTTTTCTCATGCATCTAAAGGATTGTCATAAAATCTTTGTTTAAACAAAATGTTTGGCTGAAAGCTACACTATGTAAGTTCTGGGGATTTGTAAACTTCTCTTGTGAAAATATGTAATTGCACGCGGCATGCAGAACATTTTCCGTTCCCTTCAGACCCCTTCCCCAAGCAGAATCTGATGACTGCGAGCAAACTGAAAGAGTATTCAAAGAGAACTCAGTCAAAATTTGGTGAACAATATTGTTAGCATATTTTTATCAGTATAATATAGATTTTGCACCTAAACATTGAGCCATGCCTGTGCATGTGACTTTAATATGTACAGACATATGACGTGATCCAAAAAACTCATGCAGTAGTGGGGCATTCTTGTTATATCGGCCGAAATTCTTTCACTGTTATGAGTTTTGTCATGACTTATACTGGTATGCCAATAATACATGTGGACAACGTACAGACAACGAAAACCATGTTAACATTAGCCTCTTCAGCTGAGTGGCTGAAATAGGAATGTTTCAGTTACGTTTCAAATGAAAATAAAAAGCAGCAGTCCCTCGATCACCTCCTGCTGTTTAGTCAGTTACATCTGAAGTATTCCACTTTGTTTTTGAGGCGGAAGAAAAAAATAATTGACTGTCTTTTGGGGTTAGCCTTGTCCTAAGATGAAACCCAGACCCACTGCCACACTTCCTCTTGTACCGCCTGAGAAACCACCTGACTCAGTCAGCTGCATCAGATGACGCCACAGTCTAGGGTGTTTGTGTGTGAAACAAGCTGTGAACCAGCTGGTACTGACAGCTATATAACTGCAATATTTTCCCAATTCTAGCAGTGTCTGTTTGATGGCACAAGTATATGGCACGCACATGAGACAAATGGCTTGAGAAATTCAAGCTGAAACTGCCTTCTGATTTAAAATTCCTGTTCCACTTTAAATGGTACAGCAAATGCATTCAGGCGCCTGTACAGAAATTCAGGCGTGAAACAACATTTAGCACTTGCCTTGCCAGGCCTGCAAGGCTAGTTTTAAAAAGCAATACTGAAATAGATTTATCTACATATTTTTCAGTTTTGTTTTTAACAGTTTGCACAATAAAAATATTTCAGATTTACTTTGGCTGTGAACAGTGAAAGGACACAGCAGAATAATAAGCCACTGTTAACCTGCAAAAATAGGTTTACTTAAACATCTAAAATGGTTCTATCTAGCAATATATAAACCTATGCACACACACACATACACCTTGATACATACGAAAAGCATCAGAATTTTGGCCATACTGCCTACTACTAATTTCAAGCTTTACAGGCTGACTCACAACAGCACATGGACACCATGTTTTAGCATTTTTTCCTTCCAACTCAGTACTGCTAAAATTGAAAAAAGTAACAAAAAATCTTACATAGTGCAGCTTTCACTGTTATTTGTAACACTGGCACAAACCTGGATTGCCAGTTGCAGAAATCCCTTGATCTATAACGTCAGATCCACATTTCTTTACCTTAATTGTACTCAATGCTCAAGTATCAAACAGTTCTTAAACATCAGGGTACTTTTTAGGATATTGCAAAGGCAATAGTGAATATAAACAGCTCACCTTCACTCTTTGGCAACCAGTAATAAATTGTTGAGAGTGCCAGTACATGCTTCTGAATGGACTCTGCTAGCTTTGCACAGTCCTTGAATGAGAACAGTGAGCCACGCCATTAACCAGAGCTGTGACAATAGGCATCACAGACTTAAACTACCAAAATGTATTTACTGAAGGAACTGGATTGCATGGCATATGACAGCAATAACCTGACTCACCTCCTCTGAAGGGAGTGGGGGTTTGGAAAAGGCTAGACTAAGTGTGGTCGCTTCTTGTGAGGTGGCCTTCACTGCCTGATCTGTGGAGTAGGACAAAAAAGGCTTTACCTCTATTGAATAATTTAGTACCTAAAGGCAAAAGCACAAGTAATAAAGACAATTCTATGGATGCATGATGATATCTGACACGGAATCGTTGTCTACAGATAATTATTTAAAATCTGACTAGTATGAACTAGACATTTCAAGCCAATATTTGATGATGTAGTTGTGAGGTCAGGCACTGATGTTGGCAAAGAGTGATGAAATTGATGTTCCAGTTCATGCCAAAGGTGTTCAAAAGGGTTGAGGTCAGGGATCTGTGCAGGGCACCGGAGTTCCTCCACACCAAACTCATAAAATCATGACTTTATGGAACTTGCATTGACTGGAACCTGAAAGGCTGTCCCCAAACTGTTGCCACAAAGCATATAACTGTCAAAAATGTCTCTGTATGCTGTAGCATTAACGTTACCCTTCGCTGGAACCCAATCCCTAAAAAAACAGCCCCAGACCATTATCCCTCCTTCACCAAACTTTACAGCTGGCACTATGTATCCTGGTTGGTAGAGTATCTGCCTGCCAGATAGTGAGGCGTGAATCATCACTCCAGAGAACATGGCCTGGCATTGTGCATATGATCCTCGGCTTGTGTGAAGCTGCTTTGGAAATCCATTTCATAAAGCTCCTGACACACAGATTTCATGCTGAAATTGCTTCCAGGGACAGTTTGGAACTCCCTAGTCAGTGATGCAACAGAGGATTTGTGATTTTTAAATGCTATGCGCTTCAGCATTCCATGCCCCCATTCTGAGCAGTTGTTTCTGCTAGATATGAACTGACTAGTGGCAAAGGTGGCATCCTACGACAGTACCACGTTTAAAGTGACTGAGCTCTTCAGTATGACCTATTTTACTATCAGTGTCTGTCTATGGAGATTGCATGGCTAAGTGATTGATTTTATACACTTATTGACAACGGGTGTGTCTGAGACACCTGAACTTAATAATTAGGAGCTGTATATAAATAAAAATATTGAATATTGACATCAGCCCAGAATTCTCTTCATCAGTGCATCCCTAAATAAATTTCAACAAACCTAAACATGAAAACACTCAACTCAGCACTTCCCAGAAGTTTGACAAGTTAAAGGCCCCAGCAGACTCATTTGATTCTCCATCTGAAAAAACATCAACACAACATAAAAGAAACATTAGCTACAGTCATGCACATCAGCAGTGTTTCTGCATAGTGACCCAACAGTGGTGATACTTTTAATACAGATTAGCCGATGCTTTATGTCAAACCCACACATTCAGAAATAATATTTTTTAAAATGTTCTCCATTTAAAACAATCTATTGACATTTTCAAGGTTCTGTCTAATGTGTTACAGCAAGAAAAGTAAAAGTACAGAGAATGTAGTACTGATTAAACTGGTTGTGATAAGCATGAGGGGTAGTACCCGGAACAACCTCATTTCATCAGGCCATGGACTCAACAAAAGTTAATTCAATCTCATCACACAGATGCTGTAAAGGAAGACTGGAAAGGATCGACTGTCATATTCATAGAACCATTTTTGGAGCAACCTGATTATGGGGAATTATTTTGTTATTGTATTGTTTTACAATGGAGCTTTGAGCTAAAGTAGCTACATTTTTTAATAAGCACTGTTCAAACTGCATGTCTAAATCTTATCCCAAACTGTGTTGTAAAATAAAGACTCAAAAGTGGTTTCATGTATAACACTGTATAACATATTGTTATATATAAAAACAAAGTACAGACAAAATTCAGGCTTCAAGATGACTGCTACTACTGTTTTTGACATACACCATATTTTTTGTCTACTGTTACAAATAAAAGTATGTAATATAGTGCCAGAAACAACATGAGCAAGTCTATCATACAATTTAGGTTCAAAGATAGACTGATGATGGTACAATGTAATATAAAATATTAAGACTTATGACAATCCTACAAGTCCAAGCATAATGTGTCATATAGGAGTGGTGTTTCTGTAATGTGTAACACATATTTCACAATAGTGGCATTGCAAGCTTAATAAAATTGTAACCATTTTTCTTCACAGACACAAATTTAAAAACAAGTTGAAAAATACAGTGGATGGGGTACACAACAATGCATTCAGTCCAGAACAAAAACTCACAATAATCTGAAAATAATTATCTTTTGTTTAGCAGTATCAATACAAGGAAGATGAATATTGCTGTAAATTTCCTTTTTAAATATAAAATTATGGGGTCCTGAAGCCTTAGTATTTTGTATAGAACAAAGCAAGTAATTAATAAAGTTCTGGGTATGAGCGATAAAAGGGACTCAAGGCAGCATCCCAATGGTAGAGTGACTTGGGGGAAGAAGCCCCCAATGGTAAGTTTAAAAACTTTTTAACTTTTTGCTATAATAATAACAATAACAGTAATAATTATACACAAATACATAATATTTTTATTTAATTTATTTACTACCAATAACGTTTTAATTCAAGTGTTCCTACTTTAATGTCATTTTTTTTTTATCAGAGTTTCTTAAAAATGAAGCGGAATCATTAACACAATTTGGTCAAGGCCTGAATTTCACTTCAAAACATTTTATTGTCAGTGTTCTGCAATTAATAATTTGGCATATAATGATATATTCTGTAAAACTTTGATGATAAACCGATCTTGTCAACAGTGAAGGAAAGTGATCTATTTATGTTTGTTGACTACAGGCACGTGCAAGCAATACAGTTAAAAAAATATAACCAAATTTCTTTGCATTCACAGGTGAAACGAGCCTTCCGACATCCGTACCGTTAATCGACAGCTTGACCTGACCTGAAGTTACCGCATGCTGGATTCTCTATATCCTTATCATCCCCTAACATGCTACTAGCCCAATACAAAAAATATATCTGCTCTTCAGCTCCTAGTCGATAGCACGCTTGTTTGTCTCTTTAGGTGGGTGGCTAGCATGTTTAATCGACCAATGTAAACCGAACTGACATGACATAAAACTTTCTCTAACCAGTCTACGAAGTGTTTGGCCGTCTTTATTATTATGTAGCAGTTTAGCTGATCACTAAACACAACGCGATTAAATTAGCTAAGATTAACTTCAGAAAAATCAGAAAAAAGCCAGAGAGGCTAGCCGTTAGCCATGATCGTGTTTGAAACATTAATGTTAGCAATAGAAAGCCTGCGTGGCTACATTCGGTTAAATAAGGCTTTCGCTCTTACCTTTTACCCGGTCTCGAATACACTTGACTACGTTTGATACATTTCGTAAAGGAACCAGAACATCTGTACAAGAATTATTAGCACTCATGACAACTTTGACACGAGAAACCACGCAAAGCGACTACAGGTGGAACTAAAGTATTTTCACTTCGTTTTCTTCGGAATGTGTTCATGGTGGGACCTGGGACGTGGTATGACAAGTTCTCTGGTATGGTGCATGTTGCGTGCTGTTTCAGCAATAATTACTTTTGTTGACTATATATGAACTTATTACAGAAAATTATTACACAGATATACATGACTAAGTTATACATAAAGATACAATCTGATTTTGAGATAATATTAAAATAGCGTACGCTGAGAGGCCCATTCACTTCTACACGATTTGGTAGTAACACCACAATTGGCACCTTGGTTTACTCCCTGTAGAGGTCGCTGTTGAGTGTTGTATGGCAGATTTCCTCAACCCCTCGACCAAGCACACTCAGGGTGCCACTGAACCGCTAGTGGGCGAGTACTAAAGATAGGGTGAGTCAGTGGTTCTTAGTGGGCCAGTACAATAAAAATCAGTGGAAAAATAATTGACTTAATAATAAGAAAAATCTAAAATGTTTTCATACAGCAAGCAGTTATACAAGCCGTGCAAGAATGGCACATAAAGCAGCTTCATCTGTTTTTTACCCCATGCCTCTAGAAACAAAAAACATTGCTCAAAGTTTCAATCGTCCACTCAAGAGTCAAACATTTCACTTAATTAGCCACCATTCTGCCTTTCAGGTATGAAATAGGTTTATGACAGCCTAATCTGTTGGTGTTTTGTGTTTAATAATACACATCACATATTGCTGTGCCCAAACATTGCTGGTTTAAAAATTTTTGTAAGCAAAAAAGTTTTTCGTTGGCCATCATACTTTCAAGTGATAAATAGACATTGAGGTGGAAAAGGTTGAGAACCTTTGTTGTATAGAATTATTGTGTAAAGGTTTTAAATAAAGTATTATAAAATACACAAGCCAAATGCTAAAAATCCAAATGTAAAAACATGTTGCAAATATGATAACAAATAAATAAAATGTCATTTGTCAAGGATATTCTGGCCCTTTTATTATTTTTTCGTCCCTTTAGTGATAAATCTGAAAAAGAGTTTTTTTTTTGGGACCATTTTGCCTTACAATGCCTGGCATGTACATCTCGACCATGAATAGATAAAAAAGATACACTTTGGCCTTATAGCTTATCTCAGAAAAAAGCTTATCAGTAAACCATATCTTAGGCATCAGGCAACATATTTGTAACCCCTTTGTGTTATAACTTTGTGTGAGGTAGATTTTAGAGGCATTAAACTTTTCAGACATCTAGTTCATATGACCACAACTGTGAACAATTCTGTCTCGGTAAGTTCACAAAACACCGAATGATTTTGGCTACATATTAGTGATTCAGTTATACAGATCTTTTTGAAAAAGGGTGGAATTAACCTTTAAATGTTGGTAAACTGATTTTGGAGTGACAGGTCCTCTCAACTTTAGCCACACCCACAAGCTTAGAAACCATAGTCCCCCAACATGGCTGAACACATATTACGTGCAGTACTGCACTGGCATGTCTGATTTCATATCCAGTGTTTCCCAATATATTGTTCCTCATGTCACTCATGCAATTATCCAAGCCAATCATGTGGCAGCAGTGCAGTGCATAAAATCATGCAGAAATGAGCCAAGAGCTGCAGACCATTAATGTTACTGAATGTGATGCAAGTGACATAGACTATGGCATAGTTTTTGGTGCCTGAAAGGTGGTTTGAGTATTTCAGAAACTGCTGATCCCTTGGATTTTCATCCACAACAATATCTAGAGTTTAAATAAAAAAATAAAAAAAACATTCGATGAGCAACAGTTCTGTGGATTGAAACAGCATGTTGATGAGAGAGGTCAGAGCAGATTAGCCACACTTGCTCAATCTAACAGGAAGGTTACAGTAACTCAAATAACCACTCTGTAAAATAGTGGTGATCATTAGGCCCACTAATACCAATTGAGCACTGTTTGAATGCCAAAGGTGGGAATTAAAATGGGATTTATGTTTATGTGGAGAGTGAAAAATTTTAATAATTTTAATGTATTGTAATAATGTAATGTATTAATTTTAAATTGAGTTTTAGACTCTGTGTTTACATTTCAGCCCTTCAGGTTTGACGGTTGTAAATTTGCATTTAAATTTACAGCTTTAAATTTATCCTTTAAGTATTAAACTTATAAAGATAAGATGTTTTATGCAAGCCGAGACAGGTCTTAAGGTACATTTTAATGCTAAATATCCTTCATTATAGTATCTCATGCCTGTTACATGTGCAATATAAATTGCAATATATAATGAGCTGTAAAGAGCAGAGACAGAAGAAGTGACACAAGGCACCTAACAAGGGTGCCAAAAGGAGCTCCACCTGGAACCACTGAATCCAGAAGTCTTTTTTTGTTTGTTTGTTTGTTTGTCATTGTACACCTAAATAAATAAAATTTGATTTTTGAAAGTCTCTTAGTACTTCTCTTTCTCACATTTTTTCTCTGATTTTGTATTTTGTTATTTTATTTATGTGCCCCCTTTTGTGCTTCCACAATCTTTCCTTTGTTTCTGAGTTTTGGCTTATTTTTATGTGAGTAGATGGATCTTAGAAGAAGGTGTTCACCTTAAAGAGGAGTGGCAGATGGCAATACCCATAGCTTCCTTTTCTTGTCATCACATATAGTGCACTCCAGAATTATTGGTGCATATAAGGATAGCAGAAAAATTGCTACAGTTGCCACAATTATTGCACCCTTGCATTTAGTACATATTTAACTCTCCTTTTGCTGAAATAGCATCACTGAATCTCTTATAATGCTGGGTCAGGTGGGATAACACATTCAAAGGCATGTGAAACTAAACTTCATGTCAATATCTTTCCAGATCCAAGTCTTTGGTCCTTCCTTCGATTTTTGTCAATGTACTGTGAGGACCACTGTAAAAATTTGATTTTGTGTTCAGTGATCCATTTTTGTGTAGATTCAGAGCAATGATTTGGAGCATTATCTTGTTAAAAGATCCAACCATTACCCAGTAAACCTCCTGGCAGAGGTAGAGGTAGCAGATATCTGATGGAGCCCCTGATGCCAAATATTCCAATAAGATTCACTGGTCCTGCAAAGATTCAGTAATTACAGGTCCACCAACACACTTCACAATGGGGATAAGGGTCTTTTCTGACCATGACTCCATTTATGGCAAGACCACCTATTTGCAATCAAAAAGCTGTATTTTTGACTCACCTGGCCACAGAAGTTGGTTCCAAACAAACTTTAAGCAATATTTAGTAAACTGCAGCTAGGACAGCATAAATGTTCTTGTGTGAAGGCAACAAATTATTTAGATGGCTTCACACAAGAACATTCCAGCTGTTGCAGTTGTTCAGTTGTATATATAATCCCTGGAGAACATTTGCCCCTCTATCATATGCTGGATACTGTATGCAGAACAAATACACTTGCATGCTCTTCTAGGCAGCTCTAGGTCTTATTACCTTAATAATTGAGTCTGTTTGTATGGGTCTGCAGATGTTAAGCTATTTTCATAGCCATTGCCTGATTCATGGTACATATTCTCTGAATTTTATTGCTTTGTGGAATGACAGCCAATGGTGTTTGGCCTGTGAATCACATCATATTTATAGTTGAAGCAAAAGTTATGAAGGATCACTAAACAATTTCCTAAAGAGGTATGCTTAAAATGTAAATTGTGTTTTGACAGAAGTGTACATGTATGATTTATTTTCTTTGAATAATTTTACATCAGGAAAAGTTAGATTTTGCTTATATTTTTATGTATCCTCATTTTTCATATAAAAGTGTAGTATCAAGCTGACATTTTTTTACCTAACATATGGTTAATTGTAGAGGGCACTGTATATCCACTAAAGACAAAAGGGTAAATATGTAATGTTACAACCAGCAATTGGCTCTTATCCAGATCAAATTACAGTTTAATCATTTTACAAAAGTAGATGAATGTAGTGTTAGGAGTCTTACCCATGGACTCTAATAAGTATAGTGTGGCGGTGTTGTTACCCAGGTGGGGATTTGTACCCAACTCAGCCACGTGGAGGCAGTGGTATTACCTACAACACTGCACCATCTGATATGTTACTTTCCTATAGCAAATCTATGGGGTTGGCCAAAAAAACTAGTCATGGCTAAATTCTGAATAACACTGTCTTAAATGCATACAGTAAAGTATTCCATTACAATACATAAAAAGCTATGTGTTCAATATACATTTAGAATACATTTACAATACATCTTGGTAAAGCATATGGGAATTTTTTGTCTTAACTCACACTGTTTTTCATTGTTACTGGTAGTCAATCTCCTTCATTTAATTATTCTGTTAATATGTTTCATTAAAAAATCACTTATAATTTAAGTGAAGTTCAGAAAACATTTTTTTTCCTTCTTGCCTGCTTCTCCCATAGTCCTCTGAGGAGACTATTAGTTTGGCCATCCCCTATGAGAGTTCAGTAACACTGAGATAAATAACTGATCATCACATTGATTTATCAGTCTATTCAGGCTTTAGCAGAGAAATCTCTGTATGCAACGGACAAGGCCAAAATCAGTATTTGCTGGCAATGATCTTTGGGCCCTCAGGTGGCACTGCATTAAAAGCAGACACAATTCTCTAGTGGAAATCACTGCATGGGCTCAGAAACACTTCTGAAAAGCACTGTCTGTGAAAACAATTCATCGCTGCATCCAAAAATGCAAGTTAAAACTCAAAAACGCAAAGAAGAAACTGTACATGAACAAGATCCAGAAATGCTGCCACCTTTTCTGGGTCCGAGCTCATTTAAAATGGACTGAGGTAAAGTGGAAAAGTGTCCTGTGGTCCGACAAATCAACATTTGAAATTTTTTTTGGTAATCATGGACACTGTGTCCTTTGGGCTAAAGACCACTCAGCTTATTATCAGTGCACAGTTCAAAAGCCAGTATTCATGATACTCTAGGGGTACATTACTACACATGGCATGGGTGATGTGCACATCTGTGAAAGCACCATTATTGCTGAACGATATATACATGTTTGGGCATCATATTCTGCCATCCAGATAATGAGTTTTTCAGGGAAGGCCTTGCTTATTTCAGCAAGATGATGCCAAACCACATTCAACATGTATTGCAACAGCATTGCTCCATATTAAAAGAGTCTGGGTGCTAAAAGCTGGCCTGCCTGCAGTCCAGATCTGTCACCCACTGATAACATTTGGCGCATTATGAAATGAAGGATAAAGGAGACCCCGAACTGATGAGCAGCTGAAATCCTATACCAAACAAGAATGGGAAAACATTTTACTTTCAAAACTACACCAATTGGTCTCCTCAGTTCCAAAACGCTTACAGAGTGTTATTAAAAGAAGAGGTGATGTAAAACAGTGGTAAACATGCCCCCGTCCCAACTTTTTTGGAATGTGTTGTTGGCATCAAATTCAAAACAGACATATATTTTTCACAAAACTATAAAATTTCTCAGTTTCAACATTTGATATGTTATCTTTGTAGTATATGGTTTAAAAATATGGTTTACATGATTTGCATATCATTACATTCTATTTTTATTTACATTCTACACAGCGTCCCAACTTTTTTGGAAATGGTGTTGTAGTTCTTTGAGTGTTCACAGATCTATATAGAACCATTGTCTAAAAAACCCTTGAAAAAAAGGGTGTATATCTGTGAAAAATAGGCTGGTACTTATGTCCATATGATCAATGTAATGTAACCAAACAGAAATAACACACCAAATTCTAGTGGAAAAGAATAAAAAAAGTTATGGTTGTATTTTGGTACCTTACTCTTTGGTAGGAACTAAAGAGGGGAAACACTGAGAAAACATATAAACTTTATATTATATGTAGCCTTGCTGGTTTGTGCAAAGATGGCTATTTGTTGGATACAGCAGAGCTCAGTCATTTTTTAAGCTAAGGAGTTTATGATGTAATTTGCAGTTTGGCCATTTGTCCTTCCCATCCAATCTGTTTGTCATGCAATCTGTTTGTTTCAAAGGTGCTTTCAAAGTTCCCTTACACAAAACCTCTATATAGATAAACAACCCCTAGAGTATGTTCTACGTGACAATAACAAGTCTGTGAAAGAGGTTATCAAGTGTGGTGCAGTCAATGTTTAAAGTGCTCGTCACCCGTAACTTTAAAGCTATGAATGGGGTTATCTTTTATCCTGAGTATATTAGTGTCTTTTGTATGAAACGGTCAATCAGTACAAACAAGACAAACATCTCACTGAGAATGCAGACAACAAATGTGTGCTGTAGTGCGCATTTGGGCAATGATTTTGAGTCAATGAACGATGTTAAAAAAATGTCAAACTATTTGTTTAGTATCACCCTGTAGATTACATATGCGCACATGAAGCTCTTTGTGTCGTTTTCTTATTTGTGTTTGTTGTTTCCAGTATATTTCCAGTATTTTAGGAAAGTGTTTTGGCAAAACTTATTCAGCTAATCTGTAATCAGATGTTGTGGTGTCTGCTTGTTAAATCATTGACACAGCAAGCAAGTAATAAGGTATAATAATACGTGAGTTCTCTTGGCTTTTTGTCACTTAATGGATAAACATCATGTAAATGCTTTTTTCTAGTGGCTATTTTGGAACATTAAACCTTTGTAATGTGTGGTAAAGGTTATTAGAGCTAGGGTGAGCTCTAGCATCTTAACAGAATTTCTCTTAAAACATTTTAACACAGTTCTAAGCAGCTGTCAGCAGAGGTCTCCCATTCTTTATCATTCCTAAGACCATTGTAAGAACAGAAAAGAGGAAAGGAAGAAGCAAGAAGGAATGTGAACTTGCAAACATTTACTCAATGTACTTTTACAAAATGTATGTGAACTTCTCGAATGAAGAAAGATTATAGATGTACACACAAAACGTTCACAACTTACCTTAGTCATAAAAACACAAAATGAGCCGTGCTATCAGAAACTCAACCGGCACTGTTATCTCCTGTTCTGTTTGCACTCTGTATCTGTAACTTCCAACTTTGCGGCAATAGAACTTTTATCAAATGTGACAGATAGTATGCAGTGCAATACATGAATGTTGGGACAGACACAATTTTTTTTGTTGTTGTTTTGGCTCTGTACTCCAACATCTTTACTTTGAAATGAAACCACCATGTCAGCTATAATTGGAGGTTATTTTTGTCTGCATTAGATGAACCACATAGGAACCAAAGCCCTATTCATGCATAATCACTTCCTTTTCAGAGGACTATTAGTGATTGGATAAAATATCATAATCCAAAGACCTTTATCCTAGGTTTTTCATTTCTGGGTCCATTTATGATAATTATGTGGTTGTAGGAGTGTGTGTTGTCATTAATTTTTACATGACAATTTTCCAACCTTGCTTTATACTTTAAAATCAAACAGGCTGATTTTGTTACTGAGCCTTTAAGATGATGATCTCCGTTCTGATTTACTGCCCTGCATTGTCATTCAAAAAGTAGTTCAGGCTGAAACACTCCATATAACTTCAGTGTAAATGGGTGAGGCTAAACTGCTGTGGGCTGAATATATATGTAAATGCACTGATTGTCTTGACGTCACAAAAAAGTTAATTCAAAATGGACTGTTTTTGCAGCTTATAGGCTCCATATGTGGACTACATGGACTGGGGAGTAAACTTTTAAACAATATTTAACAATGTTTACATACTATATTAAGTTCTTTCCATTTAAAAGCGTGAAGAAAATTTGGTTTTCTATGACATGGGCCCTTTGAATAAAATGATAATGGTTATTAATTGGTTGCAAATCCTTTGCATTAGATGACTGTCTGAAGTCATATGTGACACACAGTCATCACCAGACAATGAGGTTTGTCCCTGGTGATATTCTATCTATAACTGGTTCTGAAATACAACATAGCTCCTTCAGCACAGTGTTTGGTGGCCGTTCTTCTACTCCAGAGTGATATAATCAGCTTTGAGGCATTTTGTGTGGTAACACTTTGTATAGCCCACTGTAGATGGGTTGTAAATGCTTGCATTCAATGTACATTCAACTGAATATTTATTAATAACATATTATCTAATATTACATTACCTTTTTATCTAATATTACATAATATCTTCACTCTGATCCTAAACCTAGCCCTTTTATAACACTAAACCTGTCTAGAATCAACTAAGTTTCTCCAGATAGTTTTTTAATAATTTGAACATCTATAGATCATCTGTAGGGGGCTAGCCAAATAAAGTGGGATCTTTTGTGCATCTGAGCAGTTATGATGCTTCTGTGCATTTCAAAATTCATCATAAAAGACAACTTCAGCAAGAACAGATAGTAGTGTCATATTGTCTCACACAGTGCTTTTCTATCACTCTACCACAGGTTAATCTTCATCTCATCAGTACACTTTGTCCCAGAACTCTACAGAACTGTTGCTGTTCTTTTCAGCAAACTGTAACTCAGTCTTTCTGTTGTTGAGGCCAACCAGTGGTTTGCATATTCTGAAGTATATTTTTCTCATTCTGATTCACATTGACACATTTATGCATACTTGGTAATAGTGTTCTTGATCATTTCGGAAGTTTTTTTTTCACAACTAAAAAAAAAGTTTTTTTTCACAACTATTAATTGGTCATCCAATAGTATAATGTAAGCTCATTTACTGTGATTTTTATTTTTATGCACATGGTGTTCGCTGTTGGCCCTCATGTTGAGAGACAACAGCAAAATACTCCAGATGGAACCGACTCTAGACATGGTATTTGCATCTGGAGTCTTTTGAAATGTCGGCCTTTGAGTCTTGAGGCCTAGCACCAGGTAGTAATGTATACTCTTCAAAATCCAGGGCATTACATGCAATGCTCAAGGCTCTAATCTCTGAACATTGCACTTAGAAAAAAAACAACAAAAGCCCTAGTCAAAACCTTAGTGTCAGTTTAGACCCAATTGAGACCCAGGATTCAAAACCCGCAATTTCTGACCAAGACACAGGTCCCAGATCCCTATACGTCTCAGCTCTGGCATTAGATCCTTTTGATGGTGTTTCAGTGTACCTGATCCTAGGGCCCTGGACTCCAGTACATGCATTGAGTCCAGACCTGTCTACAGCAATTCCTGGCACTGTGTTATTGTTTTGCTATTCTGTGTCGACCAGATGAGGATGGGTTACACTTTTGAGTCTTGGTTCCTCTCAAGGTTTCTTCCTCTTGCTCTTAGGGAGTTTTTCCTTGCCACTGTTGCCACTAGCTTGCTCATGGGGGCTTGGACACAGTTTTTCTGTAAAGCTGCTTTGTGACAACGGCTGCTATAAAAAAGCCTATATAAATAAACTTTGACTTGGCTTGGCTTAGACAATAGCCCATCAGTCTTGCAAAGTAGTACCCAAGTTCTCAATTTTGATTCAGACCACACCTACATCATAAACCATTATATTTAGGCTGTGAGACTTATGCTCAAAATCCATGACTCCATGTCAAGAACAAGGCCTACGCAATTTATCTTTGGTAGAGCACTGACATGACGACCCTGAGGCCTCGTCTAAGTCCGAGCCCCACAAATTAAAATGAAAATTTGAGTAAATGAGAGTCAGACAAAACATTTGAAATGCCATGGCTAGTATCAGTTCCAGATCAGTAACTAGTTCTCTTGTTCATGAACTTATGATACAATGACACATAGCAGGTCAAGAAAAAAAACTGTCAAATATGTCACTGTGTGGAAGGGAATACATTTTTAAAAGCGTTTGTGAGGCTTGAATTGATGCCAAATGTTGCTTGTGATTAACTAGACTGTTATTTTTTACTAAGATGTAATCACAAATGTATCTTAAATCAGACTTAAATCAGTCTGAATAAAACCATGCATACTGATTGGTGGCACATTAAGTACATTTTTTGACTAGCAGATATATATTTTTTTTGTATTCAGGGTATTCAGAATATACTTATTGTTTAGAATTCACACAACTTTAAATGTTTTCTTGAAATTAAATTGTGACCTTGCACCTGTTGTTCCCTGGTTATCTTGAAGTTCCAATTATATACCATGTCATAACCATAGAACTGGTGCAAGAGCACAGGATTATCAGGTTTATCAATTGTCAGCAGAAATAAAGCAACCTTCGGCTTTGCACTGTTGGGACGAGCCTCCAACTGTTCGACCAATCGTTTTAGACAATCAAATGGACAGCACGTCATCTGGTGACGCTCCAAAGAAAGCTCTTGCATCATATGTTAATGTGGGTCAAAGTTTACTCTGGATCAGAAGAGCCACACCAAGTTGATGTACTATCAAGTATTTTCCCTTTTCAAAGAACAAGGTGGCCTGTGAGATAATTAACCAATTGTTGGGTTAATCTTTTACCCGACTACATGATTTTTTATGTGGTTTGAGTGTATTCTGACACATAGCTGTATTTTTGTCCCCTCCTCCAGTTTTCTCCAACCATTTAAAAAAGGCACCAGTACAGGATGAAAAGCATCGAAGAATTACCTGAGCCTCAAGAACGAGTGAATGAAACCTTGTTGATCTCTGTTGTCAAAGGAAAAAGGTAATCTTCAAAGAATTACTTGCAAAAAATTACACTATTTGTTATTTTTTCTTCAGAATTACTGAATGATAACATTGCTCTCTCTCTCTCTCTCTCTCTCTCTCTCTCTCTCTCTCTCTCTCTCTCTCTCTTTCAGGACTTTTGTGAGGCCACTTGCACGGTCCCCCATTGTACCCAGTGAAAACTTTAGGCCCCTAGCACTATGCCACCACAGCTGCACTCCCAGAACCAGTCATGCCCCCGGGTCCTCCAGGGTGATTTGGGCTCTCTGAGTCCTTCTCTCAGAGAGTTCATTGAGAGCAGTATGAGTCTGTGCCAGCCAGATGCCCTGCACATTTGCGATGGCTCAGAGGAGGAGAACAATGCCATTTTGGGCCATTTGCAGGAGCAGGGCGTGATCGAGAAGCTGACAAAATATGAGAACTGGTATGTCTGTAGACCAAGCTAGACTAAGCTCTTTAATTTTGCTACAGACTATGTCAGTAGTATAGCACTCTATTATTTGTGAAACTGTAAAGAGGAAAAGTGAATTGCAGTGAATTCTTAGGCTACATGCAACACAAAATGCAGATGGCAAATGGTCTGTTCTGGTAAAATGAGGCAATAACTAGGACTTACTCTTATCATCCACAGCTGGCTGGCACGTACTGATCCTCGTGACGTAGCTCGAGTGGAGAGCAGGACTGTGATTGTTACTCAGGAACAGCGCGACACTGTTCCCTCACCCCGCGGAGGTGGTATCAGCCAGCTTGGAAGATGGATGTCCCAGGAGGAGTGGGACAAAGCCATGAATGAAAGATTCCCTGGCTGCATGAAAGGTAGGAAACTTTTGTACATCATGCTGGATTACAAAGGAATGTGCACTCTTTAGGATTCAAATTTGAAGATTTTTTTTTTTCACTATTATAAGACACTGGAGTGTTTGATTGTTCATAGTGAAGTACCAGATATACAATGGATTCCTTAAAGTGCTTTGCTATTTTTTGCCATTTTTAATTTTGTATTGTTTCTCATACCTGTAAAGAGAAACCAAATGAACACTGAAATCAAAGATCTGAAATCAAAGATCTAAAATATTAATTCTCTTAAATAAACACTGTGAATTTACAATGGACGTCTGTATTTTTGGTAAGTCATACTTTATTCTTTGGCTCTGTTTCACAGGTCGTACCATGTATGTGATCCCCTTCAGCATGGGTCCAGTGGGCTCTCCTCTATCCAAAATTGGAGTAGAACTGACAGACTCTCCTTATGTGGTAGTCAGTATGAGGGTGATGACCCGAATGGGAAAAGCTGTATTGAATGCACTAGGAAATGGAGATTTTGTCCGCTGCTTGCACTCTGTTGGTTGCCCCCTACCTCTTAAAAGTATGTTTACAGCTCTTAAAATATTTAATGTCTTTACAGACAATAAAAACACTTAAAATAACAACCTTGAATGATAAACGGCATCAATCATATTGCTGTACCAGGATTTCTATACATATCAGTCAAATTTTCTCTTTGTCTCATAGAACCACTTATGAACAACTGGCCATGTAATCCTGACCTAACTCTGATTGCTCATATCCCTGACCAAAGGAAGATTATGTCATTTGGGAGTGGATATGGTGGAAACTCACTACTTGGGAAGAAGTGTTTTGCCCTCCGTATCGCTTCTCGCATTGCTAAAGAAGAGGGCTGGCTGGCCGAACATATGCTTGTAAGGGCTCAGGATATATGTCAAATCAAAAACTTTTTAGAAAACATTCTAGAATTGAATCTGTTGACCAAAAATGCAACAAATGAGCAGTTATGAGATTTGAGCAGTTTTTGATATTATTAACTGACTCAATTTAACAAAAATAAGTCTCCTAGAAAATGTATAAACTGAATAAGTATTTTAAAATGGAAAATAAGGCTAAAATCAAACCTGTAGGTGTTTATGATGTTCAGCCTCTTTAATGCTCTTCATACAGATCCTGGGTGTCACTAACCCAGCTGGTCAGAAGAAGTACATTGCAGCCGCATTCCCAAGTGCTTGTGGAAAAACAAACCTGGCCATGCTGTGTCCAGCACTGTCTGGATGGAAGGTTGAATGTGTGGGAGATGACATTGCCTGGATGAAGTTTGACAAAGAAGGTCAGCAAAGCCACTTCTTATGTTTTCCATATTCACAAAATTGTTAAAACGAATATATATCCTTTAATAATGATCACTGTATTTGTAAAAGGGACCTACAGAAACAGCATTTGAAATACAGAAAAATACCGTCATGCAGTACTTTTTTTTAGTACACAATAAAACTGTTTTCTGTTTCAATTTTTCAAAGGTAATCTTAGAGCCATCAACCCAGAGAATGGCTTCTTTGGTGTTGCTCCAGGAACATCCTCCAAAAGCAACCCTAATGCAATGGAAACCATCTTTAGGAACACAATATTCACCAATGTGGCAGAAACCAGTGACGGGGGAGTTTACTGGGAGGGCATGGACGAGAAGCTGCCAGAGGGAGTGACCATCACCTCATGGAAGAACAAACCATGGACACCAGAAGAAGGTAAGTGCTTTCTACACATGTTTCTGTCTCAATGTTTTCTGTTTCCTTTCCGTAAGGTGGTATTAAAGTTTTTCCAAATGTTGTTGCAGGTGAACCTAGTGCCCATCCCAACTCTCGATTCTGCACTCCAGCTCGTCAGTGCCCCATCATTGATCCACAATGGGAATCTCCTGAGGGTGTGCCCATCGAGGCCATCATTTTTGGTGGACGCAGACCAGAGGGGGTGCCTCTGGTCTATGAAAGCTTCAGTTGGGCACACGGAGTCTTTGTGGGCGCCACTATGAGATCTGAGGCAACGGCAGCTGCTGAACACAAAAGTAAGTGCAGATATCAGAAAAAGCATTCCAAAATGTAATGTACATGAAATCTGTTTTCTGATTTTGCTGTTTCTTCAATGTTTTGTGCACAGACAAGGTCATCATGCATGACCCTTTCGCCATGCGTCCTTTCTTTGGCTACAACTTCGGTCATTACCTGACCCACTGGCTAAGCATGGAACAACGTCCCAACACTAAGCTTCCTAAGATCTTTCATGTCAATTGGTTCCGCAAGAGTCCATCTGGAAGATTCCTCTGGCCTGGGTATGGAGAGAACATCCGAGTTCTCGAGTGGATATTTCACAGGTTGAACGGTGAGGCTGGGGCCATGCCCTCTGCAGTGGGCTACGTCCCTGGTAGTGGCTCCCTGAACTTGAGTGGTCTAAAAGAGAGTGTTAATCTAGATGAGCTCTTTAACATCTCTAGAGATTTCTGGGAGAAAGAAGTTCAGGATATCAGGTTATACTTTGATCATGAGGTTAATAATGATTTGCCAATAGAGATAGAGAGGCAGCTAGAAATGCTGTCGCAGAGAATTAGACAGTTGTGAGATAAATTTGAAATTTGAAACTGAAATATGGTTTGAAGACAAAGACTGAAGAAGATGCCAAAAAAGTGAAACCTCGTCTGTACAATAATTTTAGAAAGTCTCAACAATAATCAAAAAAGTAGCTACTGCAGAAGGCATTACTTTTATATTTAGTGCTTAGAAATTCTGTTCTATCCATTAAATGGGTAGAGTCAGAGAGAGATGAGGGAATAAATAGGTTCAAAAGTTAATTTTTCCCACCTGATCTATTAGTAATGATGTGAACTAAACATTATCAGGGCAATATATTTAAAGTATGATGTGTTTGAAAAAATGTATTATTTAACATTCTAAGTTGTTTTTGTATTCTCTCGACCTTTGTTGTTTGTAAAACCTTTCAAAGATATCAATAAATGTTTCACAGTCGAATGTCATTAGTGTTATGTATTTAAAAGGAAATATCACTGTTTTTACTGATTTCCACAAAATTAAATCCTAAAGATGTTAACAAAGTCATTCAGAGTGGTTTAATGTGAAAAGCATCATTGTAGACAAACATGTTGTATCATAATTGTTCACAACAGTGGTGATAGGAAATAGGGGTCATAGCAATGAATCATACTAACACTGAAATCTTATCTCTTTAGTCAATTTCAGGAGGACTTGATACAAAATAACCGTTCCTACGTTCATTATTTTGCTTTAACTCCCTATAAGAAAAGAGTATTACAGAAACATTGCAATGACAAAATTTCCCATATACGGTCCTAACTTTAGAATAACCCTGCTTTTAACCTTTTGTTTTGACCATTAGCCACGCTATTGAAAAAAGAATGCATGAGATTGTTTTACAAAAGTATTGTGCAAGACGGAAAAAAAATGTATCAATGTTGCCTTCTAACACAATTATTTTCCATCCCCTCCTAATGATTTTCCATTTCATTAAAAAATTATTGCATTAGCATAGAAATAATCTGTGCTCCTTTCCATCAGTTTTGTGTTTACTCATAAAAGCTGTGCTTGGCTTAAAGCTTGGCCTAAGTACTTTACATAGGCCTTCTATTTGCTAGATTTAATTGATCTTAGTCTAAAATACAAAGACATAGTTTTGCACATGGTCATGTTATCACCTGTTTGCTAAGGTCTACAGACGTTTTAGAATAAGGTACTCTGGACAACCATACAGATAGTTGTAAACCAAATGTAGACAAAATAGCCTGTATCCTCCAAGAGAAACAAGGATGTCAGTTTAATTTTAGAGGAGCACTCTGGAACCCACACTCAGAAAAGAAAGCTGGTAGGGTTTCTTGTGAGAAGAATGCCCAGAATTTTCAATAGCCTTATGTCTACATTTAATAAAAGATTCTCAGAGCTTTTTGCAATAAGTTTAGAAAAAATGCAGTTTAATATTGTGCATGGGATTCATTTACAATGCCTTTGAAATATTATTTAACCCCCTTAAAAGTCATCAGATTTATCTTTATTAAAAATGACACACAAATTGTTCCAGACAGTATTTTTCATAGCAAACCAATATGCTCTTATAGTAAATCTTCAGGGTCCATACTGATTTGTCAGCAGATCAACCCCTTCAGAGTAGTATTTGGTAGGACCACCTTTCACTGCAATAACAGCTCTAAGTCTGTTGGGCTAACTTTCAACCAGTATTGCATACTGTAATAGAATGACTTTCACCCATTTTTCCTGGCAGATTTGCTCCTTCTGCTTGGGACCTCTGTTTTTGTCTCACCTGACTACAAAACCGAATCCCACATTTTAGCTGGGTCATTCTGATGCTTTTTGTCAAACTCCAGACATGCTTTGTTGCAGACATGCTTTGATGCTTTGTTTTTTCTTCAGCAATGGCTTCTTTCTAGCCACCCTTCCAATCAGACCAGTTATATGCAGAGCTTGTGATATTGTTGACTAGCGCACTATCACTCCAGTCTCAGCCACTGAACTCTGTATCTCCTTCAAAGTAATTGTGGGCCTCTGTTCACAAGTTCCCAATCTTTCTCTGATGCTGACTCCACTGTCATTTGGGGGCTGTTTATTTTTTAACTTAATCTTTGGACTAACTTCCATAATTATGAAGTCCAAAAATACATGTCTGAAAGGTCATTGACAACTTTAAAGTTCTCAAATAAGTTCTCAGTCAAAGCCTGTAGTATTTTGACGGTATTTACTGATGCAGGCACATTCAAATGGAGTATTCAGTTATTTCACTTGAAATGCCCCATAGAAATGATCAAACATTTATTCTGATAGGGGTAACTGGATTAAAATAGGTGAAAAGCACACAAATACCTAATTCTGCCTGCACTCTCAAAAAAGGCACTAAACTGTCACTAGGGTGGTACCCTTAAGGGTACATATTCAGTACCTTTAGCTAATTAGGGAACATAACTGTACCATGGTCATGTGCAATTACTACGCCAATTCCAAAAAAGCTGGGACAGTATATGAAACGCAAATAAAAATAGAAAGCAGTGAAGCCATTTTTAAATCTACTTTGACTTGTATTTAAAGAAAAACTGTACAAAGATACGATATTTAATGTTTTACCTTATCAGCTTCATTATTTTTTTGTAAATATACATGAATTGTAAAGAAATTTAAGACTAGGAACATTGTTAAATGTTCAGAGGTGATGTAATCATGCATGGGTATAAAAGGAGCATCCTGGAAAAGCCTAGTTCTTTATGAGCAAGCACTGGTCAAAGTCCACCACTTTGCCAAAAATGCATCAGCAAATAGCAGTAAACTTTCTTCAAGGAGCGTTTGCAAACATTTTAAGTATTTTACCCTCTACAGTGCATAATATTATCCAAAAGGAATCTGGAACATCTCTATGTGTAAAGGTCAAGGTCACAACTGAATGCTTGTGACCTTCAATCCCTCAGACAACACTGCATTAAAAACCAGCATGTTTCTGTCAAGGATATCACCATGCTGAAAGACATATACACATTTGGAGCAAGATATTCTGTCTTCTAGATGTTTTTAGGGACATCCATACTTGTTTCAACATGACAATGGCAAGCCACATTCTGCGTGTTACAACAGCATGGTTATGTAATCAGAGAATGCAAGTGTTAGACTGGCATCCCTATTAAAAATGAATGGTGCATAATGGTGCAAAATATTACAATGAAGGTCCCATACGGTTGCACAGCTTAAGACTTGTGTAATGAGAAGAATAGCAAAAAATTTCACTTTCAACTGGATCAATTGGTGTTTTCGGTCCCCAAATGTGTATTTAGTTCTGTTAAAAGGAATGGTGATGTAACACAGTGGTAAACATGCGCCTGTCTCAACTTTTTCGGAACGTGTTGCTGGAAATATATTTGAAACGAGCGTATATTTATATGTATGTGTATTAAAAAAAGTTCTGTAGGTAAAACATCAAATATCATATGTTTGCACTGTTTTCAATTTAATATAAACAAAATTTACTGATATTTCATTTCAGTTTTTATTGGCATTTCACACATTGTTCCAACTTTTTTGAAGTTGGATAAGTGTATTTTTTAAATTACATTGACTTCATACACCCTGTCTTGGCTCCAGGCTTTTTATTTTATTATTCCTTTTTAAAACATTAAGCTATGAAAAGTACACATATTCACCTTTCCCCTGGGAGAGTGCATGTATCTTTAAAACTCACTTAAGATACTCACCTTATGACCATAAGACCTTAAGACTATTGCTGTACTTTTGAAAGTACATTTACATTGTTGGTACTTTGGTGAACAAAGTACTTTTTCCAACAGTGTATAATTTTTAAGTATATGTTGTGCATACACAAATAAGAGATAAGTTATATATTCAAAATGCTAACTGTTCTGAATTCTGTTATTTATTACACTGACCAACTGGGGATTTAGGCAAAGCATGCACTACATATTGCTACTTTACTATAGATCTCAGCTGGAGCTGTGTGCACCTACATGAAATTGCATTATTACTTGATATAGCCGTGTTAGTTAACTTGGGTTACAGTACTGTCAAACCATAATGCAATGTTGCTTACATTGTCAGATTTGTAATGAACTTGAAACAAATGCTGGAGAAATGCAGCCAAAGGAACAGAGCTGTGCTTCACAAACAACTAGTAATTAAATGAGTAATTGCAAATGTTTGTACAAGAGAATGCAAAACTGCTGTGAGAGAATATAACATGGTTGTTTTATGTCTCTTTTAGAGTTGTTTCCCTTTTTTATTTTAATTGCACTCATTAGCCTAAGCAATGTGCTCAGGCTGCAGGTGTAGGCTTTGAAGTATTTATGTGAAAGTCTGTCATCACACACATACTGTACACTGACAAAACATATATTTCCACATGTGAGAAACAAATAAAAAAAATAAACAAAAACTAAAACAAAAAATGCCCTCCCCATAGCTAACTTGCTGCTATCTGATTAGTAAAAGTTAACTGCCATTTATGTCTTATGTCAGTTAATCTGAATCAACCAAGAAACAGCAATTTTGACAACTTTTGAAAAGATTTATTTCAAACTCTTTAAAGGAAAAAAAAAATAGGAGAAAACATTTTTTAGGAGAAAAAAATCAAAGAGAGGTATTTATACTTAACGATGCATGCAAAATTATCATTATTTTATGTATAAAAATTATTATACATATTCTTTTTTTAACAGGATTAGTTTGAAACATAAAAAGGTAGGTATTGCAAAGTTCCTCTCAAAGAAATATAATGAATAAAATACGCTTCTGTTGATATAACTATTCATTTGATGTCAAACTTATCTTTTTGGTTCACATAAAAAATGGGGAAAAGCAGTAAGCCTTCAACTTTTTTGACCCCTTAAAGTTGTTATGGCCACCCAATGGCCACCACATTTATTCTGCCCTAAAATCACCACTGGTTCTCCCTAACAGAATGGCAGTTGTAAAAAGGCAAACAGTGGACACGCTTAATAGAAAAAAGTTGTTGAGGCTTCTGTGCAATTTTCTATTGAATATGTTTTCTGTTTTTATTCAAGAAGCTAAACAGGAAATAAATAACCGTACTTACTTACCTGTACTTAATGGCCACATTACTGGAAATTAAATAAATGAAAGGGTGGTCTCTGACTTGTACACAGTATATATATACACACACACTGTATGTAAAGCTTTCATGTGTAAGAGACAAGAGAAAATCACCTTTGCCTCATTAGTTTGTGACATCTGGAACTGGAGCTATTGCATTAGAGGGCAGCTGGAGTGGGCTATTAGACTTGGCCAGTATTCAACCTCTTGACGTCAAGCTGCTGAGTCCCCTACACACTCTTACACACATGGACGATGAACTACTTTTTCATTTCTAGACTCTCTGGACTTTGCTTTACAAGACTCATACAATGTACTTTACATTCTATTTGGCCTATTTGCACCAAAGAGAAATTGTTAAATTCCATCCCCAGCGCACGTAACAAAGGACTCATTAGCCAAACTAGGTACTGTATGATAACCGCGAATAATACCACAAGGAGAGCTTAGGAAATGCTTAAACAAACACATTGACATACAAATAACAATTTATTGTATTAATGTTATTATATTCATAGTCATGTAATTGTTTTTCTGAGCAACTCACCAAATAAATAACTTTTTTAATAATTAATTTCCACAAGTGTCTAAAACTTTTGCACAGTAATATATGTGTGTGTATGATTATAATAAATTTGAACTGAACCCAAGCAAAACTGAACTGAACAGAACTCTTTTAAAATATTTAATAGACACTCTTGAGAAGTTTGGTAGATAGTTACTAAGAGACAGGGGCCTAAGTGAGTTGAGCTTTAGACTACAAATCAGAAGGTCCTGGCCATGTACTTTTGATGATTGTGTGTTAGTCTAGAATGCCCCTAGCAATTCAGCACAAAAAAACAATTATCTAAGAATACTGCAGGCAATTCAACCTTAAGTTCTCAGCCGGTATGCCTAAGATTAAATTTAAGTTGTTTTAACATTGAAAACTGCTTCTACACTGTAAGAAACTACTTGGGCTTCACTTTCATAAACTAACAAAATCAAAACAATCTTTATTTTTCAGCCTCACACTGGATACCCTTGTTTCTGCTGATAAACATGCCTGAAGCATAAATCATATACTAGCATTTGGATTTCAAACAAAGTGGAAAACCCTTGGAAACATAGAGCCCAGATAACATTCTTGGGCATGCACTCAGATCTTACTCATAAGAGCTGGCTGATGTGATTGCAGACATATTCAACCTGCCCTTTGCACACAATGCTTCAGTTGTAAGACAACCACTATTGTCCCTCTCCCAAAGAAAAGCTCAGTGACCTGTATCAGTAACTACCGGCCAGTAGCACTGGATCCAACTGTGATGAAAGGCTAGCCATGACCCATATCCAGGAGAATACACCAGACACTTTAGAGCCTTTCCAGTGCACTTACTGCCAAAACAGGTCCCCAGAAGATGCTGTCTGTTGCAGGGTTGGGGGAGAAGCTAAGTAGCGCACTACTTTTCGTAGATAACTACAAATTTATGTAGCTAATAGCTGTAGCTGCTACAGTTTTATAAAATGTAGCTAATAGTGGTAGCGCGTATAATTTTTTGTGTAGCTATAGTGATCATTATCGCTACAATTTCTCTACAGACTTCAGGCAATCTACGCAAAATTTTAACCATAGAACGCAGCTACTGGCGATTGTGCAATCCTGACTGAGCCGCAGACAGTTTGAGCAAACAGTCACACGCTGATCACCCCTTACTAGTAGGCTTAGCTCAGGGTCGGCAACCTAAATGTTAAGAAAAGTCATTTTGTCCTTTCAACAAAAATGAAACCACCTTGGGAGCCACAACATTTTATGTCCGTTTTACCATCATGGCTGTAAATATGTCTCAGTGTGTACTAGTACAGGCTAAAAATATAATATAAACGCAAACACAGACTTACTTTACTTTAAGCTTTAGCTCAGCTATAGCCACTTTTCTCGCATCTCAATCAAGAAACTTTTCCGCGAAAGCAGAGTTTCTTGTAAAATGTCTCTCAGTGTTCGACTTTTTATGAGGCTGAAGTCGCTTCTCATTCACCAGCTTCTTGCTTCGAATTGTCCCGTTCCACCTTAAGGCAGGGTGTTGCCTAGGCAAGACTGTTATTATCTGCGTTGCTGTATGACCAACAGTCTGCGCGCTGATCTTCAGGGTTAAAGGGTGAATTAGCAGTTGTGCGTTAACTTCAGCGTTTAAGACCATTTATTGTTAAACCTGTGGCGGTGTATTATAACGATCAGCAGAGCTTTATATTACAGCAAAGGAGGATTATGTTATTTTACATTTTACCTAAAAAACTACGTCTACTGTGGAGCCGCAACAGGGCAGTAGAAGAGCTGTGTGTTGCTGACCCCTGACTTGGCTAAAGCGGAAAAAAAACATTTTCCTAATAGTACTATTTTAATAGTACCGCTAGACTGACTGGTCTTCCTGCAGTCCAAACATGTCTTCCACTGAAAATGTTTGCAACATTTAAGTACCTGTATGGTTGCCCAGCTGAAGACAAAAGTATGGCAAAGAATTTTTAAAACTGGTTCATTTGTGCCTTTAGGCCCCATACAATTATTAAGTGTTATTAAAAGGAAAGATGATGTAACACAGTGATAAACATGCTCCTGGTCCAACTTTTTTGAACATGTTGCAGGTATCAAATTTGGAATGAGCATGTATTTACAAAAAACAATCAAGCTTGACCTAAAATATTGTGTTTTTGTACCATTTTCAATTTCACACAGGTTAAATAAAAATTACTAGTCACAGCTTTCTGTTTTATTAGCATTTCACATACTGTCCCAACATTTTTGGTATTGTGTTTGTACATGCCAATAGTAAGATACTGATTTTGCATCAGTTGTTCATGCTAGTTTGATAACTTGCAAAACAAGCAATTGTATGTGTGTGAAATTATTCAAATGAAATAACTAAATAATTATCTTGTGAGGAGAAAGCTGGCAGAGAATTATACTAACATTATACTAATACTGGATAGAGCCTCCCTCTGCTTTCAAAACATCCTCAATTCTTCATGGAATGGATTCTACAAGATGTTAAAAAAAATAATTTGAGATTCTGGTCCATGTTGACATGATTTCATCATGCAATTCCTGAAGATTTTTTTCAGGTGCATCTTCATGCTGCCATAGAAGAATGATAAATCTCCTGTTCAACCACATCTCAAAGGTGTTTTAATGGATTCAGATCCAGTGACTGGAAAGGCCACAGAAGAACACTGAACTCATTGTTACATTCATGAAACAAGTTTGAGACGACACTTGCTTTGTGATATGGTCCATTATGATGCTGGATGTAGCCATTAGAAGACGAGTAAATTGTGGCCATGAAGGGATGCACACGGTCAGGAACAATACGCAAATAGCCTGTGACATTCAAGTAATGATTGATTGGTATTAATGGGCCCAAAGTGTGCCAATAAAACATTCCCCACACCATTACATCACCACCATCAAGGCAGGTTGACAAGGCAGGTTCAGTTCATGGATTCTTGCTGTTGGTTATCTGAATTACCGTAGCCTTTTTGTTGGCTTGAACTTGTCTGGCCATTTCTGTTGACTTCTCTCATCAACAAAGCATTTCCATTCATAGAACCTCCGCCTACTGGATGCCTTTTCTTTATTGCACCATTCTGAGTAACTCTAGAGACTTTTGTGCATCAAAATCACAGGAGATCAGCAATTGTAGAATTAGTCAAACTAGCCTGCATGGCACCAACAATCACGCCTCAGTCAGATCGCTGAGATCACATTTTCCCCCCATTTTGATTGATGGTTGATGTGAACATTACCTGTACCTGCATGACTTTGTACAGTACAATGCTGCCACATGATTGACTGATTAGATAATTGCACGAGTGGGGAAAATTTAAAATGTGGCCTGTGCAAAAGTTAATATGTGCATATTTTATAATTTGTTTTATTTTCTTCCAATATCTGAAACTCAGCAAAAAATAATAGAATTATTTTGCATGTGTTAACTTGTTCTCACTTAAAAATCAACAAAACATCTAATTTGGAGTTATTTAAACTTTTAAAAATGATTGGATATTTGTACCTGAAATATGCATCATACTCCTAATTTCTAACCATTTATGATATTTGTGTATTTGCTGGTGACTGGATATGACTACTTGTACGTGAATTTATTTTAATGAGATGAAAAAACAAACACACACACACGCACACACACACACACCTTCTAAGCTGCTTATCCTTCTGGGTCACAGGGGGAGCTGGAGCCTATCCCAGGGTGGCAGGCAGGATACACCCCGGAGAGGTCACCAGTCCATCGCAGGGCAGACACCCAGACATATACATTCACACACACACTCACACCTGGGGCAATTTAACATGTCCAATTGGCCTGACTGCATGTCTTTGCACTGTGGAATCAAAACCAGGCCCTCCTTGCTGTGAGACGACAGCGCTACCCACTGCGCCACCGTGCCACCCCATGACAAAATAATGATAATAAAAAAAGGAATCTCATGATGAGAGAGCAGGCAGAATATAAGCAGGGAGCTGGAGTGAGTAGATGAGCATTTTTGCTAATTAAGGTATTAAGTCAGGCAAAGAGTTTTGGGTGCCCCAGTACCACCACGAGTCTGTAAGCACCCCTGGCCCAGAGTATTATCATGGACAGAACCAACCCCCTGCACAATTGCATGGAATGCAGGTTAGGAATTTCATTATGCAGTGTAACTGCCTGTTTATACTGGGCATATAACAATAAACTCTTGAAATGTAAAAAATTGGCAAATATGTCTTTGCATTTCACTAAAAGACCAAATCAATGAGTTATCTAAATACAAAACTTTGATATGTACACCCACTAAACATTAGAGCATGTTAACAGCTGAATCCATATTAACCAGATGAACTACCAAAACCTCAGCTATCACTCTTCAATGCAATAAAAAAACAAACAAAGTTCATTCATCCTAACCACCAATAATAATCAACGTAAGTTATACAATCCTAGGTACAATACCAAACAGTGTTTCTTCAGGACAGAGATATGGAGTGTACAGAGACAGACTGCACACATAGATGTTGCCCAATGGTGAAAACATGCTCATCAAAGGTGAATGCTTATCAGCCAGCATATACTGGGTAAATCAAGCATGTGCTGGACAGATCCGGTTGGCTAACAGCCTCCATGTAACGTCAGCAAATGCTGCCACCTCAAACCAGTGACAGAAAACATGAGTCTTGTACCAAGAGACACATACACCCTGTACCAGTAGAACATTTTTCCAATGCTCAAGTATGTCAGCAAAAATATTATCTATAGTGAGTCTGACAGGTGAGAATTTGGCACAGTACATGACATTCTAACAAAAGCAGAAAGCAGTGATTAGTAAAACCAGAAAACAGTGCTAAGTAAGTTATGCCTGACCATGTATGGCTATGTTTCAAACCATACAAAAACTAACCCTTATGAAGTTCATTGTTTTTTGCAAATATATGCTCATTCCAGATTTGTTGCCTTCAACACATTTCAAACAGTTTGTTACAGGAGCATGTGAAGTGCTACATCATGTGTACCTACACATTTGGGGAATGAAGATCCCAGTTGCTGCAGCTTAGAAATTGTGATTTTTACCATTCCTCTGTTATACAAGTCTTTAGCTGTGAAACTTCACAAGGCTTTCACTGTCATATTTTGAGCTTAAGAAGACACACGTTTTCAACTGGAGATGGTTCTCGACTGCAGGAAGGCCAGTCTAGCACCCTCATTCTGAAGACAAAAATGGCATCTAAAAGGCAGCATATATTGCTCCAAAATATGTTAATGGAGCTTTCATAGATGCGCAGATTACTCATTAATATGCCCCTCCAAGACAGACCATGGTTTTTGAATTTTATGCTGGTAACAGTCTTGATGGTCCTTTTCTTCTTTAGCCCAGAGAACACAATATCCATTATTTTGCTCTTACATCTAAGGCTGTTGTTGTAAATAAACTTATTATGATTTGATGCCCTGTGCCTCACAGAAACGTGGATTAGACCGATGAATACTTTGCTCTAAATGAAGCCACCTCCACATGCTACAATAATGTACATAGCCCTCGTTTAAGAGGCCAGGGTGGAGGTATAGCAACCTTTTATACAAAAGCTTTAGGTGTGAACCAGAAAGCAGGCTACAAATGTTCTTCTATTGAAATTATTTTTCTAAATATAAGTGATTGAGGAACAAATAAGAATTTATTTTTTACAGGAATCACAGAAATTTGCTGACTTTCTATAAAGTTTAATAATGCTCTTGAATAAAGTAATAATTGTCTGAGATTTTAATATTCACTTTGACAAACCGCAGGACCCACTAAGTAAAGCATATCTACCTTAGTCCCTGTTGGTTTCACTCAAAACATAATGAGGCCCACTTATTATTGTAAGCACACTCCTAACTTAATTTTGACCTTTGGTATAAACATAAATCATTTAGCCATTCTCCCCCAGAGCACAGCAAGAGCAGTCTCAGATCATTATCTAATCTCATGTGAGATTCACTTCAGTTGTAATATATGTTCATTGCCATGCTATCTTGTTAAGAGGCCTATAACATCCTCCCAGATCTATCAGGTTGTATCAGCTGTCTGTCTGAACCTCCTGAATTAGAAAGTACGACTACATGCTTTAATAATACTTTTTGTTCTACATCTAGATAATGTGGCTTCTTTAAAAAGTAAAAGAATAAGGTAGAAAAAACTTGCCCATGTTACAATGATCATAATCAAGCTTTACAACACCCTGTCAGACAATTAGAGTGAAAATAAATATAAATATGTAAAATAAATAAATAAATACAGAAAATAAAATAAATAAATAATCTTAGATTATTTAGCACAATTTCTAAATAAACTAAAAACTAAACAGCTACTGAATCCCAGGTGCCATCAGCCTAAAGCAGCAATGATTTTATAAATTTCTTCAATAATAAAATTGAAACAATCAGGCAAAAAATTCAAAATCCACAGTCAACCTCTACAAACCTGCTGCCCTATATTGTAACTACTGCAGAGAGGTGGGAATCATTTACCTTACTTCAACAAACTGAGCTAGTTAAAATTATTTCCTCCTCAAAATTTTCTACTTGCATATTAGATCCAATTCCTACAAGTTTATAAAGGATGTTTTGCCAGAAATAACCAAGCCTCTTCTGTCAATAATAAACTCCTCTCTTAGCCTTGGCTATACAGCAAAAACTCTTAAACTAGCAGGTATTAGACATCTGATTAAGAAAACTAATCTTGATCCCTGTGAGGTATCAAATTATTGATCTCAAATCTTTCCTTTATATCAAATATTTTAGAAAAGCTGTGACACAACAACTAAATTGCAATTGCATAGGAATCACATACATTAAAAATTTCAGTCTGGATTTAGGCATCATCATAGTACAGAGACAGCACTTGTGAAAATTGTAAAATGATCTCTCATCATATCTGATCAAGGAAATGTATCTTTGCTGGTTCTGCTTGATCTAGTGCAGCATTTGATATAATAGACCACTCTATCTTACTAGATAGGCTAGACAACTTTGTAGGAGTAATAGGAATAGCTCTTTCCTGGTTCAAAACTTACCTGACTAATCGCTATCAGTTTGTGAATGTAAACAGCGAATCATTAAAAGTATGATTTTCCACAAGGCTCTGTTTTAGGATCTCTATTATTCACATTATACATGCTACTTCTGGTTATCATTATCAGTAAACATCACATCAATTTCCACTGCCATGCTGATGACACACAATTGAAGACTGTGTAAAAGACATAAAAGACTATGTCAAGTAACATCCTCCTACTCACCTCAGACAAAAAAATCCAAAAGCTGCTAGAAACAAATTGTTTAATTTAATGCGTAACCACTTATTCTCCATGGTATATTTTGGGTTTTACATCTGAAATAAATGTAAAGTGTTGGTGTTTTTTTTGTAAAAGGTCCCCACAAATTAACAAAAAATGTTAAGGTTTTATGATCATAAACATTATGTCATATGCTTACAATTTACTTAGACCCTCTTTGTATTTTTTTTTTAGAAAAATGTTTTACAGAGCATATCACTGAAGAGACACCTGAGTCAAATCTGAGTAAAGGATGACAGGTGGCTTTTCCAAGTGTCCTTTCGGCATCTCCAAGTGTCCTTTTCATTCCAAACTACTAAAACAGCATCTAACAAGAATTTACCATGTATGGGTTGTTTGGTGGGCATTAGCTCACACTAGCACACGCTGCCATGCTATACTGACAGTACTGGGTTCTCTTTTGGCACAACAGGGCCAAAAAGGCAAAACGCAAAATCAACCTCAAATAACTTTCTATAGCATCACAGAGCTTCTGTCCATTGCTAGAAAACATGAATATTCCAAATACATATGTACACGACATAATTCAGCATCAAGAGTCAGATGCGCAGCAACTATCTGTCAGATGCCCAAAACCTATTTCAGTTCAAGAGGACTCCATTCCTGAAAGAAGCCTTCATCAGTATCAGTAAGACACATTAGTATACAATCATACAATCTCTAATAATAATCATAAAGTCTATAACAGAGCCGACATTTCTGCTAAAAAATGCTCCTCTTTTTCTCACTCAGCGCGCGTCTCCTTTCATTACGAAAAGAGGAACGATTCACGAGCGCATGTGCAGTTTCAAATTCTTTCACCTTTGACTGAAACCCTTTGTAAATTCTTTCTTTCTACAGGCCATCGCTAAAACCAAACCTAAAAACACATATTATAGCTGTTTTTTGTTTTTAACGCGTTTAGCGCCTGTACTGTCCGCCCTTATCTGGTCTGTGCGTAAAACGTTATTTACTAGTCCCTTTACGCAAGCCCCTCCCGCAGTGTGTGATTGGTCTAGAGTATCATGAACGACGTCATATGAAAGGTCAAGGCCATCCCTTCATGACCATATAAGGCAAGGCGTCTTTGCGTCATCGCTTCCCTTTTCTCATTACGTTTCAAAATATAACACCCATTCTCACAAGTTATGACCTATTTGAATAAGTAAGTGGATTATTTATGATAGGAAGGTCGTAGATGGACAAATGAGGGGTCGTTAGTTTCAGAATCTCAGGAATTTAATAATGTCATGTTTATAAGTCTAAGGTGTGTATTGAAGGAAAAAAGAAAGTAAAAGTAAAAAAAAAATATATTGTTCAATTCAAAATCAGTGCTAATGAAAGGCACATATTTTCTGCAATAACTCAAAATTTGGTCATCTTACGGAATTATGATGACAGTATATATTCATAGTTCTGGGAATCAGCCCTTTCATTTGATATATGATTTGTACACTTGCCTAAAGTTTAATTTTGTGTATAATATGAACATTCATAATTATAATTCATATTTCGTAGCTCATAGTCATGAGACATAGCTTACTTGAAGCCAAATTATCATTAGCTATCCTAACATTACTTACATTACTCATCAATTTGAATGGAAAGACGACAGCTCTCATATGACACCCACCTTTTGAATGTAGCTTATGAAATATGAAAGTTACGAAGTAAGGAATATGACAAAGTGCGTTTGGGAGCCACTGGTGCTTCCACGGAGTTAAAGAGGTTAAACATTAATAGTTTCTCAGCTGCATAGGTACACCTGTCAAAAAACCTTGGTGTCATCGATCCCGATCTGTCCTTCGATGTACATATAGCCAATATTACTAGAATAGCTTTCCTCCATCTTCGCACTATTGCCAAATTAAGAGATGCACTGTCTCTACATGATGCAGAAAAGCAATTTCATGCATTTATTACCTCAAGGCTGGATTACTGTAATGCCCTGCTGTCTGGATCTTCCGACAAAAGCCTTAAAAAGCTTCAGTTAATCCAGAATGCTACAGCCAAAGTCCTTACAAAAACTAGAAAGTTTGACCATATCAGCCCAGTTTTATCAAACTCACACTAGTTGCCAGTTAAATTTGGCATTGAGTACAAAATTCTTTTACTGACAAATAAAGCTCTGAATGGCCTTGCCCCTCAGTACCTGAGTGAACTTATCTCTTATTAGATCACAAGCTGCTGGCTTACTATTAGCATCTAGAATTAATTAAGTTACATCAAAGGGTAGAGCCATTTCATAAAAAGCCCCCCAGCTTTGTAATAACCTTGCAGTGAGTATTTAGGACTCAGACAAAGCCTGTGCTAAAAACTTACTTCTTTAGTCAAGCCTTTGGTAATTAGTTTTCCCATTAGATAATGGGTGCAGATCTGGGAGTTAATGCACATAGAGTATTATGGTAAACTGGAAGTGTTGGTTCTGTCGTCCCGCTGCTCTCACACCTTCACTCAAGTTTGTTGATAGTGGAGCAGAGGGATCTTTGTTATCTTCTGCCTCTTACTTTTAGATAAGCTGTAATAGCCACACCTGCCAGAATCTCTACTGCACTCTATTAACACTGTATACTGTATTCAGTCTCTCTTAACAGAACCAACTGTCTGTTTGTGTCTTTGCCAAGCTGAACAACTGCCCATTCTGTGTGGTCTGATCATGTGCCAACTGCTCGCATGCCTTCTGGACCAGTTTCACTACCATGGAGCTTCCTGCTGTACAATGCTGTGCAAACCTAACCTGCATGCCACTTACCCTCCTGATGATACTGCTGCTGCACAAACTCAAACTATTTAATTATAGACAGTGCTTCACCTGCTTTTCACCTTTTCTGTGTTTGGATATTTTATACTAATGGTAAAACCTTATTCTCTGTTCATATTGCTTATGTGTTATTGTTTCGCTATCTGGTGTCGAACAGAGGAGGATGAGTTCCCTTTTTGAGTCTTCGTCCCTCTCAAGGTTTCTTCCTCTTGCTCTTAGGAAGTTTTTCCTTGCCATTGTTGCCATTGGTGTGCTCATGGGGGCATGGACCTGGATTTTTCTGTAAAGCTGCTCTCTGACAATGCCTGTTGTAAACAGCACTATATAAATAAACTTTGACTTGAATTTGACAGTACACATTTCCACTATGCATCACTCAAGCCCAGAGAAGTCAGCAGCATTTCTGGAAGCTGTTGACAAATGACTTCCATGGTGCATAGTACTTAGTCTTGTCAAAGTATTTCCACCACAATATAGCCTTGAGCCAACCTTGCTTATAAAGGCAGAGGCCTTTCACAGATGCTCCTTTTAGTGTTCCTAGTCTCAAATTGCTCCTGTCCCAACTTTTTTTGGAATGTGTTGCAGGCATCAATTTTAGAATGAGAGTATGTTTCTAAAAACAATGAAGTTGTTAAGGCAAAACTTTACATATTCAAATACAGGTCAAAGTAGTTCTATAAATCACTGCATTCTGTTTTTATTTGCATTTTACATACTGTCCCAACATTTTTATGGCTCAAATTCAGAAAGCAGTGATCCCTTAATTAACACAACACTGACATTTGCTTTATTTCTCCCAAGAAAAAGAAAAGATGATCTCAAGAAAGAAAAAAACAGTCTATGCTTTTGTAGTAAAGTACTCAGTGATAGGGGTACACAAAACCTAATATAAGTAAACCCAAAAACCTAAATAAAAGTAAAAGGAACCTGATGTTGTTTTACTCTGCTAAAAGTGAAAGTCTGCTCTCTACAAATCAAGTATGTGCTCGTGCATGGCAGTACATAGGTGTTAAAAGTAAAATATCCTAATATATATATTAAATATACAGGAATTTTTTGTTCAACTTTGAGACTCACATGTAACAGACAGTTTTAATTTAGTGTATAAAAAAGCATTAATGGATTATTGGAGTACATGTGCTTCCTTATTCTCCAATGCTGAGAGCACTGCCTGTTTTAGTGTAATTGACAAATAAAGCAATGAAGAACATACACACACAAACACATCTTCTAAGCCGCTTCTCCTTCTAGGTCGCAGGGGGAGCTGGAGCCTATCCCAGCAGTCATTGGGTGGAAGGCAGTATACACCCTGGACAGGTCACCAGTCCATTGCAGGGCCAATGAAGAACATATTAAAATAAAAATCTAGAACTTAATAAGGAAAATTTCTCTTATTAAGTAAGATCCAAACTTTGTAGTTGTTTTACAGTGGTGGATTGTAACTAATTATATGTACTTTGTTACTGTACCTAAGTACTTTTTTCAAGTTTTTCATTTTTTGATACTTTTACATCCACACGACTACATTTCAAGTAAAAATCCTTCCTTTTCTTCACTGCTTTCTGCAAGATACTGTGAAGTAAAAACAAGTTTCCACAATATCCTGAAGAATATGGTTCACTATAACAAATAAATTAAGACAGTCATAGTATACCTTTCACTAAACACCTCTTCTAAATACAGCATGTAATACAGACATGTAGACGCTTTAGATGCAGTCTCCCAGAAAACGCTACGAGAAGAAGTTTGGCTGGATTGATAGACTGGATCTGTATAGCCTGCATTTTTCCAGAGTTCAGAATATTCCAGTGCGTGATATTTTATAAAAATGAAAAAAAGGCTACTGAAATTGCCAAAGCTCTTAAATAATTAACTCATATATATATATATATATATATATATATATATATATATATATATATATATATATCAAGCTCAAGTCAGTTTCTTACACGCCAGCTTTTCATTTGAATTTTCCATTCCACCTTAAATGTAGAACAAATTTCAAAAGTTGGCAAACACAAAGCTAATGCATCTATTTATCTCAATAAATGGAAATGTAATCAGCCATTGGAGCTGCTGATCATGTATCACTGGCTGATCTAACGCCTAAGTCCCGAACCACACGCTTCTGTACTTTACCTACTACACTAATGAGTGCACTTCTAATAGTATATGTGCTATTTTTGCGTACTATTTAGTGTGTTAGTAGGTTTGAAAATATTAAGGCAGCAGGACATCTCAGCTGTTTAGATTCTAGCTTTCATTTGTCATCACTACAACCACAAATCAAATGAAATCAAGTCAGTACACTCAAATACAGTGGTTAATGTGCTTTTGCTTAAAAATGTGTTTTACTGCCCTTGCTGGGTCGGTTATGGCTTTGTTATCTCATTACAAACAGAAGCAGCACTGCAGAATGAACTTGAGGTTGCCATCCAAAATGGTGGCAGCGCAATTATGACATCATTGGAATACTATCAATTTTCGTTTGAAACTGTAACTAAACCCAGGCACTTCCGAGAGGCTTTCAAAACAATAATAAAAAAATTTCTAATATTATGCTGGGTGTATTTAAATCAGGATTTATGTATTATAATTCATTTATTTTGTCAGGTTAACATAGCAAGTGCTTGAATTTTTGCACGTTCTTCATCAAATGATTTAAATATAAATATATCTAAATTGACATGTAGAGCAGTTCAGAATAGCCCTGTTTTATTAATTGAAAGTATACTACAACTGATCTATAGCACAGTTGCAGTTCTGCAGGGCCAGTGTCTAGCACAGTTTGGTGCTAGACAATCAACCTATTCAGACACACCTGTTTAAAAACATCCGTTAATTGTCATGTTTAACAGGTGTGTTTGAGTAGGAGAACTACCAAACTTTGCTGCACACTGACCCTTTAGGACCAAAGTTGTGCACCTCAATCTATAGTATCAAACACTGTCTACAAGCACAGCTACGAACTCAGTACTTCACTGTGAAAACTGATAAGTTAAGTCAACTAAAATGGTTTGAGGAAACCGATTACCTTAAATGGTTTAAGTTAAAAAACTAAAATCATTTGACCATAAATAATTCTCTAAACTAAGTATGAACATAACATATGTTTATTGTTGTGTACATTTAAATAAATTGAGTAAATTGTACTAACTCCATTTGTTTTGTTCACATTAAAATGATTGAGTATTTGGGACTTATGGTAAAGCTGTACTAAGTAAGTAACTGTAAATTAAATTCACTGCTTGGTTAAACTAGCCTATCATTGTAAAAAATTAATGTTGTATTGCAGAAAGATGATAATAATAGACATTTATAACAATGTCTTATCCAACTTAATATTACTCTGAACCATCTTGCCAAATGCTGACAGTTTGATCGCAGCTCCCTCTACACTCATTTCTCATCAGGACTGATTGACAGTCTGAACTAAATTGCAAAAAGTGTATTCAACTCAAAGATCCCGTTTAAATGTCTGAAATCATCAAAATAAAGTTATGAGAAAAGCACGAAAAGTCCAAATCATTTAAATGTAAACATTTATGCAGTATCACTTAAATTTACTGGTACAGAATACTCCAACAGCTCAACCACTGAATCAACTGATGTTTTGGCTAAAAACATTAGAACATTTTCTGCTTGTGCTAAGGCGACCAGCTAGTCTTGAAAGGCATCAAGACTATTTAATGTGCTTGGCAATTATCACTTTTAATTTAAGTAATTCTATAATAAATGGAGTAAACAGTCTGTCATTCATGACAAGTGTGGTAGAAGAGGAAAACAAGCCAGCCATACTACATTTTCAATCTTTAAAAATGACCCATTATTGGCCCGTTTGTATTTCCGTGTAAAGTCAAGTTAAATAAAAATAGTGACAACAATACATCTCAATAAAATATGCTGAAAAAAAAACAATCTTACTCAAAATGACTGAGTTACTATCTCAACAATTTATTTTTGAGTTAGTTTGAATTTTTCACATCAAGTTACTCCAACTTTCTGTAGTATTTAAGTTGTGTTATCTTAATTATTTTATTAAGATGTGCAGTAAGGTTTTACACTGTTCTCAGATTTTAGTCTCAGATCATTTTACTTCCATTTCAGCATATTACTAAAAATGATTTATTTCCTCTTACATGTAGTTTGTTCTTGTCAAACAAGAAAAAAGGAAACTCAGCTATTCTATTCCCGCCTATATAACCAATTCCTTTAGTTTTAATTGATCACGTTTAAGGAAAACTGAACCTAACTTTGGTACTTTTGATGGTCTAGTGTTTTTGTCATATCCTGTCTCATTTATCATTGTTCCGATCCAGAACTAGTATCATGCTGGGTACTGAGAAGAAGAAATCAAGGATTTTTTGTTAATAAGTCCATGACATCTCAGGGAACATTCAAGTTAGAAGGCATTATTGAACATAAATAACTGACTTAGGTAATTCACATTTAATTTAATTGTGTTTGCTGGGAATGAATGAAAAGTGCAGGTATTGCAAGTTGACTTTTATCTGGGACCAGCAGTCCCCAGTCTCTTCTCTCAACACTATACCTTGTAAAGGAAAGGAGTGCTTTAAGTTACAGTCTCCAAACCATGGCCCTAGTTGTAATATGATATATATTAAGCCAAAGTTCATAAATATCAGTGGCTGGCAACTAATATATGCAAACAAAAACCCAATCAAACAAAAAAATTACATTTTGAGTCAAACAGGTCTTTATAATATTAAGAGGAGAAGTTCTTTTTTAAATTGCATAGTGGCGACCATGCAAATAACAATGTGAGATTTTGCAGAACCTGCCACCAAAATATCAAAAACCTAACTAAAACATACCTTTGGCTGCTATGTTGTACCTCCACCTAGTGGTGAAACTGATTCACAAAAATTGACATCTTGGGTCAAACTCATATTTTAAGGTCTTTAAAAAGTTAAAGGGGAATTCTCTTGACTCTACAAAATTTCACTCAATTGTAGAGATGTAAACCAAGCATGAACAAACCTCAATTCAAAAAAGAGGGAAAGTATGTGAAATGTGAATGAGAACAGAAAACAGTGATTTTTACATCCATATTGACCTGTACATAATTGAAAACAGTACAAACACAAGATATTTAATGTCTTACCTTACCCTACATTTCAAAAAACAGTTAATTTAAGACTAGGAATGTTGTGAAATGCTCAGCCCTCAGATGGCACTGCGTTACAGCATGCTTCTGAGTGGACATCACCACATGGGATCAGGCACACTTTGACTAAACATTGTCAGTAAACACTGTTTGCCACTGAATCCACAAATGCAACTTAAGACTGTACTATGCAGACCGGAAGCCATCAGTATAAAGTTTAAAAGTCGTGGTATGGGAATGTATTAGTGCTAAAGGCATGGGTAACCATTAAGGCACCATTAAAACTGAAAAACATACACAATTTGAAGCAACATACATAGCTTTCTACGCAATGATTTTTCAAGGACGTCAATGCTTATTTCAACATCACAGCACCAAGCTACATTCTGCATGTGTTACAACAGCATGACTGCATAATCAAGGAGTCCATTAAAAATATGTGGTGTATCATGAAGTGTAAAATACAACAATGAAGGCCCTGTATGGTTAGGCTGAAGCTTGAAGACTTGTATAATGGAAGAATGACAAATTTTTGACAAAACGTTGATTTCAAAACTGGAAAAACTGATGTTTTCAGCCTGCAAACAATTATTTATTGTTAGAAGGAAAGGTGATGTAACACAGTGGTAAACTGTGCTCCTGTCTCAACTTTTTTGGAACATCAGTTTTTAATTAGTGTGCAGTTACAAAACAAACAAAACAAAAGTTCACAAAGTAAAACTTCAATTTTAAAATATATATTTAAATATAATAATAAATGATGTGTAAATATTCTGTTTTCAGTGTAATACAAGTCAAATAGAATTTACTAATCGCTGATTTCATATTATATTAGCATTTACACGTACCGTACCAACTATTTTGGAATTTAAAAACATAAGCTTTTGGACAAAACTTCTCAATCTCTCAGGTGTCACGGCTGTGTACTCTGATTCCAGTTTTCACTTACAGTATGAAGAGGAGAGTACTTAGCTTGGTATTTAGCATGTTTATTTAATTGAATTTAATTACTTTATTTTATTTACCTTTCTTATTTTTATAGTCAAAAAATGCAGATGAAGTTTTGCCATGACCAAAATATAAGACAAACTGTAATTTAATCAGTACTATATAAAATGCTTTATTTGCTGAATTGAAAAGTTTCAGATTTTACAGCATGTGTTATGGACACTGTCCTCTGCTCATTTGTCAAATAGGAAATACACATCTGATAACACTTAAAGATGTGATATAAATAAAAAAATAAAGATTACATTGTATGTCATTGTTGACAAAGATGTCTCTATATTAACCTCAAAGTAAAAGCCTGAGCCATGCTAATGGTATAACCATTGTAACATTGAACATAAGAGTTTTTGACATAAAAAGAAAGAAAGAAAGAACAAAAAAGAGTTTCTGTTCTTACACTTCACAAATGGATAATTACTTTTTAAAATCTAAATATACACAAGTTCAAATTGCAACTTTAAACATACTCTTTACTGTCTATTCCCATAAACAAGTTTCAGTGTATGTCTGAGAAAAAAAAATGTATATGAGAAATAAAATTGGTAAATGGATCTGTGGTTCTGACCCTGGTCTTGATCTGAAAGTGTTAACAGGGCCTTCCAAAGTTCTTCTCTGAAAAGGCCTATTTGCACATTGAAAAAAAACATTCAGATAATTGATTCAGTAGAATCTTTCAGGCTTTTTTTCTAAAGCTACTGCTTTACACTCATACTAGATTGATCCAGAATCTTATTGGTGTTCCTAAACTTAAGAGATTCAAAGATTGATCAGCCTAGTCATGGAACCAAGCTTAAAGCAGTAAAACATTGGAAAACAATGACAGTTCGGTCTGGAATGTGTTAACTGTACTTGAGATTTCATTTACAGTCCTAAGAACAGTACAAACCAATGTAATCCCATTATTTGGTTTGATCTTATGCTTCAGTTGATTAAAATTTGCATGCAAATTGGTTGTATTTGGTTGTATTCTCTACTGATTACCAATATGTATTTATTTTTGGTATCAGATTCAGATTTGCAGGGGAGTTACTCCTCATGTGTGAAGGCAACAAACAGAACGGAGAGCAATCACATCGATTACGCCAAGGCACGCATCACAAAATGAGTGGGAAATAAAACAAGGATTTTGTTTTAACAATGAATTCTTATATGATTTCTGATTAGCAGAAAATAATATCAATAACAAACAATATTCTAAACTCAAGCTAAACCTTAAATTAGGCCTGGAAATAACTATAATTAACAAAAGATTCCAAAGTACTTTCTTAACATCTCAACTGAAACTTGACAGTGGGTCTGCAGGTAAAATGACAGCCCAAAGTGAATAAATGAAAAGCAAAATCAACTGATATTATGTGTGTGTGACTTATGCATAACGACCTTGTATAGGTGTTTCAGCATAAGCAAATAAAAATACATTCAACAAAGCAAATGTAATAACAGTAACAACAAAAACCAGAACAATAATGACAACAAAACAAGCATTATATGTTTAATCTACATTCAATAAGATACTATTATCAAAAGGCAAATATTAAGTATATTGCAACATTCTCCACTTCCTTTCATACAACATCTCTGTCACTGGCCTTTTGATTGGCAGATCGTTTGCCTAGGTCAGTGGCAGTAGGATCAGGCCACATTGGCATGTTACCACAAAATAGGCATCTCTAGAAGAGGGAGAAAACTTGTTGGGTATAAGAAAAAAATAGCACAAAGAGATACAGTTACCCTGTTTGGAATATATGGATTCAAATGCATGACTAATAAAGTAGTATAAAACTAAAAAAAAGTTTTCCAGTGCATAGATATGCAAATATTGATCTCAAGGCCTCACCCAATAAGTCTGGTATAGAATGACCTGAAATGGGTGAACTCCTGAGCTGAATATTTGCACAAACTCACAACACTAAAATACAATTACACCATTATCAAACAAGCTAAAGAAATAGCCTAAAAATGCATCGCTTCTATAATACACTTTTGTAATTCATAAAAATTTATGCTTTGGGTGTTGGTATCTGCTTCCCCAAAGATTTTGCTCCAAAATTCTCTCTTCTCTCTCTATCTGGCAATTTGATGCCATAGTAAGTTGTGGTTTCCCTGAAGCAAGACTGGACAAATCCAGTTTAAAAAGAAATAAAATATGCACCCATCGGTCAAAAAAAAACTTTTATTTTATGATTAACTTGACCAGGAAATGGCAGCTAATGCCAACCAGAATAAAGAAAAAGCCTATATTTAGAGTCATACTGTAAGTCACTATTTGGCAGCATTTGAATAGGATTGTGCTCAACCTTGATTGATGGAGTGACTTCCAATGCTCAGATCATGTTACTGTGTGAACACAAAAAGTAGGACCTCTTAGGATGGTTTGATATCAAAGCTGATGAGCTGGATTGTGTTTCTCCTCCTATCCATAAAGTGCCATAAGAGATGCCCATTTCTATAACTCAGAGAGTAAGAATCCAAGCCTGTGCTCGGCAGAAAAACTGAAGAAATGGACTGAAAATAGTTTAATTAAATCAAGCTTTAAAGGATGAGTTCTGGGTTTGTTCAGGTAAGGCTGTGAAGTGCAGGTGTTTCAGGGTGGCTCCCCAATGTCTTATGATCTCTCTATGAAAAAAGATTTTGAAGTTAAGGGCTAAATAGTTTTCTCAATTACATACATGCACACAAACTCCAATCAGTTCAATAGTTTCTCTCATATTATTCACAAGCCTTGGCTTGCAATTCAGTTATTTAGTATTTAGTAATAGTGCAATTTTTAAACATTAATATAAATAACTAAATACCTAAAAGGGTTAAGTTTGTTTTTCAGTTTTTTTACATGTGCTGTGTGCATCTAAATATACGCACACACACATAAACACAGTACATGCTTAGCACAATATCAAACACACTAAGTGTTGGCACTCCAAGTGATAACTATTTTCCTCTAGCTCCTCTAGCTAAATAACTAAGGAACTAAGGCTTTCTTAGACACCAGTTCTACTAGAAAAATACCTTCACTTTCTTGGTTTCACAAATATTGTAGATATTCCGTCAGCGGAATGCATCAGGGTTGCTGCTTTTGTTTCTGGTTCGCTTTCAGAAATAATAACTGACAAGTCTGTTGAAAAATATAGAAGGTCGTAAGAGTCTGTAAATACTGACCAAAAGCAAATAGAAGGGAAACCAGTAGAAATACCTTGTGAATATGATTTGAGAAACAAACTGTTGATTTAGCAAATCATGTTAGCAAAAGACAATTAAAAAATAGATAAACTCTATAAGGAAAATCTCGTCACTCTATAGCATTTCAATATTCCAGATTCTAAATCCTTAGTAAAAGTTTACTAGAAGGCAATTGACGCAGCATCATGGTCACAAAAAAATAAAAATAATATATTTTCTAGTTTGTTTATACATTTTAGAGTATCAAGAGGTGTAAATATGCAAAGTAAATATTAGACATGAACAGTTTTAGGTTCTTCTCTCACTTTCACACACAAACATCTTCCGATCAATGGAGGAAAAAAGAGGACTACTGTTAAAGGATATATTTCATGATTTTATGGGGATATTGTGCATCTGCCCCCAAATTCCTCTTCTTTCACTTACCCTGCAAGTTCAAAAGGAAGGAAGCAAGGCCACTGATGTTAATGTATTACCACACTAACCAGCAATGACGCTAGTCTACACTAGCATTCATGCTAATTAGCACAACCAGAAGCCTATGCAGGCTGTGCAGACAAAGACAAACTAACGCTAGCCAAAGGTCAGACCTGCTGTGCTTTGTGTTTCTCCTTGTTACGGGTGTTCTGGCTATCTGCGCTATTGATTTGGGGTAACACTGGCAGCAGATCTCCCTGGATCAGTGGAAGAGGGGGGCCCAGGCCTGTTCCATATGGAGACTGTGTGTGGTGGGGCATCGATGAAGGGTGAAAGTAGCGCCCGATGACCTCACTGTAGGCAGGCGGAGCGCACTCCAAGTTGGCAGTGCTGATGCCAGTGTTTACACTTGGGGGGCAGAATGAAGTATCAATAAGGAGACTGTCAAAAATAGTGCGGTTGGGAGGGGCACGAACTGACTCTCTGTTCAGCTCTAGCTGCTGCTCTGGGTCTCGGAGCTGGAGGGTGCAGGGGCCCTGGTACGGAGGGGGCTCTTCCCCATCTGAGAGAGGGATATTTGGGGGAAGATCGATGATTGTGTGAGACAGGTAAGGGTAGGTGGGCTGGAACCTGGTCAGATGCTCGTGTTGCATGTACAGAGGGACTCGATCTGGTGGCCGTGGATTATACACCTGCTGAAATTAAAGTCAAAGATATGATTAAAAATAAAAAAAGGATGCTTAAAAAGATGATTTTTATAAGATTACATAATGCATCTTACCTCACTCATTCCACTTGATAAGTCTGGCCCATCTGATGACCACAAACTCCCATCCTATGACAGAACAATTCATATTCAGTCATATTCAGTAGGGTTGCATTGTTGATTCTGATCTCTATACAACCAAAATGCCCGATGGACAATCTTTGATGATGAATTTTTCTGAACAGATTTTTGGGTAAATTTGTTATTAGCCATTTTTTTTTCAAAGCAACTGTTAACAAACACAAAAACATTTTTTATTTGCTCTTTACCCAAAGCCCACAGTTTGCAGGCTAAATAAACACACTGATATGAAGGTCTGGAGGGGAGGTCTGCTCTCTCTCTCTCTCTCTCAAAAGGCGCTCACACTGCCAGCCAGATCAGCATCAGCTGACTCTCATTAAGGGCAGCGTGAGCACCTGAGCCGAGAGGAACGAGAGCTCGCTGCTCCGCCTCCCCGTCACCGCCCCCAGCTTGCAGCTCAGCCGCCCGGGTCGAACGTGAGGTGTAGTGGAGCGGCCTCGCTGCGTAACAGGGGGCAGGGCCCAGGCGGCGGAGCAAATATTATGCTTAATATGGCCAGAAAGATGGACTAACAAGGTGAAAAGGTTATTACTAAAAGTAGTAGTAGTAGTAGCAGTACTACTACTACTAATAATTAAAATTATGACCATAATGAACAAACTGTTTAGATGATATATTAAAAATATGGTTTAGAACTGAGAGCACAATTGCAATTGTGCACAACAAGATTTTTTTCAAAGAAATTCCTAACTTTGAAATATTCAGCAACATAGCTCTTCCAAGCATTAAAGCAGGACTGTGCTAGACTTTTAGTGAAATGCAGAGCACAGCCTTCAAGCTATAAATTACCCATTGCCCCAGGTTTTATTATAAAAAAGAGCATGCTTCTGCTAATACAAGACATGTCCTCCACCTCCCAATTTTTCACAGGAATTCTCTGCAGTCTCAGCAGCTGTGTTGTGATGGGCAAGGTCATTCGCCAGTGGACGCAAACACACACTCACAGTCCTTTGTTTGTTGAAAAAGGGGGTAGGCCAACCTGCTCTTGTCTGAAGCATCCCCCAACACACATTCACACATCACATTGTCCATATTTAAAATGCTAATGGCCTACATAGTTTCTTCATAAAACAATGCACAAATATAGTGTTGCTATAAAAACTCTGAGAAAAGCTTGAATAAAGAACAAATTCACCACTTTAACCACTAGACTATATTAGACTAGACTAGATTTAATTAAAATAGAACTGCATAAAATGAAACTCCTGGGTAAGACCGCAAAATGTCAGTCTAGCCACATAAAATTTCGATGAAAAAAGCTAAAGTGTTTTATATCAACGTATGGCAAATATAGGCAAACGTATCAAACATCACCACTACTTAAAAGCAGAGTGAAGGATGACAGTATACTATATGCAGCAAAATACATCACTCTTTGGGAGCTTTGTTTCAATGTAGACACAAGGCAGATTTTGTTTGTTAAAATCTCCGTATCTGTCAACCAACTTACAACTTTAAATTTTGTGTAAAATACTTTGAAAACAAACATTGTTGATGATTCTTGGAATTCAGTTTCAAAAATATTTCAAAGATAATTTCACACAAAGTTTCCCACTTTAACCACCGAGAGTGTTGGATCAAGTTAATTTAAAGTTTATATTAAAAGCTGATACGTCACTACATAGGACAAGATGGAAGTAAGATATTGAGTGCCCTAATTTTAACCCCACAGCAACAGGAACAACAATTATATTACGTGAACAGTTATATGTCAGTCTGCAGAATCTGACATCACATTTTAAGTCATTTTATCTAGTGCAACAGTCTTTTTCCTTTGGCATGTAATTGTGCTTCTTTCGGGCATTATTTCTAGAAAAAATGCAAAATTATCTGTACTGTGTCTTGAACTAAGCATTAATAGAGTAAAGCAATAGTTAATGTCCCTGCATAATGTCCATTAATGTCCCTGCATAAAATAACTTTTTTAATAATAAACAAATTAAAAAAAAAAAAAAATCTAGAAAATCCTTCATATGTTCTTGCTCATCATGAGAAATATTAGATATATTGACTAGATTTACAATGTTTCCACATGCCAAGATATCATTTTTACAGTGAATTTTGTAGAGAATTTAAGAACAAACACTCGCACACAAAATACAGCCCACAGACTGAGAGAAAAGAATGTAGCGGTGCAGGAAGAAGGAACAGATTATTTCATTCAGACAGACAATGGCAGGGAAGGAAATCCAGGAAAAGACAGATGGGGTGAGAGAGAAAGAGTGAAAGAGAGAGCGAGAGAGTGAGAGAGAGAGAAGAGCTTTCACATGAGGCCAAGTCACAGTCTAGACTGAATTGTTTCAGTCAGTCAGTTTGCATAAGAGAACAAAAAAAAGCATCCGTGACAGCTGAACAGTTTTAGACATGATATTCTTCTAGTGCCAGAGTGCCAAACTGTGTGTGTGAGTATGTGTGGTGGCCTGGGAAAAAATGCTGCGGGGGAAAAAAAGACACAAGGGATGATGCCAACCAAATAATGGTTTGTTGAGTATAAATTGCATTCTTTGTACAAACTGATGATTACTGTTGGTTACATACTTCACAGCAATTTCAGTTATGGCATTCAAATATAGTAGGTGTTAAAGAAAATACAAACTGGAAAACATAAAATAACAGAAAAAATGGAAGCACACATACACTGCCTGGTTTTCAGTAACTAATCAGTTTTTTTCACACATATAAATATTCGTGACAATATCTGTACAGTACTATGTTGGGAATAATGCTATACTCCACATATTTTATATACTTGGGATGTCAGCACTTATCAGCATTTAAAGCTATCAGATATTTAAACATTTAACTTATGTGCTTTTAAAGAGGAATTAAATTTCTGTTTAATTCATTCACTAAAATGTAACAAAGTCATTCAGAGTGGTATGAGGTGAAATGCTGTGCTCTAGAGAAATGTACAGTCAGAACTGCTCACACCGGTGGCAATAGGAACCAGACATCTGAAGCGTTTCATGACTCTAAAAGCTACCTCTCAGAAAACTACTGCATCAAATAGTTCCACAAATGCTGTCTCAATTTTTTTTGCATAAAAGGTATTGTTTTTTCCAATACATTCATGGTGCAAAGGTACATGCAGGGGTTAAGAAGCAAAACAAAACTTTGTTATTCAGATTTATCACTAACTTACCTTTATATACAAAATTAATTATGTTACATATAAACACGTAGAAGACACATGTAGTTTCATTTGGGACAGTATATAAAATGGCTACATTTGCAGGGTGAGAACCAGAAATCTTGGTGTCTTTCACCGTCATTGTAAAGAATTCCAAGTTTCTATACTCCATTTCACATCAAACCACTCTGAATGAGTTTGTTTACACCTCAATGATTGGATCATGCAGACATTTTTGAAAAACCAGTTGAATACTCTATAACAACAATAAAACTGCGAAATTATTATTTAGGCAAAAGCTTACTCTTTATAGCAAGGAAGACAATTCACAGTATTGTGAATTTTGCTAAATATACCCAAAGCAATAGCTGTTTTATCTAAACAAAATTGTTCTATTGAAATAACTATTGAAAGTTAAAAAAAGCCAAGTTTTCCCAAACTTTTGAATGGCAGTGTATACACACAGACAAACATGTGGTTGACTCCTGTAGTGGGCAAGGAGGAGTATTCAGCACTGGGCATTATGCCATTATCACTGTGTTCAGGGGCTTCCCACAGTCATGACAAACTCTTCCTTCTCTGTGTTACTCTGCTGTTATTCCCCTTAAAGCAGCAGGAGAAGGAGGGGCAATAATGAAAGTAGTGACATGGCCTTTACTGACCTCTCCTCTCCATTCAGGTCACTCTCGGTCACAGCTAAGCCAGACAGCAGGAATCAGGAAGACAGAAAGGGAGGCATTTAGCTCGTCACACGCACTCACTCTGTGTATACCCTGTACGTGTGTGTTTTGCACTCTTTCGCCTAATTCTTTTTTTTAATGCTTTGCTTCTTGATTTTTAAACTATCTTTACCTTTTTTAGCCTCAGTAGTTCTCTTCTAATGCATTCAAATAACCACAGACACTAATATGTGCCATAATATAAAGTCATATGCAAAGGTTTGAATATTCCCAGTCAATTTACGTTTTGTTCACTTTCTAATTGAAAATAAGTTAACACATCCTCTACAGAGAATACATTTGAATATGACATTTTTTGCAGATTTTAGTGCATATCTGTTCATTTGCTGAGTTTCACATATTAAAAAAACAAAACAAAACAAAACACATAAAACTAAATTGTGCCATGAGTATTTCACCGGCCATTTTTTTATGTTTTATTTCCCCCCAACATGTAAAATTCAGCAAATAAACAGCAAATGTGCAATAAATGTGCAGTAGTGTGTTCTCTGTAGAGGATGCTTTAACTTACTTTCACAACAAAAATCAACAAAACATATTATTTTCACAACAAAAATCAACAAAACATGTTATTTGTCTCTTGGTGTATGTGTGTGTGGGGGGGATGTTAGCTCTTAAAGAGCATTTTGGAAGTTTCCTCAACCTAAAAATCAAAAGATAATACATGGAATAATAGAGGTTGTCCCCTATTGTTTCATCCTGCATACACACTAAGGTCACAACTTCTTTTCTGGAATATTTACAATGCAATTCTGGGTGCAACTAAAAGATTACAGTTTCACTCTCTAAGAGCATTATTAGACATAAATTAATATTACAGCAAAGTCATCACTGTGTTTCACATGCAGTCACTACAAAACTGCACACTATGGGTCAGAGGTCATGATGTTTTGCCTGAAAATTTCCATGAGAATGACAGAGAGAGAGAGTGATGTTTCTTTTGTTTTTTTATTTTTTTAAAAGGGGAGGGGTTGTGAGATGGGGAGGAACAAGTGTGGGAACTTTAGGGGTGTCTGCTTGGTCAGCTGGTGTCAGATGGTGGGAAAAAAGCTTTTACTTTGGTGTATGCTAATTATTCAGTGAGTGGTAGGTGGGACCACATATGTTACGAATGCTAACATTCTCACAGTACACTTGGCATTGACACAATTAAACTATAGTAAACCCAGACAAATACATTAAAATTAGTTTGGCCTTTTATGAGAAATAGTGTTACACAAAATGTAGGTAATTCATTGTCTGATATACTATTAACGATAAAGATATCTTTCTAATAAAGGTGTATTTCCATATGTTTAACTGATAGCATGTCTGTGTGGTCTTGTGAATTGCTGGCTATGTGCATAAATATCCAGAGAAAAGGATAATGTTGGCGAGTTCTGACACTGGTTCTGTAGGTATGTATGTATTAGTTAAATCAGGTATCAGTTAAAGCATGTTTTGAATTCCTTCATTTTTTAAAACTGCATTAAACAATAATCCTGAAAATGAAATGCAAATACAAATTGAATGAGACACAACATTTACTGACATGGAAGAAAGAAGAAGATCGTAGTAGCATCAGACACTGAAGCAACATTTACATGCACTTAATAATCCAATAACCACAGCAACATATTTACATGCTCTTGAGTAATCAGATAATAGGGAAACTCCGAATCTACATGAGGCAGGCACTAATCGGATTTCTGCTTAGCAACTGGCCAATAAACTCACAGAAGAAGACATGCTATAAATGTAATGTAAAATTAAACTTCATGCCGCGTTTTTTTTTAAACTTCGCGCCACTTTACCTGAAAATATGAACATACATCATCTAGAAGGTGAAGAATATTTAAATCCTTCATTTCATATTTAATTTCAGCGCCTCTCCAAAAGTGTTTTGCTGCCATCTCGTAACATCCACTGTCTGTTCTCGTGCATGCGCAGACTGAGAAATCGGACAGAAATCCGAGTGCCATGGACTGAGAAATCTGATTACTGAGCTAAAATCCAGCTCTGTTTATTTGATTTCTTAATCGGATTTCTAGATTGGAGTATGGTGTTTACATGACCATTTGAATTATCGGATAACTGCAGAAATTATGAACGGATTACTGAGTAAACGCACTCAATTTACTGACAAGTTCCCTAGCTACAAAGTGTTAAAAGAGTTCCAGTGATAACTAAAGACATGCCTCCACTTCTTTAAGCAATTCTAACTTGGTAGGAACACAGTAGCATGTCACATTCTTTGGAGTAAGGCTTTCAGTTACAATATGGAAATCACAAAGGCCTAGATGTTTGTGTGGTGTTATATGAGTATTTCAGCTCTTCAGTTAATGCCAAGTGCACCATAAAAGGATTGAGCATTTATGTGTGCAGTATGTTTTGTGTTTGTAAATCTAGTGTAAATAACATCCCTGCACATCACACTCCAGTGATTCACCTGGATTTAAACAATTAATTTAATGTTACACATAATTCTAGTATGCAGGCTTCTGGTCGTACAGCATTGCAAGAACATGTTTCTAGACAACTAAAGGTTGCATTTATCACAAATTTATAAATGATATTTCATACCGCAGGACTGTCTCTGCAATTGCACTGCTACAAGCTCCTGATCTTCAGATGATATTCAGTTGTTGATGTATTTAGAGAGTTCTGTAATTTAAAAGCAGCACCTTCATGCTCCATATTAACATCACTGCAAGGTTGTGTTCGAGAGTGTTTGTAAGCAGGCTCTGCCTAAATAACAGCCTTGATGTTCAAAACACAGCTGGGTTCAGCTTAAGGTCTGAGGTACATTTAGCAGCCTTAAAAAAGCTAATTCTCAGACATTATTAAACACAGTACTCTCATACACTGCACTACGATTAGTTTATTTCATGCTGCATGCTAATTTTGGCCTTTAAATTAGCTGTATGGACCATATGAAACCTTCAAGAGTAATAGCAGAGTATACATTTGTGTTAGCCAGAAAATTAGCCTATGAGTTAAACTTGCCCCTCATCATGTCATCACTAGAAAAAAATATAATGCAGAGTTTATTTAATCAATACACTGTTATTTGAAATAATTCTCATCAATATAATTAATCACTTCAGCAATTCAACACTTGCTCTTTAATAAAGCTACAACTATGAAATTAAAAAAAGAATTAAAACATCTCTCCCTCAAACTTTGAGTGTTTTTCTCAAATACCACAATTCTGTTGTAAAAAAATATTTACTAGTTAAATGGGCCTTCTCCATGACATTGAACTGACTGAGTTGCTGGCTGTTTATTATCATTACTATCATAGTACGATCCAAAAAGAAAAGGCCTTACATTTTTACAAAATATAACATAAACATAAATATAAACACAACCTCCCTCTCTTTGTTTCTACAGACACAGCACTGTCTGTGTGTCATATGGCCACAGCCCAACCTGTCTGACAGCAAAAAGTGTGCTACCTTTGGCAAGTGAAGGTCAGACACTTAACACAAAAAGCAACCCTAACCCTAACCCAAAAAGCAAATGAACCTAATAAATCTCTACCTACTTGCTGAATAGTATGTGACTCATTTTCCATAGTATTAAGTCAAAGGTGACCTATAAAAGCCTCATGACAAACAGAAATCAAATGGGTTAAATAAAGCAAAGGACATTTTCACCAATAAAACTAAAAGGTGTTAAAAAGCAACATCAGACAAATGTAGATGTTTAGATTGCTAACTGAAGTAATTCTGCATTAAGGGATTAGTAAACGAGGACAAAAGCACAGTGGTGGACGAGGTACACAAATCATGTACTTGAGTAAAAGCAGAAGTCCTCCCTTTAGACCTCCACTTGAGTAAAAGTACAAAAGTACTTGCCTTCAAATGTACTTAAGTATCAAAAGTAAAAGTACTAAAACATTAATTATGACTCTAATGTCCTATTATCATTTTTGTAACAAGACTCTTGCTTCATTAACTCATTTTAGGTGAAAATACTCTCTGTAAACCAAACAGAGAGTCACTCTCGGTAAACCAAATCTTTTAACAGAATGTCATTAATTAGTCTGACGCTGATGTCTATTAAAATGATCATAAGCACAAAACACTGAAGGCAAACAATTTCCATTAGGTAGAACCAAGAGGCTATGAAATAATGTTTTGTAAAAAAAACAAAGTTTCAGTTTAAGATTTATTTGCATCTTAGTTACAAGTTTAAGTTTAATAAAAACTTGCTTTAAACACAGGTTCACAAATGAGTTTTCCTTTACTATATCGCATCTGTAGGTCTCTGTTCATAAACATGAACTAGCAAAAACAAATTTACTATAAAATGAAATAGTGTTTGTATAAATTCAGAAAAAAGACATGCCAGTCACAACTGCATATGTGTTCATATTTCTATATTGTGGTCTATTTACACAAAGTTAGGTTAGTTCCATCATTTATGTTGGAACAGACGCTCCCAAAATTTTACGCTGCTGCACTGATGTTGAACCGTATGCTTGCACTGGGTTGGTATGTCCAACATGTCAAAACAAGCTCAAAACTAAGTGCGCGCTGTGGCGTGATTGGTGTTCATGCTTTGTGCTTCTTTTATTTTGACTTTACATTTTTATACACGCATAAGCCAAAAGGAACGACAGATTTTGCATAATGTAGTGGAGTAAAAAGTAAGATATTTGACTTTGAAATGTAGTGGAGTGATAGTAAAAAGTCACCAAAAATGGAAATACTTAAGTAAAGTACACATACACAAAAAAACTACTTAAGTACAGTAATGAATTACATTTACTTAGTTACTGTCCACCACTGCAAAAGCACTATCAAAGTATCAGACGAGTCTGTCTGCCACTTTGTCCATATCTAGCAACAAAAAGGAAAGTACATTTTCACTCAAAGCAAACAGGCAAACATATAAGTAAGACCATCAGCAAGGCAATAAATAACTAACATGCTACCACTATACCGTTTATACTGTACCACCTGCCTGGCAGCAAGTAAGCCACAAGACCTAATCGTACTTGACGACATTATAAATGCACTTGTTGTATGTCAGCTCTTTTCCCTTAGGAGACTAGTCATAAAATCCAGCCATGTACTCACATCGACTTATGATTAAGTACCATATGTAATCATATGTAACACACTTCTGTACTTGCATGCATATACCTCTTATATTCCGTATTTTCAGTGACACATTCCGTAAGTCTTAGGTACATGCCCAGACAATGGAAGGCTGGTAATAACAATGCAATACAGCCTGTATTTAGCATTGTTAACAACACACATCATCAGACAATAAAATCACAAAACAGGCAGACACACAGACACACACACATACACACACATTCACATGCTTGTCTAGACAAAGCAGCAGTGACCTCTCTCCCTCCAAATATGAAGCCTAACCTAAACATACCTCAAGCATGCAAACACCACTTGCACACTGAAATCTCACCTTGTTATGCGCTATGTTACTAAAAATAGCCACGTTTACATGCAGCCTGATAATCCGTTAATAATCCGACTAATAGCTCAATCGGAATAGAATACGTCCATGTAAACACCTCAATCGGAATAGTCTAATCCGATTGAGGCCATTCGGAACACAATTTCTATCCGATTAAACGAGGTGGGTAAACTTCTAAATAATCCGTTAAATAGAAGAATAATAGCCATGTAAACGCCTGAATCCGATTACATTCCAATCGGAACGTGTAAGTATGTTCTGCGCATGTGCGTCGCGTCACGGCGAAAGTTTACACCGCTCAACATGGCGGAGCAGAAACTGGTCTGGACTTCACGTGATGTTCGCTGTCATGGTAACGTTTACTCTAAGCGCTACTCCACGCATGCGCGTCATTTTGCATCGGATTACTTGTAGTGAGCACGTAAACGAAGATTTTCCATCAGATTGTTGAATAGAGTGCATATAAACACCTCAGTCTAAATCTGTAATCGGATTGTATTCAATCGGATTGGCAAAAATCGTTGCATGTAAACATAGCCAATGAGAGCAGCACCCTCCCATGACATGATTTCAGCTCAACAACTCAGGCTTGCCCTCAGTGGTAGACAAATTGTCAGTAAAAGCCCTTGTTGTTTTCTGAGCACCACTTGGACCATACAACCTTAATGACAACAGTCAGACTAGAATTAATGTAGGGATGCATCTATACAGATACTAGTATCAGGTATGGGCCGATACCATGCTCATTTACTCATAAGTCAGAGACTATTGTCCTACCCATGAACATCACTGCGCGCTTTAAGTTTCAGTGCAGTGGTATAAGTTAGCAAAGCTGCTGTAGCACAGTTTTTCTGTGTGTTTGCTAAGTATTTGCATGCACAGCATGTTATTTTGAAGGAAGCATGTTACTTATTGTATTGAAAATTGTTCATAGACAGAGCTGTTTCTAGGCTTTGTTCATACACAATGGTCTAGTGAAATGTACAGTTTGAATCACCATGTAACAAGATTTTTAAAAGCATATAGTGTATGGCTGGCTTTGGAGGACACTCAACTAACAGCTCCACCAGCCAAAAAGATTCCAAGACATAAAACTCCTCAGATTAGCCTTGGATGTGATTTCTGCTGTCACTGTGCTACAGAGACTGTTGTTGAAAGAGACAGATGAGGATCAAAACTAGGTAATTAACACAACATAGCTAAAAATGCACTTCATTTAAAATAAGCAAATAAAATTTAAATGATTTAATTGTTAAGGTACACTGCACCCATTTACACTAACAACTACTTAATTCTAAGTAGGTTACTCATTATGGTATCAGTACCAGTATTGGCAAGTACTAGAAAGTGTGTACTGAAAAAATGGTATTGATGCATCCCTAAATTAATGTGTTTTTTTTCCTCTTCTGTGCATGCACATACTACTACCAGTTATAATTCCAAAACCATTGAATTAGCGGGTCATTTCAGGGCAAAGGCTTGTTCACACTAAAGACAGAAATGGGTCACTTGCACACATGAATGTGAACCATCAAGGCAGAAAGATTGGATCTGGAATTGAGCAATAAGGTTTGTAACGTGAACGAAGCATTTGGCAAAAGCAGCCTATGGCAAAACCTAGGGTTTTTAATGTAACCTTGCAAAATATGTCAATTGCATTGATGTAACAATTTATAAATCATACTCCAGAAAGTAAGAAAGATTTACAAAAGTAAACATATTGATCACAATTTAGATCCCCACTGTAAAGAAAGAATTAAAATGAAATAAATGAAATGCTTGGCTACATTTGCACAAAAAGACAAGGTACAACAGGGTACATCTACTGACTGAATACAAGAGAGTATAAAAGAATTGCTTAGTGAAATCTTTCATTACTCAGGCTAAAAAAAACTATTATTATTCATTATAAGAAAAATGGCTAATGACGTTGTAAACTGTATTGAAAATTTAGATGCTTATGGTAGAACTACAGATGCAGAGCAAAACAATTCTAGCCAATCCCAAGAGACTCAGAGTCAACTCTGTTGACTTAAGGACATCAGTAGCAACCCCTCCCCCCACACCAAGAAACACATGGCGTAGATACAGCACCAATCTATGGGTGACAATGAACGTTGTGACCTCTGGACTCTGACCTGTCTGACACAGACATGGCACAGTAACCATGGAGACCCCTCCTCAAACTCCACTCCCATGCAGACCACTGTTTCATATGCAAAACTTTAATTTACATAATTTTGAATTAAGACAAGAATTCTACTCTGACTGTGACTGCTAGACAGGGATAGACCACATGCCTTAAAAAAACATCTCCAGAATCCATATCTTTCTACTGTTCTCAAAATTACTGAAATATTGAATAATTGTATGAAATAGCATAAAATGATTAATATGACTAGTGATTACACTAGTTACTAGAGAACTACTGAATGGTAAAGTATTTGTTGGTTCCTTAACAAAACAAAGTAGTTTAAATTTGAAAAAGGCAGGACACTTGATCCACTACAAGCACAAGTGCATGAGCTCAGACACACAGATTTCTATGTGCAGCCCCCTGCTGCTTGACTGCCTTCTGGAGTCAGCTGTGTAGTGCCCAGTATTCCCCTTTGCATCATGTCTAGACATGAGGACAAGTGCAGTGCATTTTTAGAGTAAGAGAAATGGAGGGATATAATGATCATCTGCAGAGATCAGAAAGACTGTTTCTCTCCGTTTTGCCTTTAAAAATGTCTTAAATTATTGTGCGTGTTCTGCAAAAGGCCATAAACTGCAAGCTGATATTCCATTATATCTTAACTTGCATTACTGAGTACATTCCATAAATTACTTGGTAATTACTATAAAAACAATATGTAAAATCTGTAGCTATGGGAGCAAGGAACTTTGCATTTTAAGAGACTTATAATCATCCGTTGCTTTGTCCACATTTCCTACAGTATTAAAGGGGAATTCCACAGTTTTTTTCCAAAATTTTGAATAATTAAACCATTAACATGTAAACAAGGTCATTCAAGTGAAATGCTCTGTTCTAGAGAAACTTACAAAGTCAGAATAATTCATAGTGGTGTTAATAGGAACCAGACATATAAAGCATTTAATGCCACTAAGGTCTCTCACACAGAAAACTATTACAAGAAATGGTTATGAATACACTGAATGATGCCTGACATATTGCTTTGCAATAGCTTTATGAAATGTTTTTGGCCAAAAAAAAATTTTAAAATACATTCTTGGAGGAGAGATACATGCAGGGATTTGTAAGGTAACACAGTTCCCAAAGAAAACGTCTTCTGCTTTACCACTATTTTTTCATGATCAACATTACATATGAAAACTCAGAAGACACCCCTTGGTTCCTACCACCACCATGGTAATGACACCTGAGCTGTTTTTTCTACAATAACGCATTTCACATCAAATCACTCTGAATGACTTACTTCACATTTCAATGATTGAATAATGCAAAAAATGTTGAAAGATTGGTAGAACTGCCCTTAGAGACCATTGGCAGAAGTCAAGAGGGAAGTTAAATGATGCTCAGCAGAGTATAAATGGAATTCAATCTCCATGGCCCAGATGATATCCGCATACACACCCACATCAACAGCATGAGTTAATACATTTCTTTAAAACAAGTTTAAGACATCTTTTACGTTTCTGTCCTGTGCAGCTAACAGCTCATAGGCCTTTTCCTTCTTAGTACATCTTAAAAAAATAAGGGTTAAGTGTAATCTAGTGTGAATGCGAAAGAGAAAAGGACAGTGTGAATCAGACATTCAGCCACTCCCTTTTCTGTCCAGAACATGACATGTGGAATGCATAATGAAATGTATGTAATCGAGGGAGTAGTTTTAGTCAGTGTCAGAAGTGTCCCATAACCCCACCCCCACCTACCAATGTCCAGGCACTGTAAGAAAGCCACAGGGATGTCAAATTGAAAACATAAGACTTCTTTCTCCCTTCTTTAGCATAAAACATATAAGGACAGCTCATTTTAGGAGCGAGACACATCCTAGCTTTACTCTCTATAAATTGTAAGCCCCATCCAAATAAATGAATGAATAAATAAATAAATAAATAAGGTTATTGTTTTTCCATTATATCAGTTAAGGTAATTAAAATCATTCTTACAGCAATCTCCTCAAGACATTTCTAACAACTGGTTTGTCATTCATATGAAAAAATGAATGAAAGTAATAATTGTAACAAAATGTTGTGCACTTCAGATGCTTGATGTGTCTCTCAAGCTTACTTATTACTTTATAAATTAAAAGAAGACTGATTGTATAGCCAGTTTAATGATTGAGAGAAGCTTATACTTAACTTATATTATACTTAACAGCTTATTCATCTTTCAAAGATATGGATTGCATACAGACATTTTAGGTAATTATGCAGTCTTATATTAATTCAATATTCAAATCAGAAAAAAACAAGGACGCCACACATATTCAAATTATATTATACATATTATACAAAATTTTTCAGTGTTTAGGGTGTAGAATACTTAAATGATTGTATTTCATTACTATCCTCAACTATTATCTGCTATATGCTAGTTCATCTTTGTGAAAGGATCAGTATCAGCCATTAGTCGCCACAGCACACATCACCTTCTAGCTATTCATATGACTAATTGCTTAGCAAACTAGGCAGCCATTAGCCCATGGTCAGCACTGCTGGGGAAGATGAAGAGTATCACTGCTGAGGAAATTTACTCTTCACTTTAAGTTTTACTTTTATTATTTTTTTATGCTCATCAGTTATAATGTAACTGTGTATTAACATTTGTTTTAGATAGTTTGCTGCAGTGTTTACTTTTGTTTGCTTCAAAAATCATTAAAATTTTAAAATATCATTTGCCTAGGGGTGTCTAGACATTCACATACAAGTATGTTTAAATGCAAATACTTTTTGACTTTCACTCAAGTATATTTTGGCTCTTTTCCACTTTTAATTTGATGACATATTTGACACAGCTCCCATATTTCAGTACAGTTTTTTCAGCCCTGGTGGCACCCATTCAGCATTAGTACAACTCAAAGTAGTCAAGGCAATTTCAAATCAGATTTTATGAAGCAGTAATAGCAAATTTTGCATATACAATGTTTTTTTTTTCTATTTAATTCAAGGTAATTCAGACCCTTATAGACTCTGAGAGTGAGTGAGTGAGACAGCGATTACAGTGACAGAAAAACAATGGTTTGTGGTTGAGTTAAACACCTAACAACAGTTGTTAAAAACATTTTCTTCTCAAAGTGCTACTGTGTGGCCAAAAATATTAAATCACAAAGCTTGCCAATTAAGCATGTTTACACCACATTTTACTCTTTCAGAAAAGTATTGTAATCAGTAGTTCAAAATTTCAAACATATCGACGAGTAGGAAGCAAGTTTGCAATATTATTAACACATTTTACTTTGTATAGCACCTTTACAACAGACAATGCCACAAAGTAGCTACACAGAGATTTTCATTCAGCTTGATCTGGTTTGTCTTGTTTTCATAGCTTAACAACCATGGAGTGAGCTACAGAAAGTATTGTTCACACTTAAATTTTATAAACTGATTTTTTAAACTGATCTCTTTTACTCACTTGAGGTCGCATTGCTGACACATACAGTGTCAAAAATCTGCATCAGGAAGTGGCATTTTAAGTCTGTTGCTTTAGTTTATACTCTGAATTAGCTTGAATTTTGTGTATATGCTAAATAGAAAAGATATACAAAAAAACAGTGGGGGGGGGGCATGGGCAGTGAGCAAGAGCAGAAGAAACAGCAGCTGTGAACAGGAAAAAAACAAGGGAGATATATGCATAATGAAGTATGCACTCTCATCCTCCAGTAAACAACACCCCAACACCACATGGAGTCCACTCAAGGAAAGTTTTAGGAAAAGCTCCTCATGAGTTAATTCAGGTACTCTTCAGTTGTGTTACAGGCTTATCTAAGGTACAGTACATGTCAAGATAGGAATAAGACTAAGTTTCACAGAAAAGATGGTGTCTTCTCAATGACTGAGCAATTTTAGACAGCAGTGTTGGCATTAAACCAGTCCAGACAGTTTGAAGTTTACTCACTTCCTGTTCACGTAAACACTGGGGAAATGCTGTAACTGCTAGATGCAGCTTTGAATTAAATGTGACACACAGTCTTGAACTGGAACTAACATTTGCTGCTGCTGTGGTATATCTAACATTTATCATGTGATTGTCTATCAATTTAAGCATAAATTTGCCCAGACCTTTTTATAGTTTCCCACCATTCATTGTTGTGCATAGTACAACCTTGCCAAATGCTTTAGTACTGAGAAACTTACAAACCCCCTGAAGCTTTGCCATTGGAATAGTCTTCAAAATATTTTTAAGTCTTTAAACCACTAATAAATCTCCTGTTCAATAACAGAAACCTCATATCAACTACCACTTGTCTTTAGGGGAAAAAAGTTGTCTCTCAGCTTTTAATGACTTTATTTTGCACCTCTGCAAAGCTATTCTTCTTTTAGCTGCATCTGTACCAGAAGAATGATTATGAAGGACGGAAAATGAAGATAAATGCTTTGAGATCAAAGTGGTTTAACATAGTCAGCCAGCAGTCTGTGTGTGTAAGTGTCTTTTTCTGTAGGGCATCTTGTATTTTTCTCATCAAAGCTGGTTTACAGCAGAGAGAAAGAGAGGGCATTCCATTTGTGCATGGCCTTTACTGTTGAGCTATTTCCAGGAAATTGACTCTTTAGCCTATAAAAGTAAAAAGCTGCCTAAATCACCTTCTTTCTTAATTAAAAAAATCGTCATGTATCTCTGAATATGACTAAAAAAGTCTAAGAATAAAGAAAAACACAGACAAGATGCCAAAGGCTACTTTGCACTCATTCAACCTCAGCTCAGATACTTTGAGCTGCCCATACCTCATGCCTCATATACCAGTAGGTCTGCATGATCGGGAATCAGACAAATTATTATTTTGATTTTGGCTAATCTATGCTGCAAGTGTTTGAAATGTATGTGCTTTGTTTCTGAAGGCTGCAGGTATAACGATACCAAAATGCATAATTATCTATGACACATTGCCCCTTTAACAGTAGTCTTTTTCTTTTGACATAACACTTGAATTCATGTTATTTAAAGAGCAAGTAATGTTATTAATGTTGCAACTATGCTAAGCTGCCAAACTATGCATTTGTTAAGTTACTCGCTTGTCTAAATAATCACAAACGAAATAGTTAAATATTTTCTAACCATTCATTCCCTTCTCTCCTCATTTTTATTTTTTCCGTGGTATGTCAAGTGGTGTGTCAAGGTAGTGCCAGGCCAGACACAGCTGACTAACAGCAGAATGGCACAGAGCAGGAAAAGTAAACAATTTGATGAAGGGAAACCGACAGGGAGCAGATTACAACATTCAAATGTTTGTACATGTACATGTTCAATACTACCAATGAGACAACGATCTGAAGCAGCGTTGAAGGAGAAAAAGGAAAGAGTTGAAATATGGAAAGAGAGCTAGTCTGTGCGGTTCCGAATTTCCAAACAGTTTTCTGCGATGGTAAATAAATCCACTGCTGTGCTCACTGGTCTTATCAACATCTAAGTACATAACCTTTTTTATATCTGTTCAATTGATTCACCAGAAAGCCGGCTACCGTCTCAACAATAAATAGTCATTACAGATTAGGCAGGCTATTGCCCAGACAGCTCCCTGGCGGGCAAGGATTTTAGAGCAGACAGCACGTCACACACACACTGTCAGCTGATGAGACTGTCCGACTGACAACTCGGCAAACACACGGTATCCTTTGAGAACGGCTATATCTTGTTAATAAACGCGTTATGACGCAGACAGCTCCAAACATTTCATTAAAAAGAAAACCCTCAAAACTATATTCCTTTTAATTCATCTGAAACTTTCAAAGAGGCCGAACGTTAAATAAGAGAAAAAGATGAACGAAGTAAGAAGATAATAGTAGCCAGCTAAATGAGAATAATGAAGAACATTTACATCGTCGCAGCCTAGTCACGGATTTGGTTCAGATTTGTTCCACTCGGCCACAAACCACTGTTTAACTGTAGCCAAGTTAGCTAACAAATCTGGCGTGATCTAATCTGAGCTAATTATCATCTGAACAGTCTGCTAGCTGTCTGTCTGTCCCGAACAAGTCAACTTTGTTGTAACGACGTCAAGTTAAAAAATAAAACCTTTAATCAAACCCAGCCAATGCATCTGAACTAAAAAAGGTGATATGCGATAAGGCCTCGATAAGTATTGCTTTGCAAACTTAAAAACAGGACATATTCAAGTTTTGGCCAGCTTGTTTAATGAGACACCTCAAATACAAAGCTAGCAAGACAGCTAGCCAACTTGAACGAGACAGCCAACTTATAGCTAGCTAGGTTATATGATAAACATAACAGCAGATCTAGATGGCTCAGCTATAAAATGATGGGAAGAGCGTGTGAAGTATTGCTATCCCTAACGAAAAATATATAGCTCAAGTAGATATGTATACTTACTGATCGCCATACTTTGGTACGAAGTCGAGCGTTTGCAATTACACGTACAGGACACATTGGTCTGAAAGTCCTCTGTCCCGTTTATTACACCCATGAAGCTTAACATTTAAAATATGTAGAAGTAGTTAATAGTATTTTGAAGAATGCCACCTTAAATCGCCTCAGCAGTTTTCTTCTTCGTTCACATTCCTCTAAGAGGTCGCTAACAAACGAAAACGTTGATGTGTTGATCTGTTTTCGTCTTCGAAAGCGAATACTTTTTCCACTGAGAAGCAACGTTAAAAGTCTTTCGGGGCTTGCGTCGATGTCTCCCCTGCCCCCTCGCCCCCATCAACCCCCGGGCCGCAGTCCTGCCCCGGTGCCGCCGTATTTCCTGATGGTATTACCAGACGATTTGTTCTACTTGACACTCGTCTCGCTGGGGCACTTCTGCCCTCATCTCTTCCAAGTCCAAGTGGGCTGAGCCTCCCTGGGGGAGGGACTTTGAGGCAGCCATGATTACGTCAATGCCAGACTTAGTTTTTCAACAGTCTTGACTTGCAACGCAGATCTCGTGCAGATATAATCTGCATGTCCAGACTCTTATTCGAGATTATTTGCTATGCATCCTATGGTCTACATAAAGCATCGCAGGGGAATTATGCTCGAGATGCGAAGCTATGTCAGCGTTAGCCACAGCTGAATTAACTAATGCTAACATCCAGAGTAGCCTTTGTGCTTCCGGCCTTTTTTGGCCCCGCATGGTCCAAACAGATGTGCGCTCATTCATGCGATTTCAGCAGATATAAAGATAAACGTGTAAGGTTGACATCTTGACAGTAGACCGTTTTGGAATTATTTAATGAGAGTCAGACACCAACAATCTCAACATGTTCTTCTTGTTTTTTTAATTGTTTTATTTTTAATCACTATTTGTCTGTTTTTACTGTTTTTAAAGTTTTTTTTCTCCATTGCACGTCATACCAAATGCCTATACCTATTTAGACTAACAGTGTAGGGCATTTTTCAGTATGCTTACACCTTTCATATTAATAAAAAATTGGCCTACTGTGGTCAATGCAGTTTTTTATTTATTTAAATTCATTAGTGTAGCTGTGTAGTCTTTGCAACGCTTATACTCTGGCAGGCCTAGAGATGACAGTTAATTGGCCATTAACTGTTAGTTTCTAAAAAGAACGTATGGGTACAGAATACATGCCCCCTTCTCTACTAAACAGGAAAACATGATCAGGAAGCTCTACAACTGAAGAATTTTAAAAGAAACTTCCTGCACTTCCCCTGCTGAAATTAGCATTACTTTAAGTACTGATACTGACTAAAGTAAGTAAACAGGATTATACAGACTAAATATTTCACTCAGATATTCATTTCACCGAGACTAATTTTTTCACTTAGATATTGTGTGGCAAGAACATGTGAGTTTTACAAGTTCCATTCTCAAAATAATGAGCAATTCTGGATGACTCCATAAGAAAAAGAATTGGAAAAATGCTGACATAGTTGCCATCTCTGCTGACCATGGTGTTATGGAAATGAAATTAATTTGACATACATTGTATACGCAATTGGTGACCCGATTTGAGGTTTGTTTTTTATTTTGAATATTTAGAAGAAAACCTTATAAGGGACACTATATTTTTCTACCAGTAGTTCAGAGAGTTAACTGCTTACTTTTGGTATTTTTAATGTGCCTTGGTGTATTTGCTGTACTTGGTCTGTGCACTTGTATTCCAACAACACAGCATCAAAGTTAATGCAATGGTAATTGGTACACCTAAGGCAATTGATTTTTTTTTCTAATTTGGGTGTTTACTGGGTAATTGTGCATAATATTTAATCTAGGTGAGGATGAAGCCATAACACTTTTACTGTAGTAAAAACCATATATAAGAGTGTCAATAATCTCCTATGTTTAAAACACTGCCTAGGTCTATGTCACAACATCATGTTAACTAATATAAATGCTCAGAAAGAATGACTACACTTGTTTTTGGTGAATAATGTGGATATGGAGTGAAATAGCTTCCCAATATGGATGTAAATAAACATACAAGGAGACATATTTTACTCTTTTTTAAACTTAGTCCAGTGATGAGTATAACACAAATAACACCTAAACATTCAATGTCATCTATAAAAGACAAAACCCTGTAGATAATCTCTAGATATATGTATTCAAAGTTAAAGAACACTGTGTATGAAAAATTGCTAGTGAAAAAGGTTTGTTATATAGACAGCCATTGATGGTCCATCTCAAACATGACTAAATGAAAGTTGTTTTAACATCAAACTGTTGCTGTGCTTAAATTCACATCCGATTGATTTTAAGAAAAATATAAAGATTTATTTGTGTTCATGAGTTTTTCTCAAAAATTGCTGCAGCACAACAACGTATAGCACCATGACTGCCAAACTGGGGTATGTGTGCCACCAGGGGTATGCCAAATGATGCTTGAGGTATATAAACAAACACTGACATTTATAGCGTAGTCTTTTGAGTTGGGACAGTATCCTCCCCTCACAGGAGGGTGCTACTTTCATTTCTTGTAGCATAGTACGTAGTGTCTTAGCTAAACCGAATATCTGCTAGCTGCCTTAAGACACCACATAGCTTCAACCCAATGAAGACTGAATCTGTTCCCAGAACCTAACAGCATTAAAAAAAAACGTAAAAAGCTCGTTTTACTTATATAATCAATATCTAGTCCAACCAATTTGCAATAACAGCACATTTAGTCTAAAACTAGGACTGCTTAACATGAGATAAGATAAGAGATAAGATAAGATAATCCTTTATTAATCCCACAACGGGGAAATTTGCGGTGTTACAGCAGCACAGAAGACAGAGCAGCAGGAAATATACAAACAATATATAAAATAGAATAAACAATAAAAGTATAAAGATATATATGTATATGTACAAAGATTACAAGAAAAATATACAAAGTATTAAATTTAAATTTAGAAATGTAGAAATGTATGTATTGTAGTGAGTATTGCACAGTGAATAAAATAGCAAATAAATAAACAGTAAATAAATGGAGAAATATTGCACTTGACATAATTGCACATAATGGTGGTAAACATGTTGACAATGATCCGCAGTGAATATACTACGCATGGTGGATTGAGATATTGCACACAGTAAAGTGCTATGGCAGTGATGTTGAGAGTTCTTGCACATGGAAAGTAATTGTAAACTATTGTCTACTGAGTGCTGTGACTGTTATAGAGTCTGACAGCGGCTGGGAGGAAGGACCTGCGGTATCTCTCCTTCACGCACCGCGGGTGCTGCAGCCGGGCACTGAAGGAGCTGCTCAGTGCTGTCAGAGAGCGGTGCATGGGGTGGGACAGGTTCTTCAGCATGTTTGTTAGCTTAGTCCTCATTCTCCTGTCCCCCACCACCTCCACTGGGTCAAGAGGACATCCTAGGACAGAGCTGGACTTCCTGATGATCTTATTCAGTCTCTTCCTGTCAGCAATAGAGATGCTGCTGCCCCAGCACACCACTCCATAAAAAATGGCTGATGCCACCACAGCGTCGAAGAAGGACCTGAGTCTCCTCAGGAGATGTAGCCTGCTCTGGCCTTTCCTGTAGAGGGCAGCTGTGTTGTCAGTCCAGTCCAGCTTGTTGTTGAGGTGAACACCCAGGTACTTATAGGACTTCACAATCTCAATGTCCATTCCCTGGATGTTCACAGGCACCGGAGGAGAATGTTTGGACTTGCGGAAGTCCACCACCAGCTCCTTGGTTTTTCCTGCGTTGATCTGCAGGCAGTTCCTCTGGCACCATTCCACAAAGTCCTGTGTCAGTTCTCTGTACTCCCTGTCATCTCCGTCTGTGATGAGGCCGACGATAGCAGAGTCATCAGAGAACTTTTGCAGGTGACAACTGGCAGAGCTGTACTTGAAGTCCGCAGTGTAGAGGGTGAAGAGAAAGGGAGCGAGGACAGTTCCCTGTGGAGCCCCCGTGCTGCAGACCACCGTGTCCGACTGACAGCCCTGAGTCCTCACATATTGCAGTCGGTTAGTGAGGTAGTCCAGGATCCAGGTGGTGAGGTGATGGTCCAGGCCCGTGCACTCCAGCTTGTCCTTCAGCAGTGTGGGTTTGATGGTATTGAAAGCACTGGAGAAATCAAAAAACATGATTCTCACAGTGCTCCCAGCATTCTCCAGGTGAGAGAGAGAGCTGTGTAGGAGGTGGATGATGGCATCCTCCACTCCAATGCCAGGTTGGTAGGCAAACTGCAGTGGGTCCATTGAAGAGCTCACCAGGGGGCGCAGGTGGACAAGAAGCAGTCTCTCCAAGGTCTTCATCAGGTGAGATGTCAGCGCCACCGGCCTATAGCTGTTGAGGTCTTTGGGGTGTGGGGTCTTTGGCACTGGCACCAAGCAGGATGTTTTCCACAGCTGTGGGACTTTCCCTAACCTCAAGCTGAGGTTAAAGATGTACCCGACCACGTCACACAGCTCGTTCACACAGGTCTTGAGAAGCCTTGAGCTGATGGCATCTGGACCTGCTGCCTTCCTGATCTTCATCCTCCTGAGCTCACTTCTCACCTGGGATGTTGTGAATGTGAGGCTGGAGTAAGGGAGAACAGTGCTGGGGTGTATGTCAGCAGGAGAGCCGTCTGATGGTGGCTGTGTGTTGAGATGAAGGGGGGTAGGTGCAGGAGAGCAAATGCTGGTAGTGCCAGACAGGGAGAATTCAGCAGTGATGTGCCTGTGGTGGGGGGAGCAGGCGAGTGATCAAACCTATTAAAGAATAGATTGAGTTCATTCACCCACTTGTGGTCCCCCACAGCCCGGGAGTCGGGCTTCTTGTGTCCAGAAATAGTTTTGAGGCTATTCCAGACTCCACAGACATTATTCTGCTGCAGCTGGGCCTCCATCTTTCTCCTGTAGCTGGCTTTCCCCTCCCGGATCATCCTTCTCAGCTCCCTCTGCACAGATCTCATCTCCTCCTTGTCACCTGATTTAAAAGCCCTCTTCTTCTCCTTCAGGAGGGCCTTTATATCAGGATTAATCCAGGGTTTGTTGTTGGAGAAACACCGAATGGTCTTGGTGGGTACGGTATTCTCCACACAGAAGTTGACATAGTCCGTTATGAAGTGTGTGAGGCCATCAATATTTTCCGCATAAGGATCACACATCTCCTCCCACAGTGTTGTGTTGAAACAGTCTTTCAAAGCCTCTTCAGACTCTGCAGTCCATTTCTTCACTGTGCGGGTGATGGTTGGTTCTCTGTGTACAAGTGGTTTGTACACAGGCAGGAGATGAACCAGGTTGTGATCTGATCTTCCCAGGGGAGGGAGGGGTAGGGAGTTATATGCCTCCTTTGTATTGGCATAAAACAAGTCCAGTATTTTATTGTCTCTGGTGTGGCAGGTGACATACTGGGTGAAGGTAGACAGTGTTGAGGATGGAGAAGAATGGTTAAAGATCACTTACATCTAAGACTCTCATTTGAAATGAAAGCATTGGTGGTGATGACTTCATGCTTTTTGCCTCACAGAAACCTATGATAACATAATGTTGAGGGAAAGCAAAAGGTGGAACTTGGAAGTGCGTCAGTGCAGCACCTGGACAGTCTGTGGCATGCACACTACATTAAAAGCTAGTGCAGGGGTCGGCAACCTAAATGTTAATAAGAGTCATTTTGTCCTTTCAACAAAAATCAAACCACCTTGGGAGCCAAAACATTTTGAGTCCATTTTACCATCTTGGCTGTACATATTTCTCAGTATGTTCTAATGTCCTAGTGTAGGCTAAAAATGTAATACAAACAAAAATGCAGACTTACTTTGCTCTGCTTTAAGCTTTAGCTCAGCTGTAGCTGCTTTTCTTGCATCACCAGCAGGAAACATTTCCACAAAAGTAGAACATTTTCTTGTAAAATGTTTCTCGATGTTATACTTTTTACGAGGCTGAAGTCAGCTTCACATTTGCCAGCTTTTTGTTTGAATTTTCCTGTTCCACCTTAAATGTTGCCTGTTACAGCAGAATGTAACTGCTGTAACATTTAAGGTGGAACGAGAAAACAAGAATCTGACTTCAGCTTCATGTTTTTTAAGTGTTTGACAGTTTCTCATTGCAGATTACATGTATCAGGAAACCAGCTGGAGTGGTTATAAATGGAAATAAGTCTATTTGTCTCTACAGCTAGGTGAACTAGCAGGTATAGGCTACATTAATTCCAGCGTTTAAGACTATTTTTTTCTTAAAACTGTGTTAGAACGATTGGCAGAGCTTTATTTTACTGCAAAGGAGGATTATTTTTTTTTACCTAGAAATCTAATTCTGATGTGGAGCCACAACAGGGCAGTAAAAGAGCCCCACTCTCTACAACGAGACCAAAACCGAAGTTATGATATCACTAAATAAAACGGGTAGGATAGCTGTAACGTGATGCGTGGACATCCATTGCCACAGGATCTTATGTCACTGTAACAGTGCATTTTATCACAGATGAGTGGCAGCTAGTGTCTCATGTGCTCCAAACAAGAGCAGTGAATGAGAGCCTTCCAATTGACTTGGCACATTGCTTCCGTTTGATTTATTAATACAAGATTTTAGGAGTAAATTCATTATGGACTATTCCAAATACTTTACAGATTACACATACTTTGCTTTAAAAGTACCAAGTTGTCACACAGTGAGAAAAAAAGAAATCCGGTATAGAAAAAAATATGCATCCAGATGCAACGATAATCATTTTATAATTGCATCGCAGCCCTCTGAATCGTTATTGAAACAAATTGTGAGGTGCCTAGAGATTCCCACCCCTATCAAACACGCCTGATTACATTTGTCTGTTAATTGGCAGGTTTAGTGGGTGTGAGTAGGAAAACCTCCAAACTGTGCTGGACATCAGCCCTGCAGAACCGAAGTTGTGCACCCCTGGGCTATAATTATGTACACAGCCCTTGTTGGCTAAGGTGGAGGCATAGTAACCATTTGTATAAAATTAATCATATTAATCATATTAATCATGAAGTTGTAATGCAGCTATGATAAACCAGAACCTTGGCGAACGAAAAAATAAGTTCTTTAATGTTTGAAGAATGAATCAGGATCAAATATCCAAAGTCAGCAAAGGTCAAAAACTGAAAAACAATAAACCAGGCTAACAAGACAAAAGGGCAAGGCAAAAACTGTAAATGAGAAATTACAAAAATGGGTCAAAGCATGATACAGACAAAGACAGAATAACTGTTTAGTATGCAAACCATAAAAAAGGGCAATACTTTGCAATGATTTTTTTTTTAATATAAGATATTGAGCTACCAATAAAAATTCATTTTCACTAATCAAAAGTTACAGGCCACCAGGGCCTGCATTACAAAAAACTGCTGACTTTCTCAAATAAAGTTTTTGGAGATATTACTTTTCACCTTGACAAATCACAAGATCTATTAAGGAAGGCATTTGTATATCTATCTAAGATTCTGTGGGTTCACTCAGAATATAAAGGTTCCGAACTCAATTGCAACCACACTTGACTCAATTTGATCTCTGGTGTAAATGTGGATCATTTAGCCTTTTTCCCCAGAGCACAGCGGTCTCAAATCATTATCTAATCTCATATGAAATCCACTTTAGTCGTAATGTATGTGTAGAGGAAACTTATGATTACTTTAGTCTCAAACTTGAGTCAAAGGGTACCCCACAGTTATTGATCTCACCAGACAAAGTAATTACATCACACACAAAGAACAGCTTCAATCACATGGCTTACTTATTGACTAAATATTAAATGACGAGGAGGTTAATGCATTAAATGATAGTTTCCATTAAAGAACAGGCATACAGGACTCAAACACAAGAGTTAACTGAGGAAGGCTGTGAACCAGTGATAAACTTCACGTAGTTAGCTTTATGGGATATGAGGGTTGAAAACACCTGCAGCACGTATAGGAGGAATCACCTAAGGTGGGCCTGAAAGGGGGGTTTAAAACCCTATCAAATTTAGCAGTGTCATCCTCTGAGCATATAAAAGGAACCACTTCGTCTTACTTTGGAATTGGGAATGAAGCTGGAAACCCTTTGCCATTGAAGAGGTTAGGAAGGCAGCCCTTCTGGAAGATGTTCCTCCCATGGTACCATGGAGCCCGTGCCCGTAGTGGTAGTAGACAGCTTCACTGCGGCAGTGCACGGCAGGCTGAGCCACAATGGTTGGAGGCAGAAAAAGAACTTGGCTGTTCTCTGCTGCGGCTGCAGTGGTGACAACAGTGAGACTCAGACCCTCCTCATTTAAAGACTTGGCACATGGGAATGTGTCAGACTACACACTGTTTGTAGGAGCTGGCCAGCAACAATTTGTGAAGGTGCTCAAGGAACATTCAGCATGGCAGTACTCAACCATTCAGCATGGCAGTACTCTTTCATCATATAAAGAGTTTTAATTACTACTTCCTAGTAATTGTCACAGGAAGAATAAATAAATAAATAAATAAATGAATAAATGATTTGAGATCTTGAATATAATAGTTCTATAATAGTTGTAAATAATGTAAATAAATGCAATTATTATTATTAGTTTACAAACAAGGCATAAATCAAACTAACTTTATATTCTATTGAATAAATAAATGCATATTAAATAAGAAGTAAATGATAAAAAAAACAACAGATTCAAGAAAAATACAAAGGTTATATAAATGTCTTTACCCACTTCATGGATTTATGTGTTGTGATTGTCTCTATTGATAAAATGTTTTTGGTGCACTAAACATCAAACATTGAATTTTGTTTAAATTAACCAGAGGTGTAAAGAGTACTGAAAATCCCTACTCAAGTAAAAGTTCTGTTACTGTAGTGACAATTTACTCAAGTACAAGTAAAAGTATTAGTAAATAAAATTACTCAAGTAAGAGTAAATAAGTAGTTCGCTGAAAAACTACTTAAGTACTTAGTTAGTTACTTTCTCGTATTTCCACTGTCACAACCTGAACATATTTCTGAACTGACTCAGCTACATCACTGGAAATAATCTGTACAGAAAAACACTAAAGCTAAAGTTCTGAGAGCTGAGACTGATCACAGTTCGCTCTGCTACTGAATATTAACACAGTTTTCTGTGAGCTGTGTAAGGAATGAGGTTTACATTAAACTGCATGCATTTCACGGTTAGATGATTATATAAGATGTCCTAGTTTATCTGTTTCCAGTGAAGTATTTCAGAATCCCTGAAAGACTGAGCAGAGGATGTTACTGTTTCAATGACTACATTTAAGAGAAAAAAAGAGTCAAAATTATGAGTAAATTGCTTAATTAATAATGTGATTTTAGTGACGGTCCTGCTGCCCATCAGCTCCCTGGAGTCTAGCTTACGTTAATAGGTGTGAACCTATTTAAATCAGCAGCAACACCAGCAAATTACCCAGCTTTGATTTATTTCACTAATCAGAGAGAGAGAGTGAGAGAGCGCGAGAGAGGGTGGGCAGGGGGGAGGGATCAGATCAGGCCTGTCAACGACAGCGCTACAGAATCACTGCTCAGAGTTGATAAAGATCCTGTATTAGACTAGATTTCTTGTCTTCACGACCGTTTATCTCCAAAACAGCCGCTAAACTAGGCTGTGTAAACGGTAACCTGTGGGCGACACCTGTTAACTAAAGTAGCTGACAGACACTGTAATAAAATATACGCAGCAGATTTCCAGTGTAATAAACAGAATCATTATAAAAGACAGAAGAAACTCGTAAACACGGTACCTGTTTAGCTCGGATCAGCTAGCTCGGCTATGCTGCCTCAGGCTGGAGTCGAGTTGTGAAAGCGGATCTCAGCAGGTTGCGTGTGTGGCCGCTGATAATAATGCCGTTTTCTTTAGTTCGTGTGAAAATGAATACAGATGACCGTTTGGACGCGGTCTGTTCCTCGTGTGTGCTGGTTCAATGCTCCTCTGTCCTTCTTCACTAAACAGGACATCTATGTACTGTTTTTCCTAACGGAACTGTTGTTTTTTGATTGGTGAATCTTTTAATTTTAACCGCCCTTCGTTCGTATTGGTGTCGGAGCTGATACGCTCATAATTTATTTTTACTCTGTAACATTATGAAAATTAAAGTAGCGAAGTAAAAGTATTTTATTAAAAATTAACTCAAATATGAGTAAAAGTACTACGATTTAATTCTACTCCAAAAAGTACTGTTACAGGGAAAACTGTCCTCAACTACAGTAACGAGAGTAAATGTAATTCGTTACTTACACCTCTGAAATTAACATTCCGAATTACTGTTTATTACATGTATTATTATTATTATTATTATTATTATTATTATACACTGAAACGGCTCCAAACTTTATATCATTGAGGAGCTTCTGCCTCAGACGTCACAGTGCAGTTCTGTTGAAGATAAACATTTATTTGAAAGATAAAAAGTGATGGTCGAGCCTGTTGGTAAAATGACACACAGTATAGTCTCTGTGCAAGAGACCAGGCCATGAAACGGCTCAGATGTGCCTTTATTCTTAGACTGAAATCAGCCTGAAATGAATGGAAGTGACTGGAAAACTTCTCTCAAATGTTCCTCTCATAACCAAACGGCTTACTTCCAGGGGCAACGCGTTTGAAGGCAAAAGCTTAAATTTTATGTCGACTATTGATAAACTGAGCCTATTACAACGTTCGCTTGAAAGCACAACTGTCACGCCTCCCACTGGCGTAGCAGAGACTCACACTCTTCACTCCGTTCAGGATTCCAGCTCCCAGAATCCTCTGGGGAATCACATGACCACGAAATCTCAACAATCCATCTCTCCACGCTCTTGTTCGCGTAATTATTGACTGTTTATATCTAAGGACTATATACACGGGTGTAAAGAGGCACGTTGTGATTTTCATAAGTGGCGCCTCATCCTGGACAATCATTTATTTTCTTTTCCTGGATAAACGCCACTATCGTCCAATCAACGATTTCTGACATCATCAGCCTGCGCCTTTGCTGTTTTTCAAATTCCTACCAGTGCCTCCTGCTCATGCAGAGCAACAGGTAACTCCACAAATACATTGTCTATGAGCTTTTTCTATACTGAAGTCTATTAGGATAAAACAAATGGGTACACAATTTTACTAAAGTTATTTCATCATTTGACAGATAGTGTGAATAGGTAATGTTAGTCTCTCATACAAGCTAGTCAGTTATCTTACCATGTATCATTGCTAACTGGCTATCTTGCTAGTTAGCTTGTGTTTAGCAAACAGTAAAACTAAGAAAAGTGTGATTTTTTTTTTTAAGGATATGTTTGATAACAAATACCAAACAGATCAACTTATGAGCTACCTAAAGCTTATCTAGTTAGAATGCTAGCAAACTTTTCACAGCATGATGAGCTGCTTGTCCAGGGTAGCCAGTAGTTGCTGATCCTGGATAGTCAATTAATGACTGTGTTAATCTGAGATAGCAAATGAATCCTTTTATTGACAGTATTGATCCTAGATTGTCAATTAATCTCGTTGATGACTAGATTTATTGGAGGGTCAATACAGTCATACAGTCATAAACTGTTACTATCCAGTTAACGACTGTATTGATTCTGGATAGCCAGTTAGTCATATTATTGACTGTGTTGATCCTGGATAGCACTTTAATCCTGCTACTGATGCTATTTATCCTGGATAGCCAGTTACTTGCTTTATTGATTGTGTTCATCCTGGATAGCCAGTTAATCTAGTTCATGACTGTACTGATCCTGGATAAGCAGTTCATGACTGTGTTGATCGTGGATAGGAAGGTAATCCAGTTCATGACTGTATTGATCATGGATAACTAGTTATTCATATTATTAACTGTTTTGATTTTAGATAGCCAGTTAATCCAGTTTATGGCTGTATCCATTCTGGATAGCCAGTTAGACCTATTATTGACTGTTTTAATCCTTATTAATAAATTAATCTGGTTTTTGACTGTATATATCCTGGATAGCCAGTTAGTTATATTATTGATTGTATTGATCCTCGACAGCCAGTTAATCTCGTTCATGACTATTGATCCTGGATAACATTTTAATCTTGTTACTGATGGTGTTGATCCTGAATTGCCAGTTACTTGCTTCATTGATTGTGTTCATCCTGGTTAGCCAGTTAATCTAGTTTATGACTGTACTGATCCTGGATAAGCACTTAATCCAGTTCATGGCTGTACTGATCCTGGATAGGTAGGTAATCCAGTTCATGACTATATTGATCCTGGATAACCAGTTAGTCATATTATTAACTGTTTTAATTTTGGATGACCAGTTAATCCAGTTCATGTCTGTATCCATTCTGGATAGCCAGTTAGACCTATTATTGACTGTTTTAATCCTTGTTAATGAGTTAATCCAGTTCCTGGCTCTATTGATCCTGGATAGCCAGTCAGTTATATTATTGATTGTATTGATCATGGACAGCCAGTTAATCTCGTTCATAACTGTATTGATCCCGGATAGCCAGTTAATCTTGTTCATGACTGTATTGACCCTGGATAGCCATTTAATCCTGTTACTGATAGTGTTGATCCTGGATAGCTAGTTACTTGCTGTATTGACTGTTTTTTCTGGATAGCCAGTTAATCTAGTTCATGACTGTACTGATCCTGGATAAGCAGTTAATCCAGTTCATGACCATATTGATCCTGGATAACCAGTCAGTAATATTATTGACTGTTTTGATCTTGTTTAGCCAGTTAATCCAGTTCATCCAGTTCATAGATGTATCCATTCTGGATATCCAGTTAGTCTGTGGGTTCCAGATTCAGGCGGTGAAATTATTTGTGTCCAAGTAATAAAAATGATAAAGCTTAAAATGATAAAGCTTTAAACAAACTTTAAACTCCAGTATATTAATATAATATAAGATAAACATAACCTTGTTGACATCAAAATATACTCTATATCATAGTGGAAATATATGTAGGTTTAACATCTCTTCGTTCAATTGCCAGCCAAAGCATTCTTGTTTTGAATATGCATACAGCCCTTACCTTAAATTGGAAATATTGAGCATTTGCTACATTAAAATACATTTTCAGGAGGATAAATAGGAAGATAGTAATAGGCCTAGAAAATAGCTTTGTAATGGGCTATGTGTATTCTTTTTCTATTTTTGATGTTGCTTGTAAAAATTTTTAGTTACACTTTATTTTGATAGTCTACTGTAGATGCTGTAGCCATATGCTGTCATGCATATTTTATCAGCTGCTTTAACCCCTGTAATTATTGATCTGTTTCTGGGTCAGTTTTCTACTGCTGTTGACTAGGAGGATGTCTAACACATGCATTCCATTTTACATTGATAGGCTGTAATCTCTGACTACATGATGGTGATTCTCAGTGATGGTTGTATTCTGATCAAGCATAATGGTATCATGTGTTTCTTGGGTATTTAATTATCTCTACAGATTGGATCACATTCCTAGTGGAATGATGATTGTCAAGACATCGTTTCAGTCATTTAAAGATGGAAGATGGCTTGATGACATGGATGCTCAAATGAGGTATATAATTTTTTGTTTGTCTTTTTTGAATTTGTTAAAAAAAAATTTAAAAAGTAAAAAAATGGAGAAATGTGTAAAGTAGGCTTATATTCTTCTGAAGAACTCTATTGTTGCTTTTCTAGAGCGTGCACTGAAGGGTCCACTGACTCCTGAATCGGACTTCATCAGCCAACGTACTTGTAAAGGAGAAAGCTATGTTAACATTTCTTTTTATAAAATACTACAATAATCAGATCTACACATGCTGTGAAAAACTTTTATGTGTGTATCTCATAAAATTAAACATACCTGAAGAACATGGTGCCAACAAAGGAGAACATTGATTTCACATATATCTCTGTCAACTATGAATGACCTGAAATTATCAAAGAATATTCAATATATTTATTCAGCTATATGCTTTAGGCACTGACAGTATAGTAAGAGATCACAGTGTAAGATATCTGTGTGATGTATTTTTAATCCTTATGCTAACTAAGAGCAATAAAACATAATCCAGTGTATTTTGCATGTTCATAGGTGCACTTTAATGGACACACTGTTATAATTAATATTTGACATTGCAATGCATATTATGTACATGATAACATGATTCAGGCATGTGCAAAAGTTGGAATACTCCTGTTCAGATGAGGTTTTGTTGATTTTCTAAGTGAAAATAAGACATAATAAAACATCTTCTACAGGGAACAAAAATATAGGGTAATTTTTTCTGCAAGTTTCCGCTTCATTTCTATTTATTTGCTGAGTTTACTGTACTCAAACCTTTGCATTATAGTATGAATTTTTCAGTAGCCACTTGAATTCAGAACCTATTATGAATCATTCAGTAAATGCAATAAATTATTCAGTGACTGTTATGAATTATTTTGTGACTACTCTGAATAACTCAGTAACTGCCAAGAATCATTCAGTATCTATTATGATTTGTTTAGTAAATACTATGAATGTTACAGTAACTAATATGAGTGACTCAGTAACTCATATAAATTATTCAGTAACTATGGGAAATATGTCGCAATATTAAGCTCAAAATATGACAATAACAACCCTGTACAGTTGCACAGCTGAAGACTCGTAAAACAGAAGATTGTCAAAAAATTACACTTTCACAACTGGAACAATTTGTGTCTTCAGTCCCCAAATGATTAAGTGTTGTTAAAAGGAAAGGTGATTTAACACAGTGATAAACATGCTCCTGTCACAACTTTTTTGGAATGTATTGAAGGCATCACATTTGAAATGAGCATTTATTTACAAAAAACAATTAAGTTTATCAGGTACAACATACAACACTGTTTTTGTACCATTTTTATTTAACACAGGTCAAACATAATTTACAAATCACTGCTTTCTGTTTTTATTAGCATTTCACATATTATCACATATTATCATTAACCATAATCTCAAAGTCAGATCCTGGAGGGCCAGAGCTCTGCATAGTTTTGCATTTTTTCTGCTCTTACACAACTCATTGTTTCAACTCATTGTTTCGTTATGATACTAAATCAATGTCATTCAGCTGAATCAATGTCACCATTCATTCCACTCAGTAATCACTTGATCAACTGAAAAAATTATTTTAAAATCAAAAATCTTTAAATTAATGATTCAATATAAGAAGCACACATGGAATTACAATTTATAATAACAAATGATTAATGGAATTACAACTTGATAATATTGAATGATTAATATTAAAAACAAATCACTACACAGAATAATGGTGACGAACCATGCACTGGCAAATGTCTTTGTAAAATTAAAAATAATAATTAACAGACTAAGTTTATAACAGAGAAATCTGACTCACTTAAAATGCATATTTTAGTGGATTCAGAGTGGTTTGATGTAATATTGTTCATTGTATAGAAACTTACAGACTCTTTCTTTACAGCTGTGGTGACAGGAACCAGGAGTCTACAAGGTAGAATATAGTCATATTATTTACAATTCAAACCAGTGAACACATCTTCTGGAATTTTATAGGCAATGCTTACATAATGGTCAAAACAAATAGGTGTCTTGAACATTCATGAACTGAATTAATAGACTAGCCAGGAGTGATACAGACATGAACTAGATTAACTGAACATCCAGGATCAATAAAGTTATGAAATGGATTAATTGGCTAACCAATTGGCTAATCAATAGTTATGAACTACATTTATTGACTATCAAGAATCAGTACACTCATAAATGGGGTTAACTCTCTATCCAGGATCAATACAGTCATAAACTGGATTAACTGACTATCCAGGATCAATACAGTCATAAACTGGATTAACTGACTATCCAGGATCAATATAGTCATAAACTGGATTAACTAGTTATCCAAGATCAGTACAGACAATAGTATGTCTAACTATCTGACCAGGATCACTACAGTTATAAACTGGATTAACTGGCTACCCAGGATCAATTAGGTCATGAACTCCATTAACTAGTTATCCAAGATCAATACAGCCTATAATATGTCTAACTATCTATCTAGGATCAATACAGTCATGAACTGGATTAACTGACTATCCAGGAATGGTTTAGTCAGAAACTGGATTGATTGATTATCCAGGATCAATACAATCAATAACTAGGGTAACTGACTGTCTGGGATCATTAGATTCATGAACAGGATCACTTGACTCTCTGGGATCAATTCAGTCAATAATAGAATAATAGGCTATGCAGGATCAATACAGTCATGAACTGGATTAACTAACTATCCAGGGATCAACACAGTCATGAACTGGATAAACTGACTATCTAGGATCAATAAAGTCAAGAACTGGATTAAGTGATCACCCAGGATCAATGCAGTCAGTAAGTGGATTAATAGGCCATCCAAGATCAATACAGTCATGAACTAGATTAATTGACTATCCATTATCAGTACAGTCAGATACTGGATTTACTGATGTTCCAGAATCAATGCAGTCTATAATACAATTAACTGGCTATCCAAGATTAATACAGTCATGAACTAGATTAACTGACTGTCAAGGATCAATAGAGTCATTAACTGGATTAACTATACAGGACCAATAAAGTCATGAAGTGGATTAAGTGATTATCCAGAATCAGTGCAGTCAGGTACTGGATTTACTTAGTATCCAGGATCAATGCAGTCTGTCATAAGATTAAATGACTACCCAAGATTAATACAGTCATGAACTAGATTAACTGACTATCCAGGATCATTACAGTCATTAACTGGATTAACTAACTATCCATGATCAATACAGTCAGTAGTAGGATTAACTGGCTGTCGGTCAATAGCAGGATTAATTTGCTAGATCTAAATGTCAGATTAACACTAAAAGGATTAAAAAGGATTTCATGCAGGTTCCAGAAGAAATACAGTCATGAACAATATCCAGTTGACTATCCAGGATCAGCAGCTATTGGCTACCCATGACAAGCTGCTCATCATGCTGTGAAAAGTACTACTAAGTTTGCTAGCATGCTAACTAGATAAGCTTTAGGTAGCTCATAAGTTGATCTTTTTGGTATTTGTGAATGTTGTCAAACATATCCTTTAAAAAATCACACTTTTCTTAGTTTTACTGTTTGCTAAACACAACCTAATTAGCCAGATAGCTACTTAGCAGTGCTACATGGTAAGATAACTGACTAGCCTGTATGAGAGACTCAATTTCTAACCCATTTGTTTTACCCTATTACATTTCAGTATAGAAAAAGCTCATAGACAATGTATTTGTGGAGTTACCTGTTGCTCTGCACAAGCAGGAGGCACTGGTCAGAATTTGAAAAACAGCAAAGGTGCAGGCTGATGATGTCAGAAATCATTGACTGGAGGATAGCGAATGTTTATCCAGGAAAGGAAAACAAATGATTATCCAGGATGAGGCGCCACTTATGAAAATCACTACGTGTGTGTAAAGAGTACTGAAAATCCCTACTCAAGTACAAGTACTGTTACTGTAGTGATAATTTACTCAAGTACAAGTAAAAGTATTAGTAAATAAAATAACTCAAGTAAGAGTAAATAAGTAGTTCGTTGAAAACCTACTTAAGTACTTAGTTACTTTTTTGTATTTCCACTGTCACAACCCGAACATATTTCTGAGCTGACTCAGCTACATCACTGGAAATAATCTGTACAGAAAAACACTAAAGCTAAAGTTCTGAGAGCTGAGACTGATCACAGTTCGCTCTGCTACTGAATATTAACACAGTTTTCTGTGAGCTGTGTAAGGAACATGGTTTACGTTACACTGCATGCATTTCATGGTTAGATGATTATATAAGACATCCTAGTTTATCTGTTTCTAATAAAGTATTTTAGAATCCCTGAAAGACTGTGCAGAGGTAGTAACTGTTTAATGAAGTTCATTTAAGAGAAAAAACTGAGTCAGAGTTATGAGTAGATTGCTAAATTAATAATTTTAGTGAGAGTCCTGCTGCTCATCAGCTCCCTGGACTCCCTAGCTTACGTTAATAGGTGTGAACCTCTACAGAGAGTAAACACATTCACAGCCTTCAAACTGTATATTTTCACTGATATCTGTTCAGAACATTTACACCATTAAAATCAGTAGCAACATTAGCAACTTACCCAGCTTTGATTTTTACTGTAATACATTTCACTAGTAATCATGCTGATCACTTCATACAGAACCAGACATTATTACTGCATTTCACAGTTAAACAGCTACACAGCCTCTCACAGTTAAAGACAAACACAAACGCAGAGAGAGAAGGGAGAGAGTGAGAGAGAGACAAAGAGAGAGACAAAGAGAGAGAGAAAGAGAGAGAGAGAGAAGAAGAAGAAGAAGAAGAGAGAGAGAAAGACAGAGAGAGGGTGGGGAAGTGGGGCGGGATCAGATCAGGCCACTCGGCGGCGGGACAGAATCACATTCCAGAGTTTATGAAGAGCTGGTATTAGACAAGATTTTCTATCACAGCTGTAAACGATGATCTCCAAAACAGCAGCTAAACTAGGCTGTATTTTAAACGATAAACTGCAGCCTGTGGGCAACACCTGTTAACTAAATGGATCACAGACACTTAATAAAATATACACAGCAGATTTCAAGTTTAATAAATAGAAGCATTAAAAAAGAAAGAAGAAAACCGTAAACACGGTTCAGTTCGGATCAGCTAGCTCGGCTAATGCTGCCTCAGTTGAGTCGAGTTGTGAGAGCGGATCTCAGCAGTTTTCGTGTTTGGCCGCTGATAATAACGCCATTTTCTTTAGTTCATGTGAAAATGAATACAGATGACCGTTTGGATGCGGTCTGTTCCTCGTGTGTGCTGGTTAAATCCTCCTCTGTCCTTCTTCACTAAATTGGACCTCTCTGTGGTGTTTTTTCTGTCGGAGCTGCTGTTTTTTGATGGTGAATTTTTTAAAATTAACTGCGCGTCATTCGTATTGGTTTCTGAGCTGTTAGGCTCATCATTTATATTTACTCTGTAACGTTATGAAAATTAAAGTAGCGAAGTAAAATTATTTCATTAAAAATTAACTCAAGTAAGAGTAAAAGTACTATAGTTTAATTCTACTCAAAAAAGTATCGTTACAGAGAAAACTGTACTCAATTACAGTAACAAGAGTAAATGTAATTCGTAACTTACACCTCTGACCTTTTGCAATAATCATATACAGATCTACAGCTGCAGACATTTTAACTCTGTTTCTTCCTCTGTAGACAGTTTTTTTCAAAAGGGCCTCTAACTTCATTGAAATTTCACTTTCTTTCGAACGCCTGTCTTTGTTCAGCTCTTTACTACGCTCAATGGCAAGATTCCTAACTTTGTACTTAAAATATTCTCAATTACTACGACACATGTCTCAGCTTACTAGAGACGGGTATTTCTGTATAAGTATTTTAACATCGTTGTTAAATTTGAAATCATCTAATAGTGAATTGTTGAATTTCCAATATCCTCTTGTGCCTTTATTGTTTTTAGAACTTTTGAGACTCAGTAGCACCATCCTTTGGTCAGTCAATGGAGCACTATTATGTGAAACACCACCAACAAACTGGTGTCGAGGAGATATAAGAAAGAGATCAATCCTGGACTTTCTAGTCATGGAATCCATTGTGGATGGATTGAAAAATCTCCAGGCATCAACAAGCACAAGATCACAACAAAGGTTGGATATTATACAGTTCTCACCACTAACATTCTACAGTCTAGGAGGATACCTATCAGCTGAGTAATCTGGGGCAATATTGAAGTCACCAGACATAATAAGAAAAGCATCAGGGTACTTATCCTGTACTATTTAAAGCTTTTCAGTTAGGTCTGTATAAAGACATTTGTTTGCAAATAATATGTTATGACCATATACATTGTAGATTATAAACAATGCATTTTCCAACTTCAGAATCAAAGTCACCCATCTTCCATCATTTGAAGAAGTATAACACATCACCTTTAAATTTATGAAATAAAATCAATACTCCAGCTGAGTGATTCGCTCCGTGACTATAATAAATCGTATTTCCCCACTGACACTTCCAGAATTTTTCATCAGACTCACAAGAGTGGGTTGGCCATTAGACTTGCTTAAAAAGTCATTCACCGAAGAGACAGTCTATTTTCTTTCCATCAATGTACTTATTAGGGCCACCGAAAAAAGCATTCTTTCCTTCCTGGTGTGCCTTCAGAATGTCAGGTCACCTTTTTGTCACGCCGCTTTTACTTCAGGCAGAAGAGCTTTCCGGATCCACAGCTTGTTTTCCATCAGGAATTTCAAGTTCTCTGCATCTCTCCAGACAATATCGCGGAGCGTTCTCATAGGGAACCGTGCAATTGTAGCTCGGGGGCATCACTTCTAGGTTTCCCAAGCCTATGCACCACATCAACTGCATTCTCAAGCTTGCTCTTGATTTGAGCTCACCTCAACTTCAAGATACACAAGCTTTTTGGAATGTGCGCTCACCTCTGTTAACAACTTTTGCACAGTGACAGTGAGTGACTGCACTGATGCTGCAGTAGCATTGGATTTCTTTTCGATAGAGGACAATTTCTGAAAAGAAGCTTCTTGCTTTTTCGTGAGCCGCTCAATTGCAAACATGAGGTCGTCCATGTCAACACTTCGCTGAATAGCTCTTACCTTTTCTGGAGGAGCTTTACTCAGGGTTCCAGGCAGAGTAGCAGACTCTTCGTTTGGTTAGAGTCTAGCCCTTATTGCTCCTTATGCCCTTGTATTGACTTCCATCATTTTTGTATCACGATTATGGATTTGCCCTTACTAAACGTTTTCTATCTCAGCCTGCTCTGCGAGCGTCTGATTATTCCCAAAGCCATCACAACCAGGGATGGGGGAGTAGCTAAGTAGTGCGCTACTTTTTGTAGCTAACTACAAATTAATAATAGCTGTAGCCCTTACAGTTTTATCAAATGTAGCTAATAGCTGTAGTGCCTACAAATTTTCTGTAGCTATAGCGATAATTTTCGCTACTGGCTTCAGCCGATCCGTGCAAAATCTGAACCATAGAACACAGTCATTAAATGGGCTAGTGGCGATTGTGCAATCCTGACTGAGCCACGGACAGTTCGAGCAAACAGGTACGCGCTGATCACCCCTTATTAGTACACTTAGCTCAGGGGTCGGCAACCTAAATGTCAAGAAGAGCCATTCTGTCATTTCAACAAAAATAAAACCACCCTGGGAGCCACAACATATTATGTCTGTTTTACCATCTTGTTTGTAAATATGTCTCAGTATGTGATAATGTCCTAGTACAGGCTAAAAATATATACGAAAACGCAGACTTGCTTTGCTCTGCTTTAAGCTTTAGGTCAGCTGTAGCCGCTTCTCTCACATCTCAGGAAACTTTTCCGTGAGTTTCTTAGTGTCTCTCAGTGTTCGACTTTTTAAGAGGCTGAAGTCGCTTCTCATTCTCCAGCTTCTCGTTTGAATTGTCCCATTCCATCTTAACTGGTGCCTGAAGCGCCAGATTGTACTGCTGCACCATTTAAGATGGACCAGGAGAATTCGAACGAGAAGCTGGAGAATGAGAAGCTGACTTCAGCCTCACAAAGTGTTGCAGATTAAACATATGAGTGCTTATAAATGCAAGTCCATTCATCTCCAAATTATCGATGTTCGTCTTAAATCTTTCTCTTTGCCATTTCGTTGTCTGCACTGCTGTGTGACCAGCAGTCTGCGCGTCAGTCTTCAGTGTTGAGGTTGGTGAGTTAGCTTATTAGTTATGTTATTAGAATTAGTTATGCGTTAACTCCAGCGTTTGAGACCATTTATTGTGTTTGAACTGTGTGTTACAACAATTGTACAGTAAAGGAGGATTATGTTATTTTACCTAAAAATCTAGTTCTGCTGTGGAGCCACAACAGTACGACAGCAGTGGAGAGATTATTCAGCTGCACAGGCCTGATTCTCACCCCAAACAGAGCCAGGATAACTGATGAGAATTTTGAGGCTAAGGTGTTACTGAAGTTTAACAAAGGACTCTGAATGTCATGTTTGTATATATCCTGCTGAAATGTTTAAATTGGAGCAGTTTTATTTCAACAGTTGACAGTGCTTTGCACAAAATTGTTTGGTTTGTATACATTTATTTTTGTTGATTTTTTTTAGGAAAAACCTGGAATGATTGACTTTGCCTTTAGTCTAAATTTATGTTGGATATCACACCTTTGGTTGTGTAAGTTTGATTGTTGGTTACACTTAAACTTTCTTTCTGGTAATCCTTTTGTATATTTTCAACTTTTCAATTGTATGTTTCTTTCTGGCACATGATTAAATGCAGTGTCTTGTTCACACTTTCAGTTGGGCTTGTTTGGTGTGTCAGGTGGAGAGTCACAAACATTCTGACAATCGTGCTTTGAAAGTAGCTAAGAAGTAGTGCACTTGTAACCCAGGTTTCGAATAAATGACATAGAGACACTAATGAAGCTAAGAAATTGAATAAAATGGTTTAAAATGGTTTATTAAGTATAATTCATTATGCATAACCAACAGGCACTAGTGGAATGGAGTAATAAGTTGAAACTATTAGAGGCTAACAAACTTACGGTTTCCTGAAAAGTAAATAAAGGAGAAGTAAATAATAGATAAAGAATGTATATATACATATAAAATATAATAACAATTAAGGAAGAAATAAAACTCTTCTACTCACAGAAAGTCAATAGTATTCCTGGGAAAGCCCACTGCACAAAAATCTAACCAATAAGGTTTTTGGGAAAAGCCATTGCGCAAAATTTCGGCCGATTCCAGAAATTTCTCTCTGTGCCAGAAGAAAGAGAGAGAGACACGCAGAAAGTTCTCAGCTTGATAACTAAGGCTTAAAGTGAAACAAGAGTAAGTGTTTCTAATTAGAGAAACTTGCCATTAAAGAATTGTTTATAGCTGAAAGCAGAGTATTACAACTTTTGAAAACCTGCAACGAAGAGGAAAAGTAGTCACTTACCGTAAATAGTTGGGCTCTTCCAGCAGTCATTCCCGTAGAGTTGTTGTGAAGGGAGAATTTCATTTACACCTGCAATAAAAAACAAACATACTGGATTGGATTTGATTGATTTCTGAGAACATTCTTCACATCGTCCGACTGAGTGCTGCTGGTACACCGAAGAGGACGAGACGGCGAGCCAAGCCCTGTTAAGGACCACACCAGTTTGAGTTTGAGTATTCCTTTTTGCTGGACTTTGTTCCACTGATCATTCTTATTTACGCGTTCACTGACTTTTGATATTTGATATTTGAACTTTGATATTTGAGACTGAACTTTGATGCTTGAGTGAATACATTTTGAAAAAAAAAAAAACTTCATTTACCTTTAAAGCAAAGGGAGAAGATTTTGTTTCACTTGAAAGTAACTGTTTACTTATTCTTTGCTATTTAACTTGAAAGTAACAGTTTACTTATTCTTTGCTATTTAATAGTTGTTTGATATTTCTTTTCTTTGTTTTCCACTGTTAATGTCATTGACAATTGTTGGAATGTGTTTGTTGATGGTTAAATCTACAATTTCAAGGTAAGTTGATTTTGAGCTAAATAACCTAAAGGGTATTTCAAAGAAAGGCTAAAGTTAAACCAATAGCCAAGATAAACCAATAATAAGTATTAGTTTCTATCTTTAAATAGGAAATAAAATCCTAAACTCTAAAAATAAATTACAAAATAGTATTAAAAAAAAAATACCTCAAACCGCCGAGCCAAACGTAAACTGAACCTAGAACAAAAGCAATTAGTTATTAAAATAGCAAATAATTTATTTTATTTTAAATCAAGTACAAAATATACAACACAGACAATATATAAACACAAACAAAACACAAAATTTTAAGTATAGTTTGATTGCTCCATGTTTGTCTGTTCCGTCCTTTCTGGAAGCGCATGCAGTGATGTCACTTTAAAATCTGTAAAAGACTTGTAGGTACCATACACTGGTAATCTTCCACTCAAACAAAGATTATTATATTATGTATCTACATTATTATTATTATTATTATTATTAATAGGTAAAACAAGATGGTGCATGCCTATTCAAGTGAATAGAGTGAAAAGGGATTTAGAATGAAACTTAGACAATGTTCAGTGTTGTCCCACCCCCATCTCCTGGGGTAATGGCTGGAGCCTGTGCTGAAAGTCTGAGCAGTACGCTGAACAAACCTGAAACAAAGCAGTTGTTGGCACGATTAGACTTCCAACATCTGGCACTTCCAATCAGACCATCTCAACACCTGCCTCACTCTCCTTAACGTTCCAATCAGTGCTTAGCAAATATTGCTAGCCGCTTTTGGTCAAGAGATGGGCCTGTGTCACTTTTAAAATACACCCCATAACATTACAGAGAACAGGATGTTGTTTTTACCCATCTACAAACTTTAAAAATGTCAGTTTAATTGGTCTGTGTGGTAACATATGGGCACGTGCAATTTCAAAACACTGTGCACAGTTTTGCTTCGGTTTCCAGTTTGAAAGACACATTTTGCTGAAACATTGTGAAATTATATGCAATGGCCTTTGAGGTGCGTCAGAGGGGTTACTCAATCAGCAGCAATGTGTATATAAACTCCATCATATTAGTAAGTCAGTGCACAGAACAGTCCTCTATAAATGCAGCGGCTGCAGCTTAGTGTGCGCAACAACCGAACACGGTAGAAGATGTTTGTCGAAAGTATTTTAGTGTTCATTTTTTTTTAAAAAGAATAAGCTGGAGTGACACCAAGAATGGCTTTCTCAGCTGCCATAGTTGCAATGCTTGCGTAACACAACAGAGTGTTTAATGCACCACCATTTCATTTTATGTTTTGTTGAGGTGAACGCAGTCTTTTCCTGCATTTGTGAGTCATTTTATGTTCATTAAATTGGTACAGTAGTTGGTAATATGCCTGACTGAAAACTAAAGTGTGACTCCACACATGTGCCACACATGAGCCTGGAAAGCCAATGCTAAGTGGATTATTTAATTGAGACCTACTTTAGTAAGTTATATTTTAACAATGCTTTATTCACAGCTTTTGTAATTTCTTTCATTTTGACATTATAAAAAAAATATAGAAAGGTTGAATTCATAGCTATTTAAAATATTCAGGTGGTTATGTCAGTGGTCACCTCCTCCTAAAATGATCATGTTGCATTTTGGGATGCGGTATATCACTGAAATAGCTCTGGATGCATACTGACATATTTGGTTGGAGCAGTATGTCATCCAGGTACCTTTGGCATACTGGAGAAATTAATGTTGGTCACAGACTGAGTACTTTTGGTCACAAGCAGTATGCAAGCAGCATGTAGTTTCGAACGCAGTCTCTGACTTAAAGATGATTTGGTTGGTGTCTGGACAAGTTTCTCTCATCTCTTTTGGTTTTCGGATAGCTGGAAAGATAGTGCCAGGAAATCGGTTTTCAGGTCACGGAGGAGAAGAGGAGGATCAGCAGGAAAAAGGAGCAGGAAAAACTGTCAGGATTTCTGGATGCAGCCGAAGATAACTACACTGAAACTGCTATGAGCAGATCTTTGAATACTAAATTTAATCAATACCAGATTTCTAGATAGCATTGCATATTGGTGTGTATGCATGATTGATGATTTATTCATGATGGATGTTTATCAACATCCAGCAAATAGCAAACCTGTGCCCTAAGTTACATATTTTGCTCTTTATTTACAACCCCAATTCCAAAAAAGTTGGGACGCTGTGTAAAATGTAAATATATGTAAATAAAAACATAATGCAATGACTTGCAAATCTCATAGACCTTTATTTTATTATGAAAAAAATATTAAATCATTTAGAACTTGATGGCAGCGAAGCATCTCAGAAATGTTGGGACAGGGGCAACAAAACGCTGGAAAAGTAAGTGGTACTAATAAAAAACAGCCGGAGGAGCAATTTGCAACTAACTCACATGACTGGGTATAAAAAGAGCATTTTAGAGCCGCAGAGTCTCTCAGAAGCAAAGATGAGCAGAGGTTCACCAATCTGCGAAAAACTGGAACAATTTAAGAAAAATGCTCCTCAACGTAAAGTTGCAAAGACTTTGAATATCCCACATTCTACAGTACATAATATCATCAAAAGATTCTCCAGAGAATCTGGAGAAATCCCTGTATGCAAGGGACAAGGCCGACGGTCAATCGGTCAATATTGGATGCTCATGATCTTCGGGGCCTCAGACGGCACTGCATTAAAAACAGGCATGATTCTGCGCTGGAAATCACTGAATGGGCTCAGGAACACTTCCAGAAATCATTGTCTTTGAACACAGTTTGCCACACAATCCACAAATGCAAGTTTAAACCGTATAATGCAAAGAAGAAGCCATATGTCAACACCGCAATCTTCTCTGGGCCAAAGCTCATTTAAAATGGACTGAGACAGAATGGAAAACTGTTCTGTGGTCAGATGAATCAAAATTTTAAATTCTTTTTGGAATCCGCAGAAGCTGTGTCCTGTGGACTCAACAGGAGAGGGACCATCCAACTTGTCTTCAGCGCACAGTTCAAAAACCTGCATCTTTTTCAGGGAAGGCCTTGCATATTTCAGCAAGACAATGGTAAACCACATACTGCATGACTTCGCAGAAGAAGAGTCCAGGTGCTGAACTGGCCTGCCTGCAGTCCAGACCTTTCACCAATTAAAAACATTTGGCGCATCATGAAACAAAAATCCATCAAAGACCCAGGACTGTTGAGCAGCTAGAATCCTATATCATACAAGAGGGGAGAAACGTTCGTCTCTGAAAACTCCAGCAATTGGTCTCCTCACTTTCAACATCTTATCTTTTATGTTCTACTGTGAATAAAATACGGATCTCTGAGATTTGCAAATCATTGCATTCTGTTTTTATTTACATTTATTGACATTTTACACAGCATCCCAACTTTTTTGGAATTGGCATTGTATTATTATTTGCATAAATGTCTTCTTCTGTAAGTTGTGCATTTGTGTGCATGAATGTAGTGGCCCACATGCAACACACCATGTAAAATGTTTGTACGGCATTAACATTTTGGGACAAAACTGGCTCAATTGTAAACAGTTTGTCATGGCATTCAGTCTCTGGGTCACAAGTGGCCTGCATGCAGCCTACCATGTAAAATGTTTGCTTCACAAGTGGCCAGATGCGGCTGCCCAAAATTTTAAATCTGAGTGATTATATTAGTGATTGAGAGATGGGTCAGTTCTGACAGTGGTGGCTTAAAGGTGGTTGAGATGCTGACCTCTCAGACAGCTGTATTATTAAATATTGTAGATTAATATTTATTTTTATTATTCTTGTTAGAATAATAATAATATTTTATTATTGTTGTTATTATCTTTAACGGCACAGTTTAGATAAATAAAGTATTGTATTTTTTATTCAGCAGGAGTGTATAAATATCTCCACTTCTGGACCGCCATTTCATGTGATATGTTGGCCACTAATGCCGGATGTGGCCTAGGTTCATTTCAACGTTGCTATAGTTCAAGGTCACAGAGTCAAGCGTCCAAGCTAAAAAAGTTAACTAGAACCTCTAGGTAGGATATTTTGATGGGCTAAAACTCCTTATCAAAAATACTACGAGTTAAAACTACAAAGCTGAATTTAGCTTCTTTTTCGACAGGTTCTTGTTTGAATGTTCCGGTTCCACCTTAAATGGTGTAAAAGTTGTGATGAGCTATCACAAACATTAGCAAACTTGACAAAATACTGACCTGTTGGTTCTGTGAAACAGCAAAAACAAGTTAATGTTACTCAGTTGTCAAGCAACCTGCTCATATCATGCCTTTTAACTATCAATGAAGAAGAAGTCAGCTTTTTTTCACCAGATGCTTGATCGCATTTTCAATGGCTGCACCATTTAAAGTGGAACAGAAAAAGTCGAGCAAGAAGCTGTTGAATATCCTCAGAAAACGTCCTCAGAAAATATTACCAGTCTGTACTGAATTAGCCTTAGTGCGGGTACGTTTGCAGAGCTTTTCAAATCAATCTTAAAGAAAAGATCTATCATGTTTCAGTGAGTATCAGATGAAGAGCAGAGAACTGCAGGGAAACCTACTTTTTTTGTTCTGACTTCTTTTCATCTGCCCTCAGTCTGTACATGGAAATACACTATCATACTGACAAAGCGTGCTTAAGGAAGCTGCCAGTCTAATGATGTCAATTCAGTGTGCAGTAGCATTAGCTTACATGTACCAAAATTCATATTTCAATTATTTAATGACCTCCTAATTCAGAGGATGCAGTTGTATTTGAGAGAAGAATGTTTACTGGACAACTGAACATATCGGGTTCTGAACATTTTGATCTACCACAGGGTTCGATAGAGGCGATTTTTCAAAAACCCTGTTCATTCTGGTCATAGAGAAATTGAGCTTTGACCTGGAGTTCCTAATATGGGCATAAGAGCATGGCACCGACCACAAAATGACAACACGACTACAATGGTCTGTGTTTATTGATCAATTAAATTATTTTGCCAGAACCATGTTTATAATGCCTGTAACTGCAGTGCACTTCACTCGGGGGGAGAAAACAGAATTGTACACTTGATAATAATGTCGTATTAACCCTGCTAGAAAAAAAAAGCAGCAAAACCATATGTTGTGTTTTGGATGCTGTTATACTGGTCAAAGTGCATAATCATGCAGGGTGACCAGCTAAACCAGCACAAGACCAGCATGGAATGCATGCTGATTGTTATCTTGCTAGTTTGAAGAGATTATTTGGCTAGCAGACAACTCCAAGGATCTGTTTTCCTCTGGCACATCCTAACAATCAGCTCTATTTAGCTGATTCGGCCCAGATCCAGTACAAGTTTGGTCATGCAGTGGATTCACATCACTGCCGTAATATGAGATCACACAAATTAGTGAACCTCTATGCGCTATTGTTCTATACAGAATGTCATTACTGTTTCTACAACAACTCAGCAGTCAGCTCACGTACTAGGCGGCATGCTCTCTTCGTCCAAAAATATAGACCAAAAGAAAAAAAACAGTTTTGTGTTTAAATAAGGGAAATGTCTCTGTAAACAATACTTCTTATTAGGTGTCATAAAAGCAGTCATGTTTTAATTTCTGATTACAACAAAACAAAATGTTCCTGTCATAGCACACAAATGTCTTAAGTGACAGTGATGTTAGGCATCTTTTAAGCTGAAGGAGAAAACAGAAGTGAGAAAGTGAGCTGCTCAGGGCCAGGTAAACTGTTTCAACTTTTAATATATATACTTGTCACGCCTTGTAGAGACTTGTCTAGTGCTACAGACTACATTTCCCAAGACAACTTGGGAGATCATGTGACTTCCCTGTCGAATCGGAGTCCCTTGTGGACTCTATTACCCAGCAGCCATGTGCCTATCTGTGCTCACAGTCACTGGAATTCTGAATGCTTTCACCTGTGTGTGACGAGTTTAGTTTAGTATAATAGCCCGGGCTTTAGCACAGGATCTTTGTGAGGTATTGTTTCATTCTTGAACTTACTGAGCGTTTATTCTATTTTGCCATACTCTGTTTGTGACCCCGATCTTGTTAATTTTGACTCTGTTTTTGCCTTCTCCTTTTGTACCTTTGGGTGATTCTTGGATTTTTGATTTTGAACCTTTTGCCTGCCTTTTTCGACTCTGTCTTTTGTAACACATTCTCTAGAATCCCTCGCACAACAACAAGCTGAACAGCAGGCTCAGTTAACTGGTGGCTAGCATGGCGGGACTGACCGGGCAGATCCAAGCTTTGAACTTCACGGGAACCACCACTGCCACCGATATCCAAGCTGCTGCTGAGGACAATGCTCAGGCTGTTTTAAGTTCTCGGGTGACCCTGACAAAATTCAGGGGTTTTCTGTTGCAATGTTCAGTGTATTTTGACAACTCACCTGCTAGCATAGACCAAGCTAAGATCTCATACATAATATCACGACTAGCTGATAAAGCTTTAGAATGGGCTACGGCTAGCTGGGGTCACGTACACCGTCTTTCATATGTACAATTTTTGAAAGAATTCAAGACGGTGTTTGATCACCCTTATGAAGGTAAAATTAGTGGGGAGATTTTATCCAAGTTACGTCAAGGCAATCGCTCAGTGGTTGATTACTCTTTAGAGTTTAGAACATTAGCGGCTAGTAGTGGATGGAACGAGGCCGCTCTGTTGGTGATTTTCAGACAAGAACTTAATCCAGAGATACTGACTGAATTAGCCAGCAAGGATGACGAATTGTTGCTGGATCAGTTAATTCTGTTAGCCATTAAACTTCTCCTGTATCATCGAACAAGAACCAAGAATGAAAGAGCCAACAGAAGGTCACTCCCTAGAGTGAAAGCCAGTCTAGAGGTTTCAGATCTGCCAGAACCCATGCAATGTGATTCGTCATATTTGTCCCAGGAAGAAAGACAGTGCCGCATAGCCAATCAGTTGTGCCTGTACTGTGGAAAGGCGGGACATCAAGTACGTGAATGCAGAACTCGGCCACAACAAAACAAGGCGCTGACCCCTGGAAAGCATGTGAAGTGTACCTAATGTGGTGTGTGTTCCCATAAAGGGGTTGGTTTCAAAATCAGTTTTGTTGCCTGTCATTGTTTACTGTCATCCCCACTCTCTTGTAATTTCAGCCCTGATCGATTCCGGAGCCGAAGGGAACTTCATCCATGCCAGACTGGTGGAACAACTACAGATCCCCGTTCAGAAGCTCCCGACGGTGTTGAAAGTAGCGGCGCTAGACGGAGGACCAGTAGGAGTGGGCACCATTTCCAGAACCACGAAACCCATTGAAGTGCAGACCAGTGCCCTTCACAAGGAAAACATTTCCCTTTTAGTTTTGGAACAGTCAGAGTTCAATTTGATCTTAGGCCTACGTTGGTTAGAGAAACATAACCCCACTATCTCTTGGACCGATCATACTATATCATGTCTAAACACCCCTGTTTCCATTGCTTCCACTTCTATTGAGAGTCCCAATGCTGATGCTGAGCCTCGACTTGAAAGAAGTGTTTAATAAACAAAAAGATCTTATAGTCTAAGCAAGCAGAGGCAGCATTTCAGAAACTCAAAGAAGCCTTCACCACAGCCCCCATCTTACACCATCCTGATCCTAACCGGCCATTTCAAGTTTCAAATTTCAAGTTTCAAGTTTCAAGTTTATTTGTCATCTGCACAACATGCCAGTACATTTATGCATTGAAATGCTTGTGGTGAGGCTCGGACAAACACTCTACAGAAAGTAAATAAGTAAAAATAAAATTACAAGAAAAACTAACTGAAATATATTAAATATACACAAAATATAGAGAAAATACAGATAAAAATATACACAAATATAAAGAAATGTACACAAATATACAGACAATATACATTTTAAAGTGACTAAGTGACTGTTATTGTTCTTAAAGTGGCTTAGTGTTAAGGTGTTATTGTCCATAGCAGAGATGACATGATGTAATAATAATACTGACAAAAAAGACTGAGTGAAATGGTATTTAGTGAAGGACCCACAGCTTCACAGCTTGTTCAGAAGCCTGACAGCCTGTGGGTAGAAACTGTTCATTAACCGGGTTGTCCTAGCCTGTATGCTACGAAATCTCCTGCCTGATGGCAGAATGGTGAACAGGCTGTGTGCTGGGTGGCTGCTGTCTGACCAGATCTTTTTGGTCTTCCTGAGGCAGCGGGACTGGTAGACATCCTCTAAGGCTGGTAGTTTGCTGCCTATGATGGATTCTGCTGTCCTCACCGCTCCTTTAAGGGCCTTGCAGTCACAGGCAGTGCAGCTGCTGTACCAGACAGTAATGCAGCCTGTGAGGATGCTCTCTATGGTGCATCTGTAGAAGTTGGTGAGGATCTGAGGAGGCAGACCAAACTTCCTGAGCCTGCACAGAAAGAAGAGACGCTGACGGGCAGATCTTACGATAGTGTTGGTGTGGAGGGACCAGGTGAGGTCATCAGTGAGGTGTACGCAGAGGAACTTCACACTGCTGACTCTCTCCACTTCGGCTCCATTGATGAACAGGGGAGAGTGACCACCCCTCTGCCACTTCCTGTAGTCCATGATCATCTCCTTTGTTTTGCTAAAGTTGAGACAGAGATTGCTGTCATGACACCACTCTGACAGAGCGCTGACCTCGTCTCTGTAGGCTGTTTCATCTCCATCAGTGATGAGGCCTAGGATGGTAGTGTCATCAGCAAACTTGAAGATGATGTTAGACGTGTGTTTGGCTACACAGTCATGTGTATACAGGGAGTACAGGAGGGGGCTGAGCACACATCCCTGGGGAGCCCCTGTGCTCAGAGTCAGTGTGGAAGAGAAGCTGTTCCCAACTTTCACCACCTGAGGTCTGCTCGTCAAGAAGTCCAGTATCCAGTTGCACAGATGAGAGTTCAGACCCAAGTCTGTGAGCTTAGGAATGAGTTTGGCAGGGATGATTGTGTTGAATGCTGAGCTGTAATCTATGAACAGCATTCTTACATATGTATTCTTTCTGTCCAAGTGTGTCAGAGCAGTGTGTACTGTTAGTGCAATGGCGTCGCCTGTGGATCTGTTGGAGCGGTATGCTCCAGGTATGTAGTCGAAGTTGGTGCCTCCAAAACTGGAGTGGGGGCTGTCCTGTCACAGAGAGCCAGGACTCCCCAAAAACTCTACCCCATCGCGTTTCACTCCCACAAGCTGTCTCCTGCAGAAAGAAACTATGGGATAAGAGATCAAGAAGTATTAGCAGTAAAGTTAGCTTTGGAAGAGAAGAGACATTGGCTTGAAGGAGCCAAATTTCCATTCACGGTTTTGACCAATCATAAAAACCTGGAGTATCTGCGTACAGCAAAGAGACTTAACTCCCGTCAAGCCCAATGGTCTCTGTTCTTTTCACGCTTTTGTTTCAGCATTACTTATAGACCAGGATCCCAGAACACTAAGGCAGATGTGCTCTCTAGGGTTTTTCAGGAAGAAAACAACCCCAATTAGTCTAAGGTCCCAGAACACGTTCTGCCTCCTGAAGTAAACATATCCTCCATAAGTTGGGAGGTGGACGAAGAAATCAAAAAGGCTTTGCAGACCATCCAAATACCTAGCCAATATCATCCATAGAAACTGCATGTACCCATGCCCTTCCATACTCGGCTAGTCACTTGGGCTCACTCCTCGTTAACGTCAGGCCACCCTGGTGAAACTAGGACTCATAAACTTTTAGCACAAAGATATTGGTGGAAGTCCATGATGAAGGATGTTTATTCTTTTGTAGCATCATGTTCTGTCTGTTCCCAGTGCCAAACGCCTAAGACTTCAGGAAAGCTAATGCCTTTACCTGTACCAAACAGGCCCTGGTCCCATATTGCAATAGATTTTGTAGCAGATTTGCCCGTATCACAGGACTTTAATACGATACTCATAGTAGTAGTGTTTTCTAGGGGGGTAAGATTTGTGTGCATCTGTTCCCAGTGCCTTCCAGACAGCCCAAGCTCTGTTCCAGCATGTCTTTTGGGTATTTGGAATACCCGAGGATATAGTTTCAGACAGGGGACCACAGTTCACATCACAGGTTTGGGCCGCTTTCTTCGAACACTTATGAGTTTCTATCAGCTTGACATCAGGTCCCAGGACATCAGACCCTCAGTCTAACGGACAGTGTGAATGGGTAAACCAAGCACTTGGAAAGTTTTTAAGGATATTCTGTCATGGGAGCCTGTCTGACTGGTCTAAGTATCTGGTCTGGGCTGAATTGGCCCAAAATTCCCTGACTAGCTCTACCACTGGAATGACCCCTTGCCAGTGCATCCTCGGATATCAGCCGCCTCTAGCCCCATGGACTGGTGTACAGACAGACGTTGCCGTGGTGGACGAGTGGATGAACAGGAGCAAACAGGTGTGGGAAGAGACCCACCAATGGATCGAAACTGCTGTCCAGCGCCACAAGGACCAGGCTGATCGTCATAGGGGACCAATGCCAGTCTATCAACATGGGGATCGGGTGTCGCTAGCCACGAGGAACTTCCGCAACACAGAGGGAAGTTGTTGTAAGCTGCAGCCCAAATATATTGGGCCTTTCAAAGTGATTAAGAGAATTAATGATGTGAAATATAGACTTGACTTACCCCCACATTTCCGGGTCTCTCGCTCATTTCATGTCTCACTTCTCAAACCTGTCATTTCCTGTCCACCTACCTTTGGACGAGGCCACGCCGGACGTCACCCATCCGCCACCAGAGGAGATAGATGGGGCTCCGGTTTATGCTGTCCTTAGGTTGCTGGACTCCAGAAGACGCGGCAGGCTTCTACAATACCTGGTGGACTGGGAAGGGTATGGCCCAGAGGAGCAATGTTGGGTGTTGGCAAAAGATGAAGAGAACCCAGAGAAGCCAGCTCCTCGCCCTAGGGGCCACCCCTGTGGTCGGTTGACCAGTTCCCTTCCAGCCCGCCTGCGATGTTCTCAAGAGGTGGATTTAGCCCCTGTTCGCAGATCCGGTGGTGGAGGTAGGGGTCGTCCCGGTCGCCCTTGTTCCGAGGTCCGCCCAGACTCTTTGGGGGGTTACTGTCACGCCTTGCAGAAACTTGTCTAGTGCTATGGATTATATTTCCCAAGACAACTTGGGAGATCACGTCACGGCAGACTTCCCTGTCGAATTGGAGTCCCTCGTGGACTCCATTACCCAGCAGCCATGTGGAGATCATGTGATCAGTGATGTTCAGCCTCGCACCTATCAGCGCTCACAGTCACCGGAATTCTGAATGCTTTCACCTGTGTGTTTGTATCATGTGACTAGTTAAGTTTAGTATAATAGCCTGGGCTTTAGCACAGGATCTTTGCAAGGTATTGTTTCATTCTTGAACTTACTGAGCGTTTATTCTATTTTGCCATACTCTGTTTGTGACCCCGATCTTGTTAATTTTGACTCCATTTTTGCCTTCTCCTTTTGTACCTTTGCTTGATTCTTGGATTTTTGATTTTGAACCTTTTTGCCTGCCTTTTTCGACTCTGTCTTTTGACTTGCACTCTGGATTTGTTTGCCTGTTGTGATGATCACATTCGTGATCATATATCGCTTCTTGGTTTCGACTACGACTCTGCTTAGTGTTAATAAAGCCTGTCTTTTTTTACTTTTATCCGCACGCATCTGAACTTCGCTGACTGGTTACAATACTCCTCTGTGATAGAAATATGGGGTATATGATACTTAGCTAGCTGTATCCTTTTTCACTTTTTAAAATGCTGTGAAATATAATACAAGCAAGTTGTTGCACACTTACTTAGCTAATGTTAGCTAACTTATCCTAGCTAGGCTAGCTAGCTAGATAGGATAACTAACCTGATATTAAAGTGTGAGTGACAGGAAACGTTAAATTCTTATGTACCATTAGTGTACAGAACCACACTACCAATGAAATGCTGAAATATGTGCAAAATTTTATCAAACTAAAATAAGCTGTATTCTAGCTAGCTAGCTATTAATAATTACCAATGTTTACCACTCATAGGTAATGTTTTTTGCGGTGAGCCTATGTAGCTATATGGACATTTTCTCAAGTATATTATACTCATAAAAAAGTGTTAAGCATATTAATGATCTGTTTAGAAAAAAAATGTTCATTAGATTTGACCACGAATGTTACATGTACACAGCTCAAGTCAGGCTAGGGGGGATAGAGTAAAGGAGACAGTGGGATGGTGAGCAGCAAGAGCAGCACTACACAGGTAGCTAACTTTCAAAGATGTCCTGGCTGAACTTGCTTTCTCTTAGTTTAAAAGAATGCCTGGTTTGGTGATATGTGCTGTGTGCATTAACCATGTATGTGATAAGAATATCTACTATGATACCCATTGTCCAAGAAAAGCATCCAGGGTGTAGAGTAACAAGTAGGGTAGCTCACTCACCTAAGTAAGTTTGCTTAGGTGAGCAAGCTAATAAAGGGAGAGTAACTCCCATAACTCTGTTGGAGTGAGATTGTGCCATGGTGTCAGAAGTCTGGCATACCCACTGAAGAACTAGGACACAGCAAAATCAGGAGTGTGAATTGGTGTTAATTCTCTAGTGTAAATTATTTTGTGTTGATTGGTGTTAATTTGGGTGTTAACTGAGCACCTGCAGTGCTGAATCAGCTCTAATTCCACACCTGGTTTTAACACATTTTTTTCTTGAACTCACTATGAAGTCTGAGAAAACCCAGCATCTTGAATAAACTATTTACTTATACAGGATGTTATTCGTTTCATAAATAATGGGTTTGCGTCAAGTGGGGTGTGAGGCAATTTGATATGTGTGATGGCAGCTGGTAGATAGCAGAGCCATGTAGAGAGAGAGAGCTGCATCAAGAGAATTTCAAAATGCTTGATGGTCACATGATTCACATAGACTTCAGATGGTTCCAGGACGTTCCTGGTGGGCAATTTAAATCCATAAACACAGAGCAATAGAACTGCGTCTTTTGGTAATTAGCAGTCAATAAATGCATTGGTTTACAATATTTATATGGAACACCAACATGTGTATGTAGTTACATTAGTATGATATATTTTAGAGTAAAATTCGCTACTATTTGAGGATTAAACAGCTATTGTTACTTGCGTTCTTGACAGGTTAACATCAACATGGTTACAAAGTGTGTTGCCGTTGTTTATTGCTTTGAGGTTTTAGTATTATAGATATTATGTTTTTTAAGTTGGATGGTAGTTAAGATCAATCATATCCTAATGTTTATTGATATATTTAGAGGGAGGGGAAGGGAAAGAATGTTTCAAATTGAAATCAGATTAATTTTCTAACACATAATTCAAGGGGGTTTCAGTAATCCCAGGGCCTAGATAATCTTAATGACCTGATGACTAATGTAAACTTTATGAATTTCAGAAAGGACAGAAGCAGAAGGAGCCAAAGAAATTTGTTTGGCTTGCATATGCAAAAATCTGCTATTAAAAAGGGTACATTAAAACACATCACATCCAGACAGGACAGGGCATAATAAAACACATCTATTTATATTTGTTTGTACACATATTTTATTTGTATCTTGTCTTTTTACTATGCAATTATTTACTGCAATGAATTGATTAAATAAAGCTATAACAAACTCGAATATGAAAAGCACGGCAAGCAGTTTGTCTGTGCCCTTTTCTCCATGTTGTCCTTGCATATAGTCCCCAGCATGGTTTGCTCTGTTGCATCGAGATGAAAACAGAGAAAGGAGTACAAATGTATGGTTTCTCCATTGACACAGAGAGAAGAAAAAAATGCTGGCTCAAGTCAGCAGGAGCAATTACTAAATTACATACCATTACTAAAGGGTACAACAGCAAAAAGTGTGACAATGCATTGTGACACGTTTCACAAACAAAGGCCAAACCACTGGGAAGCTTAATGTTTTGTTTATTAAAAATAAAGAACAGGTAAAGAATTGCAAAACCCAGGGTGTTGAGACTCAGTGTGCAGGGTGAGTTGAATCCCCCCGTGGTTCTTGCCATTAATCCAAAATCAACTAAACTTAATGGAACTGCCTCACAAACTAAACGCGCTCAGAAAAAAAGTTGTCAGACCAAACAACCTCCCAATCCTACAATTGTACCGGCCCCGCCCCCCACGGTTAACAACAGCTTACAACACAGCCTCTAGCTTGGGGTAGATGTGCTGTGGAGAGAGGTGAGCCATATCCGATTTTAATTAACCTTAATACACTTGGCAAATGTTATATTGCCTTTTTATATTGAGAATAAACAATTGATATGTAAGTTATGTGACCCACGGTATGCTCGACCGAACTTGCAGCTGAAATTACCAGAGAACGAGGCGAGTTAGCAAAACATACATGGTAATAGGACTGTAACTACCCATGAAATAAGAAAATGCTAGACGAATACATCTCTAAAACTAATGGTCGTCTATGTGTGTGTCGTGGTGCCAGTGAAGATGGACTCAGAGAGAAGTATCCACAAAAATCTGTTTTCTGTTATCTAGTTAGTCAGCTTACTACATTTTGTGACATAGCTAGCCAACTACTGTAGGGATGGAATAAAATTTGCAGCTTGTCTAAGGCTGCTTTGTACTAACTTCGGGACTGAACTAGAACTTTTTTGTTCTAGTTCAGTCCCAACTGTGGTTCAGTACATTTTAGTGGTTTACCTGCTCCAAACGCATCTTATTCCAGTTAATAAACTAATACAGACAAAACTAAAATGTGCAGGACTTCAAGACCAGTGTTGATAATGTGTTTAATTAAACATCTAAATACGTAAATGTGTCAGTTAATTTGATTCAGATTTAATAAATCTGCACAATCCATCTAAATTTCAACCTTATCTTATTAATTGTACTATACATTAACTAATTACTTTGCTTTTTGCCTGTGGTTTTAAACAACGTGAAATACGCTCTCTTTTTGGCATTTGTGGATACAGCATCAGGAATGATGTTACTTTATCGCTGTCGTAGTTTGTGGATTTACTACAAGCAAGACAGACATTTTATTTGAAATCATAATATGAAAAAGATACTGTTTCACCATGTAAGTCACACAAGTAAGGCTACACTGCAAGCATAATTTTCTCATTTTGGAAAAGAAAATAACCTCTTAGTTTATGATGTTGTTTTCAACTAATATTAGAAGACACGAAGGGGTGCTAAGAGGCTGCTTAGTGAAATTCGGCAAGCTGTGCAGGTATGACTTAAAGCAACTTGCATTTGCAACATCATGGAACGTTGTGGTTCTCATTGTTTATAATGTCTTTATTTTCAGAGTGAGCTGAGACACTGGTCTCCTGGACAGGGGATCCGTGCAATGCTCAAAAGAGTCTGTGACATCAAAGGAGTCCAGCATTGTTACAGGTTCCTAAACTTTTTTCCATTGATGAAATAAGCATGTCACTGAACAATTCATACTTTTACATGTATGTCCATACCTTAAGTCAAAAAGCCAGTACTTGACTTAATGTCTGCAATCTGTTTTGCCTGTGTAGGAATGATGTGGGTCAAATAATGAATTAAATTGTTGGCAGTGGTCTAAACAGGAGAGATCCAGGAAAAAAAGTAGAACGCAGGAACTACTTCAGTCGTAGACCACGTGACATTTGACATATTGATGGTAAAAATACAAATACTATCTCTTGTTTTTATTTAAATAATAGAGCACAATCATTTTAGCATTCACAGTAAACACTACACATTACTACTGCTATTATAATTTGACGCAGGGAATGATAAACTGAAATTCTTTGGAATCTGGGTTCATCTGGCTGTTTATGGGTATGTACTGTGTATGTTACAACATTCAAGTCTCTCTCTCTCTCTCTCTCTCTCTCTCTCTCTCTCTCTCTCTTTTTTTAACATCCAGCAGTCATTTTTAGATAAATGCATGCATTGTTTTGCTATGTTGTAGCTATGATATGTTCAAACAGATAACCGGAAGCGAAGGTTTATCGCAAGGTACTTCTACGATGCTGTCCAGGAGCACAATGGTATGTATTTATATTTATTTGATTGGCTGCAATAACTATAAAAAGGCGCATAGATTTAAAATTTGCATTGTCTTATAGGTATGTAGTGTTTTTATGATGAATATGTTTTTACAGGTTGCCCATGTCTCATGAGAGCAGACAAAGGAAAGGAGAACATTGTTGTAGGTCAAATGCAGGTGGCATTTTACTTCTGGCAGGAAAATGACCAGGCACAGGACTGCTTCAGAATGGGGACATCAGTGCATAATCAGGCATGCTAACTTCCAGGACCTTTTATATGTGCTGTTTAATATCACAGTAATGTTTTTTTTAAACTGGTGGAATAAAAGCATAATATCCATACATGAGATAGTAATATCATGAGTTCACTTTTTACAATTGATTTGATTAATCATTTTGTGAAAGACGCATTAAAAGGGAAGAGTAAAACATGTGATGTAGCATTAAATAATAGTGATTCCATGCCAACTCATCTAGGCTATCAGGTCAGGTTGTGAATTTTAAAGAAAACATTTCGGCAAAAATGTTATTTTAATTCACGCAACCATGCTGAATTTGAAAGCAGTGTTTCAGTTAGTTTTGTAATTGACAATGGTGATATATTTGTAATTTTAGCATGCTTATGGCCAGGGAATTTATTTTGATGGCTTATAAGATGAGATAATTGATACTTTTACGAAAAATGTACATGCATAACACATGGCTCAACAACATCAAACAGAAAATCATATTCTCTCTCAAAACAGCATGAAGACTTTCTCAAGCATTAGTAAAGTTATTCTGGCAGTTTATTATTTTTTTATTTACAGTTTTTTTTCTTCTTAGTCAAATACTTCATGATCAAAATAAGCATATCATAAGCCATAGCACATATATAATTTTTAAAAATGGTACAATATGGTTTTAAATATGGTATGACAGATAAGTACAGTTTTTCATAAATAATTTTGAAAACTTCAATATTACATTTTAAAGATGAAATTTGCACAAAGTATATCCTCCAATAAATTGGACTGTTATGGGCATTTAATGACAAGAACCCAGTTGACATATTCTTCTTAGTGTTGTATTTATACCCATTTAATTATGGTCAGGTCAGTCATTCTGCAAGCAGTGAAAGTCAGTATTTAAGATGTAGTTTAGAACCTGATAGGGCAAAGTTTACAAAATTATAACAGAAAAATATAATTGGAGCACAGCTCTGAAATTTTGGATAACTGCAAAACTTTGTGATATGACTGAACAGGCTCAAAGTGAGTTGGCATAGAATGACTTAATAGTTACAGGACAGTCATGATTCAAAACACATTAATCTGCAGTATTGGATAAATGTAATATCAAGGCAATCTAGAGAGCATTTCTTCTTTAGAAATAAAATCAATTAGTATCTTGGACTGTTTTTCATATTTATTTTATTAGAGAGCTGAATGTATCAATAGCACATTGAAGAAAACCTGGATCATGAAATGGCAAGCAGCATTTGAGGTAAAAAGTAAGATGTTATTCTAGTTTTATCAGTTTTTTTGTCAGTACACTTGAAATATATGTTGACTAGTTTTATTGATTCATTACAATAACAAATTTGAATATTGATAGCACCTTAATCAAATTTATAGGCCATCCATGATGTCTGGCTTGCTGGACTTGGACAATCCTGTACACATTTAAGTTAATGCTTTTAGAAAGACAAGAAAGATGATTCTTGGGCAAGATACTTAGCTTTCTGATTTCATTTTGATCTACAGAAACTGCTTGCAATACAGACACCTTCCATTGCTCCAAAAAGAATTAATCATGGAGCAGACGATGTGAAACACGCATGACATTTACCAGCAACGCAATGTTCCAGGTCCTTTTGGGTAGCCAGATGTCCTGTTTATTTCACCACCACCTGGTATTTCTCACATTATAAATAGTTAAACAAGTACTCTAACAGACTAACATCTTTTTTTCGTCTTACAGGCTTTGCTGACATGCTTTGCCAATTAGAGAATGATCTTCTGCAGCAAGCAGAACAACTTGTGTGTTTTGTGGGTGAACCATCTTTGGTGGCAAATGAGAGACCTGGCCTCAGAGCTCCTATTCCAAATTGTATACTTTAGAGTCCAAATGGCCGGCTCATGCTACTGGACATTTGCCTGGGTGTTAGGGCTTTCATTTCAACATTATTGTTCTTGTCTTAAGGTTTGGTTCACTGTTGGTGGGCTACGGACCAAAGCCTTAGAACACAAATCCTAGACTTTAATGTTTCAAGGCTAAATGAATGAAGCTTGAGAACAAGACCCTGGGCCTGAGCTTCAGAGAACCCAACAAAATTTCTTGGTACTATTCTAAGGTTTTTATGGTGGGGGAGATGATGTTAGGATTTGGCTCCTGTTAAAATTTTCAATCTTTAGAGTCTAAATGTCTGGGTCATGGGTACTTCTTTTCCTGGGCTTTAGTAATTTCATCACACCTTCTTATCAGCCATGGAGAATAGTCCGTGATTTATTAGATTCTCTATCCTTTCATTTTTTCAAGGCAAAATGGCTGGGTATTGAGTATAAGACCAGGGCCTAGGCCTGGGCCTGGGCCTCAGCCATCCCAAACAAATTAGTTTGCTATATTCTAAGGTGTTTTGTGTTGGCAAGAAGACACAGGCCCACCCATTCCACATTACAGAATTCCTCGCCTAACATGCAGACGGTGGACCCGGAAGCTTTTCAAAAAGCTCTGAATGAACAAGGACAACTCCTTGACATCAACAGGTTTTGTCAGGAGTGACCCATTCACTAGAGTCACTAGCCCACCAGCAATCGGAACAACAAGCTCAGTTGGCTCAACTAGTTGCTAGTGTTAAGGGGTTGAGTAGTCAACTTCAGAGTATGAACCTGGCTGAACCAAAAATAAGCACGGCTACCCGACTAGCTCCAGCAGAGACCTCACATGTGGTATTCCTGGTTAGTAAACCTGATAAATTTGAGGGTGATCCTGACAAATGTTGTGGGTTCCTACTCCAGTGTTCAGTTTTTTTTTTTATTCCCCAGCCAGCTCTGACCAAGCCAAGATATCTTTTATTGTGTCTTGTTTAGCGGATAAAGTTCTTGTATGGGCTACAGCCAGCTGGGATCACATTCAGTGCCTATCTCATGTGCAGTTCATTAACAAAATCAAGACAGTATTTGGTCACCCGTACGAAGGCAAGGTTAGTGGAGAATTACTGTCCAAGTTACGTCAGGGGAATCACTCAGTAGTGGAACATTCACTTGAGTTTAGGACTGCAGCTAGCAGTGGGTGGAATGAGGCAGCTCTCTTAGTTATGTTCCATCAAGGGTTGAATGCGGATATCTTGAATGAGCTTGCTTGTAAAGATGACGAACTGACCCTGGATCAGCTCATCAATCTAGCTATCAGGCTGGATCATCTCTTGCACCACCTCAACAAACCCAAGACCGAACATAGCACCAGAAGAACACTTATTAGAGTCAGAGTCACTCAAGAACCGGCCGAGACAACCGAACCCATGCATTGTGACTCATCTCGACTATCACAAGAAGAGAGACTGCGTCAGATAAGAAACCATCTCTGCCTGTATTGTGGTAATGCTGGACATCAACTTCGTGAATGTCGAGCCAGACCACAAAAAAGCAAAGCGCCGACCCCTGGACAGCACATGCTAATGTGGTGAGTGTTCCCACAAAGGGGTTGGTTTCAAAGTCATTTCTGTTGCCTGTCACTATATACTGTCATCCCCAGTCTGTTGTCCTTTCAGCCCTGATAGATTCCGGTGCGGAGGGAAACTGCATTCATGCCCGGCTAGTGGAGCAGCTACAGATTCCGGTGGAGAACCTGAAGATAGTATTGAAGGTGGCTGCCTTGGATGGAGGACCAGTAGGCATGGGGACAATATCCAAGATGACAACACCATTGTCATTACAGACTAGCGCTCTTCCCAAAGAGACTTTGTCCTTTTTAGTTCTTGAGCAGGCTGAATTTGAGCTGATATTGGGTCTCCCCTGGCTAGAAAAACATAATCCTTCCATTTCCTGGTCCGAGCACACTATCATAAAATGGTCAGACCTCTGTATCCAGTCTTGTATTACACCACCCTCAGTCTCAGTCTTCTCAACCTCAGTGGAGAGCCCTAATGCTGATTCTATCTTTCAAATCCCTTCAGGAGGTCTTTAACAAGAAAAATGCCACCAAGCTGCCCCCTCATTGAACAGACTGTGCTATAGAGCTCGTAGAAAACCCAGTTTTTCCCAAATCTAGAGTATATCCGTTGACCCAAGAAGAACAAAAAGCCATGGATGTATATATCCAAGAAGCCCTAGAACAAGAATTTATCAGACCCTCAACATCTCCCCTAGCTTCTAGCTTTTTCTTTATCAAGAAAACAGATGGCGGTTTACGCTCATGTATAGACTATCGTGCCCTCAACCAGATCACCAAAGCTTACCCTTATCCTCTTCCCCTGGTTCCAGTAGCAAGGGGCCAAGTTCTTCACAAAATTAGATCTTAGGAGTGCCTACAATCTTATCAGAATCAAAGAAGGAGATGAATGGAAGACTGCCTTTTTGACCACTAGGGGACACTATGAATACTTGGTGATGCCTTTCAGCCTCTCTGTCGCCCCCTCTGTCTTTCAAGCTTTCATAAATGAAGTGCTCAGAGACATGTTTGGGAAATATGTCATCACCTATCTCAATGACATTCTCATTTACTCACCTGACAAGGATTCCCACGTGCAACACATCCGAGCCGTGTTACAACGCCTACTAGAAAACAACATGTGTTTGAAAGGAGAGAAATGTGAATTTCACCTTCAGTCCATGTCATTCCTAGGCGTGAGCAATCATTAGTGAGCAAGAAGTAGTAATGGATGATCAGAAAGTTGAGGCAGTTGTTCAATGGCCCTCTCCCGCTTCTGTCAAGGAACTACAGAGATTCTAAGGCTTTGCTAACTTCTGACGTCGATTTATAAGAAATTTCAGTGGTATTGCGGCACCTCTACGTGGTCCCAAGAAACTAAGATGGACAGAGCAGGCAGAAAATGCGTTCCAAAGATTAAAAGGAGCCTTTACCCCAGCCCCCATTCTCAAACACCCCGATCCTACACAGCCTTTCATAGTCAAAGTGGATGCTTCGGAGACCAGCGTAGGGGCAGTGTTATCACAGCCATCCGGTTCCCCTCAGAAGTTATAGCCTGTTGCTTTTTATTCCCATAAGTTATCTCCTGAAAGAAATTATGGTATTGGCGATCAAGAATTACTAGCTGTCAAATTAGCATTGTAAGAGTGGCAGCCTGAGGACATTGTTTCAGACAGGGGACCCCAATTCACTTCACAGGTTTGGGCAGCATTTTTTGAGCACACTGGTGTCTCCATAAGTCTTACTTCAGGATATCATCCACAATCGAACGGACAGTGCAAAAAGATGAATCAGGAACTAGGCAAGTTCTTGAGGATTTTTTTGTCATGAAAACCCTCCTGACTGGTCTCACTTTTTAGCCTGGGCAGAAATAGCACTAAACTCTTTAACCAGCTCTGCCAGGGGGATGACCCCATTTCAGTGTAGGATACCAACCACATTTAGCACCTTGGACCGGGTCTTCTACAGAGGTTCCTGCGGTAGACGCCTGGATGAAGAGGAGTGAACAGGTCTGGGAGGACACACATCAACGTATCGAAACGGCATTGCAAAAGAACAATGAACAAGCAGACCGGTACAGGAGTCAAACCCTAGTGTTTCAACCTGGAGACCTCGTGTGGTTGGCCACCAGGGACTTCCGCAGTGCTGAGGGAAATAGAAAACTCCATCCCAAATATATTGGGCCTTTTAGAATTGTGAAAAGAATAAATGACGTGACTTATAGATTAGATTTACCCCCACGTTTTCGAGTCTCACGTTCATTTCATGTATCTCTTGTTAAACCCGTTGTTGCAGGGCCTTTGGACGAGGCTTTGCCAGACATCATGCTATCCCCACTGGAGGAGATACACAAACTCCAGATTTACAAATAATTTGGAATCTGCAAATATGAAACCAAAAATAATAATAATAATAATAATAATAATAATAATAATACTACATCAAATTCACAAATGTATAGAAAGGATTTTTGAATGTGTCAAAAAGATTGGCATTTGTAAATGAAATGTTGTGAATGCCTGAATCAGTACTACTCAAATGCTTTACATTTACAAGTTCCAGGTGTGACAGCAGGCATTTTTCTGTGTGGTAGTACAAATCCGCGAACACATCTCCATTTCTGTTTATATGAACTTCTTTTTGCAACTGCAGATTTTTGACCCTGTTTTGACAGCAAATTGATAGACCAATAGGACAGCTTGAACTGGTCCAATCAGAAAGCGAGTTTGACTTATCCAATCACAACCCTGATTGGTTGCTGTCACTCAAAGCTTTGGTAAGCTGTTGGTACCCGCCTCTAATGGCGCTTTGACCGAGGGCATATCAGTATCTGATTCTAGCAGTATGTATACATAATTCACGCATTCACATTTCATTTACAAATGCCAATCATTTTTATGCATTCAAAAATCTTTTCTACATATTAAAAATATTCTTACGCATTTGTGAATTTGATTTAGAGGATACTTTCTTAGAGGATACTTTTCGATCTACTCTAGATAATGTGGCTCCATTAAAAAAGTAAAATAATAAGGCAGAAAAAGCTTGCCCCATGGTATAATGATCATACTCATGCTTTAAAACAGACTGTCAGACAACTACAGAGAAAGTGGCACCTGACCAGTGGCGGGAAGGGGGGCAATTGTTGTGATGATGGCCAAGGTGACCAGCTAGCTAACCAATTGAAATATAAATATATATAAATATTTCTCTTTACATTACATACTGTACAGTATTTGTGCACTGATATATCCTGGAGTTTACTGTAAATATCATCTTGAATAAAACTACAATGACTGAACAATCAACTGTGGTCATCTCTCAGTTTGCCCTCACAAACAACTTTGAACATGGAGAGAGACCAGATTTACAATTAATCAATAAATTGAATCTTTCACACTCTTTAATTCAGTCTTCATCAGAGAGTATTTTATTTTAGGTGCTGCAGTTCTAGAATAAAGATTGGCAGAGGCACTAGGGCTGATGTGCAATGAATAAAAACACTAACAATTAAACAATTGAGGAGATATAATAAGTGCAATTACCAATTACATTTGTCACTTGTACTGAAATTTTGCTCGTCTCTCTTTAAAAGCAGCAAAGTGATCAGTTACCCTCTCATTGAAGTCAGGCATGTTCCTGACCAGTTCTCTTTCCATTGAAAGCATGGCCAGTGCATTCAGACGTTCCTGTCCCATTGCATTTCGCAGAAATGTCTTTATCCTTTTTAAGGTTGAGAAACACCTTTCAGCTTCAGCTGTTGTCATGGAGTGGTTATGAGGATGTTCAACAGAGCCATAGTCTCAGAAAAAGTCTCCTGGAGGTTGTACCTCAGTAGAACCTGATATAGTGCCAGTGCACCACAGCAGCCTTTGAATTCAGGACTCTCATAGATGAGTGACAGCTAGGTCTTGAGCTTTGCCTTATTCAGCATGGGGTACGCCATGACGGTGGTGTTCAGAGCCTCAACAGGGAATGTATGCCAATGCTGTTCAAACATCTCTCCTTGTAGCAGTGTGGCACTGACAAGGTGGTCAGTGAAGAAGAACCTTTCCTTAGCATGAACCAGGATTGTGTCACAGACCTGTCAAAAAACAAAACAAAACAAAAAAAAAACACTGTCTCGGTTTGTGATTTACTTTGACAGATTCTTTTCCTCTATCATTGAAAGAATGATGGATCCAGATAGATGTAGTGGAAAACTACCAAATTACTACTACTACCATCCATTCCTGAATGTTACTATGTAAGGACAGGGTGATTTTACAACAGTGGGTTCTGACAGGCAGTACTTGAGTAGGCCTTCTTAAACAGTCAGTAATACATGCCTATACCTCTTTAGTCGACCTCAGTTTCTCTTCTTCTCCCAAGGACTTCCTTGATCTTGTGGTTCCTTTTGCAACTTGCTGCTTCTCATGAGATGGATCTTGGTCCCTGAAGGAAGACAGACCAATAGTGTTAATGTAATTGACAATTCCTATCTGTATTTTGTTTTTGTGCATTTGAAGTGCAAGTGTGTGTGCTGTGAGGGCGTGAGAATTAAAAATAGAAGTGTAAAAATACAAAACTAATATGTTTTATGATGTACATGTGCATCTAACTAAGCAAGACAAATATTACACAAAGGTTATTTACACACAAATATATGAGATCAAAAATGGTGGCTAGAAAAATAAGTGGCTAGTATAATTTAGAATTTAGGAGAAAAAGTTGATTTCACTGATACAGACTTACACTGAATCATGTACATCTGCTTATGACCAGGTTCTTTATGAAGACGGAATGAATAACAGTATTTGATCTTACCTTATGGCCTGCAAACTGCTTGTGAATCTCTGGAGGGCTCGTTTGATGAACACTGCATCAGTGTCCTTCTTCTGCAGCTGCTGGTACAACACGTCAACATGAGGCATGATTTGACGAAACAGCTAAAGGAAAAACTGGAAGTCATCATCCTGTAGCATCCTCAAAAAGCCAGAAGCGTCCCTCACTGTAGTGCTATCAAATGAGCTGGTTGTCCTGATTGATTCAAAACACTGTATGAGGTCATCTAGGTTTTCATAGACAGTGTTCACAATTCTGTTGTTGAAGTTCCACCTTGTGGAAGATGCTCTTGGCAGCCTTCGCGCAACAATCTGGTCAAGAATGCTAGTGCGTTTGGGCGACCGGCTAAAAAAACTGGTAATGCCGTCCAAATCAGAAAAGAAAACTTTCACTCCTGTGATGTGAGACGTGGCTTGCTGCATAATCAAATTCAACTGGTGTGCATAACAATGCACATGATGGGCATTTGTGTAATGCTCCCGCACTTTTTGCTGCACACCAGCCCGCTCTCCCCTCATCACACTGGCCTCGTCGTATGCTTGCGCAATAAGTTTTCCTTTGTCATTTTCAGAAAAAAGACTGCTTAGTCTTTCTAAAATCGCACTGGCAATCGAATTGGACGTTGCACCCAAGACAGGGATGAATTCAAAGAAACGTTCTTGCATAGCATGGTTGCCGTCAATGTATCGAAACACAAGCACCAATCGAGTCTGCGTGGAAACGTCTGTGGTCTCACCTGCTTGGACTGCTACGAATCGAGCTGACTTCACCTCCTCCATGATGCGTTCCCTGATGACTGATAGCATGCAATCCAACAGCTCATTTTGCACCGTCTTTGACGTGCCCTTGAAGACTGTGGCAGTTTTCAAGTGCTCCTGAAACACCTCGTCTAGCGACGCCACTAAATCCACCAGTCCACGAAAAATCCCAGGGTTGCTAGAGCCCTCAGTTTCATCTTTGCCTCGCAGTGCTAACTCGAACACTCCGCAGAACTTCACACAGTCAATAAGACGAGCCAGAATGTGGCGGTTCTTGCTCACCTCATCGTTGTGCCGACGAACAGCAATCCTGTAGCTCTCGTCCAACTGTGTGGCAATGTTGACCTTCCCGAAAGCTGAAAATTTCAGGCAGCTGTCCATATGCAGCTTCGAAGTTTCATGCTTTTTCACCTTCTCCGAGAGATGATGCATGTCGGTGACACCTGTAGTAGTCCATGCGGTGTCTGTGCCAGTGCCACTATCAGGATGGAACAGAATGAAGGGATAGCAGAACAGGGCGCTAGCTACTTCACATCCTGCTAGCCATGTTTTCCGTTCATACCAACTTCGCGAAAATCCCCGGTTATATGATTTCCCCCCCTTTGTAGACACTTGCTTGATGTTTAAATTTGGTCTGGGCGGCCCTAATTCCTTAGTTGCTAGTTTATCCTGATTATTACGACGACTGAATGGCACTTCTCTTAATGACACGACTGAGTTGTTCCGAATTGAGGGAACGCCACCCATGTCGACCAGATCGCTAGCTGCACAATTTTTTTGCTGCCCTAATTTTCCCTAGGTTACGTGTGACGCAAGCACGTAAGTGCGAGCCCTCCCGGGACCCGCAGAGATTGCGCTGCAGTGCCTACAATTAAAAAAAAAAACATTAATATGAGAGTCTATCAGAGCAATCAGGGCGATTTTCAGTAAGACTAAAATCACCCAAAATGGGTGATACTACAGGGAATACACCACGACGCTGATTGGACAATGACATTCGGAGGCAAGAGAAACTGTCCAGAAGAGTCATAGCTAGTTGAAGGCTGTGGTAGAAAGTGATAGAAAAAAAATCTTCCCTTTCGTCTTTTGGTGGTGCGTCGCCCGATCGCCCTAATTAACAAACCGCCCATGCACCTGACTAAACTAGAAGTGTTCCAATCCGCCTGGAAGGAGAGCCTTATAGACTATAGAAGAGCACTTGCTGCAGCACGCTCAACCTATCTCTCTTCTCTCATAGAAAACAATAAGAATAATCCTAAATTATTATTTAATACAATTTTTAAATTAATTTCGACAAGGTGGCACAATTTGTCAGAACACCCTGTTAGCTTTAGCCTTTGCTAGCTTGCATTGGCCTTTCCTTGCTAGCTTTAGTCTTATTAGCATTTGCTAGCTGTGTTTGTCTCTTCCTGTTTCATTACAGAGTGATTCTTTGTCAGTCTACAAGTGTTTGTCTGGGTGTACTGGCTTTAGATTCTCTTAAACTGGTGCTTAAGAAGGGCAGGTTAGACTGTGTGCACACCATTTACATCAGTAGGTGTTTGTCTAAACCATAGATATACATACCTAGATACCGCGTTGGGTCCAGTCAGGCACGTCAAAGGCGCCGCCATTTTAGGGTGGTCAACATCACTGATGGACTGCATTCAGTACCATTACAGACAGTTTAAGTAAAATACCGTCAAAAAGTATACTATTTCAGGAATGTTGCACTTAGAAAGCGAGATAGGACGCAGCGATCCACGCTCATGTTTGTGTGATGCGTATAGTTTGTGTGATGTTTATGTGTAGATATGGCCATGTGGTTGGTGAGGCACAGAGAACCTGTTGATGTGATTGTTTTTCCTCTGGTTTTATATTAAGCTTATTTCATTTAATAGTCTATTCAGGTGATCTTAACTTTATGTAGTAGTTATTTAATTACAGTGATGGTCAATGCTCATTCCTTAATCCGTGCAGATATTCATAATAGATTAATGTTAGCACCTTACACGAGCCTGAAGTTGTCTTATTTGCCAGCTTCTTGTTTGAACTTCCACATTAAATTATGCATCAGCCAGCATCTTTTTCGAATTCTCCCGTTCCACCTTAAATGGTACAGCTTCAGGCACCAGAAAGAAGCTGGCAAATAGGAAGCCAATTTTTGCTTCGTCCTTCTCACTGTCTTTGTTTTTTTTTTCTTAATGTGTTTTAAGATGAGAAGTGATTCACATATTAATGGATTTGCTGATTGTGAGATTGTGTTTCTACTGAAGCTCATGCTAAACTCGATTTTTAACGTCAGGTGCAGATTGAATACTATCCTGCTGGCCCGGACGGCTAATTATCACGATCAGTTATTAAATAAATAAAAGCTACTGATAGCAGCCTGTGCAGTCTTGATTAATCTGTGTCTGCGGATTAGAACAAAACAAATTTGGTGAAAATCGGTTGAGTAATAAGGAAGTTGTGGCCGATTTAATCCTGAGACTCATCATCTCTCAATACAAGTGAATTTGTTCACAAGTGGAACTTGAACGCTCCAACATGGCAGACGCGCAGACGTATCACCTTAGATAGGCAACAACAGGCAACGCAGCATCTAGGTATGTATATCTATAGTCTAAACACACTAGATTAGAGGCAGGTATCAATCCCTCCATGTTTTGTTAGCGAATAGGATGGCAGGTAAAACTCTTTAGCTCTTAGCTTAGAATAGTTTGTTTTGTTGATTTTTTTTTTTCTTTGGTACCGTCTGTAGACTGGGTAGAGTGCCCAGTCTGCCTGTACAACTTTAACAACTTTACTACAGTACACTGTTGTTCATACCAAACAGTTTCCTGCTGATGTACAGTATTGGCATCAGCTTGTCATCTTCACCCTGGAGTAGTACTGCTCTCAGTCCATTCTCTGATGCATCAGTTTGTAGTACAAAAGGCTTGCTGAAATCTGGGCTATGTAAAACTGGGTCTGAACACAAGCAGTCTCTGAGGTCTTAAAAAGCTGCATCACATTCATCTCAACATGCTGTAGGTGGTCTTGCCATGTTTGCTGTAGCGTCGTCCAGATACACCACCACAAACTCTTCTGTGCCTTTCAACACTTCGTCTATGAGGCGCTGGAATGTTGCTCCCGCCCCATGCAACCCAAATGGCATTACCACAAAATTAGGTGCTCAAAAAGCAGTCAATCCCTTGGCCGATGGGCACAGTGGGACATGCCAGTAGCCTTTGCATAAGTCCAGAGTAGACAAAAACTTCGCCTTTCTGAGCCTCTCTATCAGTTCGTCTGCTCTAGGCATCGGATAGGGGTCAAATGCTGAAACAGAGTTGACCTTTGAGAAATCCACGCAGAACCTCAACTCACCATCCTTTTTTGGTACAAGTACAAGTACAACATTTTCTCAGTGTATGTTTTGGAGCTTCTGCCTGCTCCGTTCTCTAGTTTGCTCGTTCTCCTCACCGCGTTCAGCTCGTCTCTCCATCTGGCTTCTCTGCACTTGTTCCTGGAGCAAGCTGAATTGGTGCTGCATTGAAAGCCAGCGTTGTTCCTGCCTCGCTGTTTCGCGCTGCCACCGTTCGTCTTTGCTCCGCTGTTAAAAGCATGAAAGCCTAAAGCATGTTGCACACCTTGTCCATGCTTGCATCGGGTGAAGCCACTGCTCCACCGTTTGAGGCAAGTTGTCCTTCCTTGTCGCTAAACTCTTCCTGCTGCAGCTCCTAAACTTGAGCTTGAACTTGTCTATTTGGAGCCATCTTCGTTTGCCGTCAATCACTGCTGCTGCCACCATATGTTAGATGATGATACCCCCTGGATGGAGGATTTCGGTTTTATGTGGGCTTCGTGGTTAAGCTCTGTGTGGGTGGGCCGGCGCTTACTAACGTGATTGACACCAAACCCCAACCCCGAGGTACATAACTAATACACACACACACACACACACACACACACACACAACACATACTGTACAGGAACAACATACATCTGGTTGCAACCCATGACAGTCTTACCGGTAAGTATATACAAATATTACACATAAAGATCATGATCCCTCTAACCTATTTCCTTTTCTTTACAGGACCCGCACAAGAGTGGACCACCCCACCGTCCCAAAGGAAAACAGGTAAGTAACTAATTTTATATAGTAATTTTATTTCACTTAAATGTCCATACTCCTGATGGTTATACTACCAGTCTCTAGGATGTATCAGGGCTGGTGGTGGGGTGTAAAACTCACAACTTTTTTTTGTTTAAAAAATATGTTGATGAAGGAGAAAGGGAAGGTGTGCCCACATGAATAATATGTGTTGTGACATATGTAGACTGATAATGATAATGATGTGATAATGATGACTGATGATGTAGACTACTAGATAACTTTGTTGACAGGTAACATAGTTGACAATTTCCCTATTTTCACCCTTAATTTACGGGGTGGGCCTTGACCTACTGACCACGTCATTTTCTTAAACAGGTTAATAACTAATTTGAACATATAATTAAATTATTATCATTTATAAAATTGTAACCAATAAAGTATGTAACATAGTTGATGGTCAATTAATATACTTATTGACAATGTGCTATTATAGATAAAATATTGAAAAAATGAGAAGACATTCACCACAGTGTGTTCAACATATCCACCACAGATGAAATGACATCATGTGATGCTGGTCGCATGGCATTGGGACAAATTGTGTTTGAGTTGCAGGAGGGAATTCTGCTAGTAACATAGTTGACAGAACTTTTGTGGACACTAATAAATGAATATATTTAAATTATTTTATTAAGAAAATCAAACTAAAAAATATTATTTTAGTATTCAAACTTTTGATAATAAATAAAAAATAGTTATTGTTGACATTATTTTAAAACCAAGACACCCTCAACTGAAAAACGGACATAGCAAATACTGTCAATTTAGGAACATTGTGACAATTTGCAAGCTAAATTAAATCCTGCACTTCAAGTAAAACTACATTTTAGGGGCTCTTGGGTCTATTCTGCCATATATACAATGATGTTTTAAAAATGATTTTAAAAATTGATTTTTTTTCAGATATACATGTGATATTTTCAGTACTGTCATTAATGACAGAAATAGTTTTATTATAAAACTATCATACAGGTCATTTTATTAGTTAAAACTCATAAAAATGTATGTCAAAAGATATCAGAAGCACCATTTAATTATTGTAAATTTGAAAAAATTAGATGTAACAAGTGGGGTTTTCTTACAGACTCCTACAAAGAGGTGAGATCAACAGGTCTTATGTCAATGTAATAAAAATATGACCATTTTTTAAACTAACAACCTTGAAGATTTGGTTCTTAGTTACTGCATCTTTTTATACTTTGGTGTATATATTTTGGATTATTTAAACTAAGATATTTTGAAGGTAATGTTTTTAAATCTTAGTTTATCAAGCCCAACTACATCTTGCCTTGCAAGACAGTTTAGGGTGTGTGCTGGGTTACATCCTTTACAAAACACACTCATAACAAGTTTCGAGTTTATTTGTTACTTGTTTACAGAAAATAAACAAGTAAAAATAAAAATACAAATAAAATACTGAAACTGAAATCTATGAAGAATATATACATTTTAAAGTGACTTAAGTGACTTAGTGTTATTGTTATTTAAAGTGACAGTGTTATTGTCCATAGCAGTAATATGACATAATAATAATACTGACAAAGTGACCCAGTGAAATGGTAATTGGGGAAGGACCCACAGCTTCACAGCTTGTTCAGAAGCCTGACAGCCTGTGGGTAGAAACTGTTCATTAACCAGGTTGTTCTAGCCTGTATGCTGTGAAATCTCCTGCCTGATGGCAGAATGGTGAACAGGCTGTGTGCTGGGTGACTGCTGTCTGACCGGATCTTTTTGATTTTGCTAAGGCAGCAGGACTGATAGATGTCCTGTAAGGCTGGTAGTTTGCTGCCTATGATGGATTCTGCCATCCTCACTCCCTTAAGGGCCTTACGGTTGCAGGCGGTGCAGCTGCTGTAACAGATAGTGATGCAGCCTGTGAGGATGCTCTCTATGGTGCATCTGTAGAAGTTGGTGAGGATCTGAGGAGGCTTCCTGAGCCTATGCAGGAAGAAGAGACGCTGACAGGCAGATCTCACAATAGTGTTGGTGTGGAGGATCCAGGTGAGGTCATTAGGAGGATCCAGGTGAGGTGTACGCCGAGAAACTTCACACTGCTGACTCTCTCCACTTCGGCTCCATTGATGTATAGGGGAGAGTGACCACCCCTCTGCAGCTTCCTGTAGTCCACGATCATCTCCTTTGTTTTGCTGATATTGAGACAGAGATTGCTGTCACGGCACCACTCTGACAGAGCGCTGACCTCGTCTCTGTAGGCTGTTTCATCTCCATCAGTGATGAGGCCTAGGATGGTAGTGTCATCAGCAAACTTGAAGATGATGTTAGACGTGTGTCTGGCTACACAGTCATGTGTATACAGGGAGTACAAGAGGGGGCTGAGTACACATTCCTGGGGAGCCCCTGTGCTCAGAGTCAATAAGAAGCCTGAAGACAAGACGGAGTGTGTGAAGTCAGCACAACTTCCATAATCCATTGAAAAATATAATTTAAATGGATTATGGTACAATTATGTTCCCAGACTAAAGGTACTGAGATGTACCCTTGAGTGACAAGAGGGGTACTGCCCCAGTAACAGTTTCATACCTTTTTTTTCTGAGAGTGTAGAAGTGGGACAGAGTAACATCTGTCTTTGCTACTTAAATAACCTCAGCCTTCATTGTAAGACCTTTTTCTTTTGATTAAGAAGAGAAGTTTTTTTCCACTTAAACAGAATGAAGTGCCTCGAGAAGTCACTGTTGCTGAAACAAAAGCTTACAGGCTGTTTCCACAGTAACCAGCTTTTGTAGTGAAGCCACTGTAAAACAAAGGCAGCACTGAGACTCTCTTTCAATTTGCATGAACATTTGCATGAATTCTCTGAGCCCACTGGGGCTGAAATGGTTTTGTGTTTGGCTCAGTGACATCACAGACATTGATGTAGCCAAGAATTGCAATTAAAGAATTGAATTTGGGAAGCCAGTGCCAGGGACTGTCTTTTTCCAGTACGTGTCACAATGGCAGGTGTGGCATGAATTTGGCAAAGTAGTAGGGTGCATTGATTCATCTCAGGTGCCACAGAGAATGGCAGTTTAACCCCTTAACATCCCAGGCTTGTTACATATAAAGGCTTATTATTCAGTGACTACAGGGACTTCACTGCTATTCTTAGGTTATAGAAGTGTGTAAAAAAACCTGAAACAGATCAGTATTCAGTTGATTGTGAATGGTGATAGGTGGATTGCAGAGGTTCTACAGTCATGTGATCTCCCAGGGGATTCTGGGAAATCCCTGGGAAGTGAGTCCTGGGGTGAGTCGGAGACAGAGGGATGCATGACAGTGGGCATGATGTATTTGGAGTGTTTAAAGTTTTTGTTGAAGAACTTCGGCTATTCTTAGGTTGTCTTACTTTTTTAATAATGACCATATTACTCATCTACAATATAGCTGTCAGCCTGATACAGCTGGGCTTTAACATATGCTTTCATTGAGATGGGTCCAGCTATAAATATACTTCCCCAGGCATTGGTTCCACAGGTGAGTTGAATACATCACTGTATTCATCATGATCTGTGTGAGCAAATGAACAAATGAAGCTTGACAAGAAACAATTTGGGCTTATCTTCACTTTTTCAAATGACAGTTTGTACTCCTTGCTCTGAACCACATATTTGGTGTTTACCTCCATCACATTAATATGAATGGCAGTCTGATTGGCTCTCACAGTGGGTCTTATAACTGTGTTAAGGCTATCACTAGGCTATATGGCTAGGCTAATGCTAGACTACATGTAACATGATTGACAGTCAGGTACAATGCCTCCTTGTCCTTAATTTTGTCCTTCAACACTGTCCTGCTGTTCTCAAGCTCCATTGTGTTATCCAGATGTCCATTCCCTTTTCCTGCAAGCCATGGTCTATTGGGCCTTTATAGCAGCCATAGGTCAACTATTGTACCTCAGCAAATGATGGCTCTTCGAGGGTTCTCTACTGAAGACAGTGGTTCTGTATAGAACTATGAACACTCAAAGAATGACTTGCATGCTTAAACGTTTCTTTGCATCATAAGATGGTTCTTCAGACTGATGGAAAATGTGTTGTACGTGGTTCTATATATAGCTTATATACAGAAGATTTGTTATGATGTCAGGCTTGTAATAGAAGAACCTTTCTGGTACTATTTTGTACCCTTCCCAAAAGGTTTTCAATGCAGAGAACCCTTTAAACATGCAAAGGGTTCTCTGAGTATTCATAGTTCCTTATAGAACCACTGTCTTTATGAAAGAAGAACTTGAAGAACTATCTTTTTTAAGAGTATAGGCATACCAGCTGCTACATCCTGTAGTTGTTACTGCTGCAAGAAAATATTTTCAAAAAGGTATTACATAAGAGAAGATTTTTTTTAACTACGTCATAATTAATTTCATAGAACTCTTTCTGTGCTATGAAGCAGTTAAGCAGGACAAAGAGACATATTCTTCAGTAGCACTTAATCTATTACCTTACTTTACATTGTGTGAATAAAATGCCAGTCATAACAGTTTCTGAAAACAGATATTATTACACACACACACACATTTTCTAAGCCACTTGTCCTCCTGTATCGGGTGGGGGCGGTACTGGAGCTTATCGCAAAGCTCATTGGGTGGAAGGCAGGAAACACCCTGGACAGGTCACCAGTCCATCACAGCGGAGACAAACAGACATACACATTCGCACACACAATATAGCATTTCCAGTTCACCTGACCTCATGTCATGCAGATGCTGGGAGAACATGCATACTCCATACAAAGGACCCTGGTCTTTTTGTAGACTATAGGAGAGTAAAAGAAAGATTCAGTAAGATTTAGTAAAAGAAAGACTCAATGGTGAACCAAGAGCTTCCTCAGTATCTGAAAACACGCCCACTTACTCCACCGGAGAAATACATACAGGTTATCTTAATTTCAAGATAATGATCTCACTTGGTGTTGCACTAAATTATGAAGATTAATTATTAGAGGCAGTATAGTGTCTAGGAAGAATAAACCAGTGGCAGAACATAATTCAGAAAGCAAACATTAATCCATAAGTAATTCAAAGACAATTTGCCAAATCAAAGTACAGAAGTGTAACCTATGTATTTCTTGAAGGTGGAACCTTCTCCCCCATTCCACAGACTACTCAGACTCTGATTGGCTGGCATTCTGCAGTACCAGAATTGCACTTGGAGCGCTTTGGCAAGATACACTGCGGAAAGAAGAGTTTTTAAAAGAGCTAGGTTGGGCTTTTTAAGCATACAGCTGAATCAAAAGAAACAACTAAACCTGAACCACCCCCCATTCACAACTTATCTAATGAACAATCTTAAAGATATTTCACAGCAATGTTTATAATTGGGTCTTCCTTGTTTATTAATAACATACTGTGAAAAATTACAATAACAAATAAATAAACAATATTGTGAGTATAAAATTATATATAGTTTTCAATAGTCCGTGGAAACAGCAGTTCCACTCTTATAGGACTAAAGTGCCTACTTGAGTCATCATCTTTTAAACCCTTGCACTTAAATGCAAGAGCCCATACGTCTTGACACTAGTTCTCATTTATCATCCCCATAAATATAATGTATAATATAATCTCAGATATAGGAGCTTTTTACATTTCTGTGCACTACATCTACTAAAGTTATCATTTTAGGAGATTTTAATCTTTATATTGATTACTTCTATTGTCACTTTGCAGAGTTTCTGAATTTGACAGAATGCCTTTGTATTAAGCAATACATTGATGTTCCCACACACAATGGAGGACAGACCCTTGATCTTGTCTTTACAGACTCTACTCTGGTTAACAATTTGCAGGTCTATGATCTTGAGGTCTCTGATGGTAAGGTGATAACCAAAACACTTCAGTGTCTCTCCAGTAAACCCAAGATCAAGTGTCTCATGAGTTACTACAATTGGCCAGGCATTGACCCAATTATCATGAAAAAAGATCTCCAAAATATCTCCCATCACAGCTTTACATCAGTAGCTGAATCAGTGCAATTCTACATCTCCAGGCTGTTTTTAATCATTATGCCCCAGTCCAGACAAGAAAAGGGTCTTTTTCACATTCAGCCCCATGGCTCACACCTGAATTACAGAAAATGAAAACCACTGGATGTGCTCTAGAGAGATATTTTACACACTCTGGGCTTACTGTCCACAAAATGGCTTACTGTGAGCACCAAAAGGCATACTCAAGATCTTTTAAAAAGGCAAAGTCAATTTTTTTTTCAGAACTCATTAATACACAACCTTCAAAAAGGTTGTTCACTACTATAAATCAGCTTCTCCAGCCACAGCAGTCTTCTACTACAGATATAACAAATGAGAAGTCTAATAACTTTATGGACTTCTTTGATCTGAAGTAAATAATATTCAGGGACGGATTTCCAGCTCTTCTTCCCATCCTTTGTCAGCTACAGAAGTGCCAACTGTTAGGTTTCAGCCTCTTCTTTCTTTTACCAGTGTCACCCAAAAAATGTGGAGGAAATTATAATAAAAATGAAACACTCTATGTGTGCTCTGAATCCTATGCCTGCAGCCCTAGTGAAATGATGTGTGCCTGCTCTTAGCCCTTTGATAACACAGGTTATAAATTGTTTCCTTCAAACTGGGAATGTTCCACCTGTAATTAAAACTGCCATTACCCAACCTATCCTTAAGAGGCCTACACTGGAGCTGGATGTTTTGGCTAATTACAGGCCTATCTCTAATTTGCTGTTTTTATCAAAAGTGCTGGAGAAAGTTGTAGCCGTTCATCTTCAAGAACACCTCCCTCATAACCATCTCTATGAAAAGTTTCAGTCTGGATACTATGCCTTCCACGGTACTGAAACATCCCTCGTGAAAGTGACAAATCACCTTTTGATGGTAGCAGATTCTGGATTTCCCTCTGTATTGATCCTGCTGAAACTGAGCTTTGCATTTGATACAGTGGATCATGACGTTCTTCATGCTATTGGGCTTTCTAAGACTGCTTTCAACTGGCTCCAATCTTATCTGTCTAATAGGCTTTAGGTATCAAATACCAAGGAGTTCTGCAGGGATCGGTCCTTGGCCCCATTCTTATTACTATTTATATGCTTCCCCTTGGAGATATCATTGGTTGGCATGGCATGTCATTTCACTGTTGCTGATGATACACAGCTGTATAAGAAGGTCCCTTCTACTCACTCTATAGCCATATCCAAGCTTAATACCTGTTTGGAGGACATTAACTTTTTTAGAGAAAACTTTTCTCAGATTAATCACTAATTTACAATTATCAGCATTACATATAAAAACTCAGCAGACACATGTATGTTCACGGTCATTTTGGATAGCAAGTAAAATGACTATATTGGCATTATCACCTCCACTGTAAAGAAAAAGTTTGTAGATTATATTTCTCAAAAATGAACTGAACCTACTCTGAATTACTGGTTACATCTAAACAACTGAATGATGCATACCTTTTTTTAAAATTGTGAAATTCCCCTTTAACTTTTAGGTTTAGGATTATATTTGGAGTGATATGACATCTTGAATATAATGCTAAAGAGTGATAGATGTTTAACTTTTTTTACATTGTTGTGTGCTGGGATAATCTTGATAACAGCTACTCACAGTATATTCCCACCACTTCAGTCTAGCATAAACCACTACTGAATAACAGCACAATGTACTCATATACAGTCAGCCACTTTATTAACAGCACAGGACGTATCAGAAATATAAAGTAAATAATAGTCTTGTGCACAAATTCACAGTATAAGATTGAATACAACAATTACATTTTACATGTCCTTCACTTGGTTAAAAAGAAACAAGTCAAAGACAGAGGACGTCTCTTACAAACAGTTTGCCAGAGCGAAAGCATAGAGTACAGAGTGTACCAGGCTCCACTCTCCGCTTCTGTTTTTCTTAACTCAGGACACTATGGAAACTTTCACATGTCATTGTGCCCTACAAATTGGCTCTTGGGTACAGCACTTTCTAAAGACAGGAAAGTAAAATACCTTCTCTGATGTAAGACAGCATGTGATGGGCGGAGGATTCGTTCCGTAGAACATTCTCGTCTGAAAGCACGCAGTGTCACAAGTTGCTGTGGAAGGATGGGCGGAGCATGAATGCTGTACGAGGAAGTTGTTGAAAGCGGTAACCGCAGCACTTGCCGGTCAAGTCTGTCCTGGCGGTCACCAGTCATAGTTTAGCAAAAAAAAAGAAACAACAAGACAAACAAACAAAACCATGAAGATCTGGACGTCGGAGCATATTTTCAAGTGAGTATTGAATATTTAGCGGTTTCTTCTCGACGCCAAATCATGCCGGACGACATCGTTTGGAATACTACTTGTTAGCTGACCTAGCTAGCTGTTAGAACGATGATAGTCACGTGTAACTTAAAGCCAGCTATCCTAACTTGGATCTTGAATGAATAGCCCAGTTGAAGCATTAACAGGGTAAACCGTTGGATCCCTTTGTTGGAAGTTTGTACGGTCCAATTAATTAGCTAAAAATCTTATTTTGTTAGCCAGGGAGACATGCTGATTAGCTAGCTGGCTAACCTAGCTGGAAAACCTCGACCTTTGCTGCCCCTATGGCTAGTGACTCAAGAGGATAGCGCTACATAGTTAGTTTAGCATAGTTAGCTAACGCTAACTGGGGAGGGAAATAAAGGATACACTTAAGCTGATGATGAAATATAAATGGTGAAGTCCTAATTTGAGGGTGTATTTTTGCTGGAGATTAGCTACGATAACTCATTTCATTAACTGAGTGGCTAGCTAGCTTAGCTAACTACCTTGCTAACGTAAACTAGCTAGAGGACCATGTTAGGTCGTCTAAGATCAAGTATGTTTATAATTACATTTATGATCTTGTGTTGACCCTTAAACAGAAATACTTGAACGAAAGAACCTTGAAACGTATGGTACGCTAACTATGGAACTCCTAAACTATTCTGAAGATGGAGGCCGTGCTGTAACTAAGTTGTAAAGCCTCTCAATTGGTGGACTAGAGATTAGTTTGTTCTCTAGTACAACTACTGAACCTGGAAATTGAGTTCAACTAAGTGATTATGGTTTTATGAACTAGGAGGTCTGTAAAACGGTGTTTTCAGGGGTTAGGGCATTGGTCAGAATAGCCATCATTTATATGTCTGTAACGCGTTTGCGGTTGTCTGTCTTTCTTTATTTCTACACTGATACAATCTGCATGCCGATCAAATATACGTATTTCAACAGTGTACCATAAACGGTGCGTGTTAGAGTTGATCTCTCAGCTGTGGACCCGCGTCTACAGCACGCCGTAGTAGGCTATTGTGTTTCAGTGCTATTACGCTGCATTGCATAACTATCCTTGACAGTAGTGTGACCCTTCCCCTACATGGTGACGCAGTACGACGTCACTCACCACGCGCGTTGAATATCTGCCGCAACCACTGAAACTGGGCTTGGAGGAATGTCGACGACTTTTATACAGCACACAGTTTAAACGCTAAATATTCAGAGATGTCAATTTGTTTTGTATCTGCTTGTTATTTTATTTTCTTAATATTCTGTACTTGATTCTTGTGTTACATTTAAGTAATTGCTCTAAGCTGATACTAGGCAAGTGATGGGCAGATGAAATGTTACCAGGTTTTTGCACATACGTCCTGAAATGTCCATTGTGTGTGAACAGAGCTAGGTCTTACTTATATTAGTCCTGTTTCACGTCAGACCTCTTACTCTGCTCATGTGAGCAGTGGAGAATTGAATTACTTTAAGTGAAGTCATGCTTCTTGTGGAACAAAGACAGTGTCTTTTTTGTGTTCTGTTTTTTCCTTAAAATAAAGCCATCCATGGGAGACTGTGACCAAAGCAGCCATGCAGAAGTATCCAAACCCCATGAACCCCAGTGTATTTGGGGTAGATGTGCTAGACCGCAGCGTGGACCAGCAAGGCCGCCTTCACAGCAAACGCCTGCTCAGCACAGAATGGGGCCTCCCATCTATTGTTAAATCAGTAAGAGAGCCTGTTTCTGAATGTTTTTTATTTTTTTTTTGTATTATCTTGTCCTTTCTGTTTGCTGATGAGAGAAATGGCACTAGAACGAAAATTGTTTTGTTAGGTTTCAAAAATAGTGTGGCTGCATTGTGCACATGGGGATGTGTAAACTCAATCATTAAGACTGACACATTTCACATTTTTGCACGTGTACATGCACTTATCTGATGTGGCATTTTAATCTCTGGTTGCTCCCTGCTACCCAGCCAAGTCCATCAAATTTTTACCAACCTTACAGATCTCATTGTCACCTGACATGTATTCTTTCCAGGGTGATTTCGTTAATCCTTGGGAAGTCTACAAGTTAAAAATTTTTTTTAGCAAGCTAACAAAAGTAAAGTTAACCAGAGACTGGATAACTAGTGTGAGCTTTACTTTTGTAACAAATATTTGTAGAAAACTGTGTTCAAAATGGCCAGCTGAAGTTTCCTGGTATGATGTAGCTGCCCCTCTCTCTTTCTCATCATTGCAAGAGTTCAGCTCCAGTCCTATTCCCTTGCACGTTCTCACACTCACATGATAGAATTGGAAGAACGGAAGCCCTGTTTTGATACTCTTGACTTTTTGAAGTGGTTCTTCAGCTGCCAGCCTTTTTTCTGTGAATTTTTTTTCTTTATCTGGTAATGGTTAATGATACATGATAAATCCCATTTGTTTCTTTTTTTTCACAGATAATTGGTAATGCACGAACATGTACATATGTTCAAGAGCACTCCGTTGTGGATCCTAAAGAGAAAACTTTGGAACTTAAGTCAACAAATGTAAGATCTTTTTTTTTTTTTCCAAAAGCTAAACAAAAAGGAAATAATCTGTTTGTATAATATTTTGTGATGTTGAAACAAAAGTGAAGTGTTTTACATTTAGTATCCTTTTCTCTGATGTTGTGCTCTTTTTAAGCTGGCATGCCTTTTCCCTTTGTGCAAGCTTTACCCCAGATTTGTGTTTTTTGGCAGTGGTTCAGTTTTCTCTTAAAGAAAACATACATTAGTTTCTTTACAAAGGTATTTTAGTTTCCTTAGAAACAAATTTTAAAACTTTGTAAAGCACAATGCATCATTTAAAAGCAGTGCCATAGGTACTACATATGTTTATTAAAACGATACCAAATAGCTACCAACATTTAACCACTCAAAGCTGTGCATATGTGTTTTTAAGTCTGTCTTTAGTGACTTTTTGTTTTGCTTGATTAAAGCTATAAAAGTGCTTTGGCACTGAGCCTGAAGTTGCTGTCTAAGGCCCATGTGTCAAACACAAGGCCCATGCAATCCTATCCGGTTCACAAAAGTATTTTAATTTCCTGTTAATATTAACCCATTTCACAATGTGCTGCACTACAGTCCCCAGCATGCACTAATGTAATGTGCACTCTGACTTTCCTAAAAGGATGCCAGGTTTAAAAAGCTGTGCTTCTTGGGACATTTAAATTTTGAATATTTCAAGTATTCATGTAATATTTTAAGGTCTACTACAAGTATCTGTATTTTACTGTTGAAGTTTTTTGCATATTTTGAGTAAACAATGGCCAGTTGCGGTTATAGCACAACATTAATTAAAAATTAAATTAAAAACATTTTTTTTTCTCTGGTCCACAGATTTGATGAGATTTTTTTAATATGGCCCTTTTACCGGTTGTGTTTGACACGCCTGGTCTAAGAGACAACACAGTTTCTATTGTTTGCCTAACACCGTTCAGGCATAACATTATGACCACTTCCTTCCACTTCCACATCCTTGTTTCTATGCTCATGGTCCATTTTATCAGCTCCACTTATTATATAGATGCGAGTGGATCAGACACAGCAGTGCTGCTGGAGTTTTTAAACATTGTGTCCACTCGCTGTGCACTCTATTAGACGTTCCAACCTTGTCAGTCCACCTTGTAGATGTAAAGTCAGAGATGATAGCTCATCTGCTGCTGCACAGTTTGTGTTGGTCATCCTCTAGTCCTTCATCTGTGGTCACAGGACGCTGTCCACAGGACACTGTTGGCTGAATATTTTTGGTTGGTGGACTATTCTTAGTCCAGCAGTGACAGTGAGGTGTTTAAAAACTCCAGCAGCACTGCTGTGTCTGATCCACTCAGACCAGCGCAACACACACTAACACACCACCACTACGTCAGTGTTATTGCAGTGCTGAGAATGATCCACCACCTAAATAGTACCTGCTCTGTGAGGGTCCATGGGGGTCCTGACCACTGAAGAACAGGGTAAAAGGGGGCTAACAAAGTATGCAGAGAAACAGATGGACTACAGTCTGTAATTGTAGAACTACAAAGTGCACCTGTTTAGTAAGTGGAGCTGATAAAATGGACAATGAGCATAGAAACAAGGTCATAATGTTATGCCTGATCGGTGTAGTGTTGAAGTTCACTAGTAAGCAGTTCCATGTTAATATTTGCATAGTAATTTAAATTGGCCAATTATTTCTTTACTCCATTATAAAACAGGTTGCACACTAGGTGCCTTTACTCCTTGTAACTGTTACTTGTGATGTATGTGTTGATGTCATAAAGACTAAGTGTTTTAAGTCAAAAGTGATTTGAGATGAGACAGAACCTGTTTGCACAAGCACAGTGCCTTGGTTTAGTTTAAATTGTAGAATATTCTTGCACAGATATTTGACGCACACTTAATTTCATGCAAACACTTGTATGTTCACAGATCACGTTTACCAACATGGTCTCTGTGGATGAAAGGCTCATCTACAGACCGCATCCTGAAGACCCAGAAAAGTAAGCCCTGCATTATTCCTGTTGTATTCTGCGAGAAGACAGTGTGTAAACCTGTTTCTCCAAAATGACTAGCCACTTCATTAAGTACACCTCCTTGTTTCCTACACTGATTGTCCATTTTACCAGTTCCACTTATCATATGGTGCAGTTTGCAGTTGTGCAGTTATAGATTGTTGTGCATCTCTTTCTCTCCATAATTTTGTAGGCCTCTTTTATCCTGTTTATGAATGGCCAGGATCCCCCAAAAAGCAGGTGTTATTTGGGTGGTGGATCATTCTCAGTGCTGCAGAGACTACGCCTATTGCATAATTGCCTAAATACAGTTACTTAAGCTGACTATAGTGTTTAGATTTTGCAGTTGTTATGCCACAATGCGCAAAATGTAAAATAGGCTAGTAAATGTAAATAAAAGAAAGCGGTAAATGAATAATTGAAGTATCATGGAGCTTGATGCTGTAATGTTTTTTGAAGGAAGCACAAGTGATGGTTGTTTATTTGTAGCTAAGCCTAACATTTTAGTATATATGCTAGCATAGTGAGTGATGTTGTTTTTCTTTTTCTTTGTCCTTAAGAAAAAAATTTAGCATTGCTTGCCTCTACACCCAATTCTATGTAACAACACATTTGGTTGAGTGTTAGAGCGCATACAACAGTGTGTTATTTAATTTTTAAACACTGTGTCCAGTTACAGTTACTGTAGACATGCTCAGTCTTTTAGACATGCTCAGTCCAGCAGTGACACTGAGGTGTTTCAAGACTGCAGCACTGCTGTGTCTGATCCACTTAGAGCAGCACAACACACACCAACACACCACCACATCAGTGCAGTGCTAATAGTGATCTACCACCCAATTTATACCTGCTTTGTGGTGTTCTTGTGGGGGTCGTGACCATTCAAGAACAGTTTACAAAGGGGCTAACTTATAATGCAGCAGAAGAAATGGACTATAGTCTGTAATTGTAGAGCTACAAAGTACATCTGTATGGTAAGTGGAGCTGATAAAATGGACAATGAGTGTAGATACAAGTTTGTGCAAGAATAACCTAATTCTTCAGCTTAATAAACTTAATAAACTACTTCTTCATCTTTTGGTCATTTTAGTTAAAAAGAACATTTTGTAACCATGTACATGTATGCTTAAATCTTTGGGTTCTGATGACATGAGTGTGAATATTGTTGATGGTGTCACAGGACTGTGCTGACACAGGAAGCTATTATCTCTGTGAAGAGAGTCAGTTTGAGCAGCTACCTGGAGGGGCTTATGGCAAACACCATCTCAACCAATGCAGGAAAGGTGGGATCATTGAAACTATTCTTCTGCTGGTCCATTAATTAGTGCAACACCTGCTGTTTCACTGTGTGGTAGAAAGTTAGGGCAGGTAATTTTGAAGTAGTCTCCTGTTCAACTAGTAATTTAATACCTAAATTTTGCAGATTGACTTTTTATTACTGTTGAAGTAAAGAAAAAAAACCATGCATCTTTCCTGAATCTGAAGGGATGGGTATGGACGATGATTGGCTTCTTGTTGAACACTGGTGAATGTGTGAATGCCTCTGTTAAGTCAGTACTTGGTCTGTTCTGATACAGTGCAGTGAAAATTATTTGTCCCTCACCTGATTTCTTCTATTTTTACCAATTTGTCACATTAAAAAAATGTAGATTATCCAACTCATTTTAATCAAAGACAACACAAGTATGCAGCTTTTAAACAATCATTCCATTTATTGAAGACAAAGATTTATTTAAAACTTGTATCACCCATGGGAAAAGGAATTGCCCCCTAAACCTAATAACTGGTTGTGCTAGTAACAATTGCAGTCAAACGTTTGCATTAACTAGTGGTTAATTTTTTACATCACTGTGGAGTAAGGTAGGCCCATGGAATCTGGTGTTAGCAGAGTTCCACCTTTGACTCATCATCGCACAGGGTATTATCCCAAAAGGCTTGGGGGATCATGTAGATGTTTTTTGGCAAATGCGAGATGAGCCTTTGTTTTCTTTTTGGTCAGCAGTGGTTCGTGTCTTGCATCTCTTTCATGGATGCCATTTTTGCCGTGTGTCTTTCTTAATGTGGATCAGTGTATGTTGACCTTAACTGAGGCAAGTGAAGCCTGCATTTCCTTAGATGTTTATCTGGCTTCTTTTGCGACCTCCTGAATGAGTCGTCAGTATGCTCTTTTGAATCGTCAGTATGGAAATATTGGTAGGCCAGCCTCTCCTGGGAAGGTTCACCACTGTTCTGAGTTTTGTCCATTTGTGAATAATGGCTCTCACTGTGATTTGCTGGAGTCCCAGGGCCTTAGCAATGGCTTTGTAACCCCTTCCAGACTGGTAGATGTCAGCGACTTTCAAATCAATTCACATTTATTGTCACATCTCAGATTATATAAGATATGGATAGATGTACAAGATGTCAATCTGTATGTGCAGGTATAGATTTGCTAGATAGAAGTTACAGTAAGACCCGAGTGAGTCTGTTTGAGGTGTGGATTGTCCGTGGAAATCATGATGATGCTGATGATGATGATTCAGAGGTGTAGTGACGGGCCCTTAGACCGATACACCAGCACCACTGGCTGTGCAGCAGCCTGATGGCCCGTGGGAAGAAACTGTCTCGGAACCAGCTACTTCTGTACCTCCTCCCGCTCAGCAGCTGTGAGAACAAACAGTGGCTTGGGTGGGTGGTGTCCCTTAGAATCCTCCTGCTCTTCGTCAGGCAGCGCCTGGTATATCCAGGAGGTTTGGGAGCTGGACCCCGGTGATGTGCTGGGCTGTCCCCACTATCCTCTGCAGAGCTTTCTGCTCAATGGCAGTGTAGTTCCTGTATCAGGTGGTGATGGAGCCTGTTAACATGCTCTCCACAGTACTTGTGTAAAATGTTCTAAGGATGTGGGGTTTCATGCCAGAAGTCCTTAGCCGCCTGAGATAGAAGAGGTGCTTTTGTGTCTTCTTCACCAACCGTGTGGTGTGTTTGGTCCGTGTTTATTCCTCTGTGATGTGAACACAGAGGAACTTGAAGCTGCTTACCCTCTCTAAGGTGGCTCCATTGATAGTGATGGGAGTGTGCACTTTCTTTTGCTTCCTGAAGTCCACTAGGAGTTCCTTGGTCTTGTCAACACGGAGTGAGAGGTTGTTCCTCTGGCACCAGTGTGTGAGGAAACTGACCTCTCTGTAGGCCTCCTCGTTGTCATTGGAGATCAGGCCCACAATCGTGGTGTCCCCTTCGAATTTGATGATGACATTGGAGCTGTGTCTGGCTGAACAATCTGTATTTAAATCTCTTTGGAACGTGGCATCACGTGCTGCTTTTGAGACCTTTTAACCTGCTTCACATTGTCAGACAGGTTCAATTTCAGTAGTGTTTAGATTAAGCAGGTCCAGCAGTAATCATGCCTGGGTGTGTCTAGTGAAATTGAACCAATAGTCTATTGAACTAGAAGACCCCACCTCAACATCATGGGGTCTGCTCCACTGTAAGTTACATACCCTTACATTCTTACTGAGTGTATGTAATAGATGTCTAATTTCACCAGACAGCAAGGAATTTATTTTTTTCACTTTCTTTTAAAGAAAAAGTTAAACTGCAGAAATGTAAACTTTAGGGTTTCGAGTCATAGGGTGTACGCTCGACATAGGAGCATTTGGAAAAAACCTTCAGAGGAACGACTGAAAGGGAAGCCCATTGACACCTGATAGCATAAACAATAATGAATTAATAACTTGCACTTACTCTTGGTAACGTAAATAGAGAACAGCACTTTATTTTTATCATGTCATTTACAATGATGCAGTGATGAACCCTCAAACCCCTCCACAAATTCTGGTGCTCATGTATCTTTTTGTTTTTCTGCCTGTCTTCAGGGTCGTGAAGCAATGGAGTGGGTTATCAGGCGTCTGAATGCAGAGATTGAAGAGCTGGCCATCACAGCAAGAGGAACCATACGGACACCCATGGCTGCAGCAGTCACAGACAAATGACCTTTGCACATGTCTGCATTCCTTGCTTTATCACTGAGGATCTCCTAAATATCATGCTATTTCTCCCTTGCTCTGTTTAGAGTATCCCTCTCTGTCACTGTGCTTTCCTTTTACATAATTTTTTTCCAGTTTGTGGAAAAATGTTCCCTCCAGCTCCCTCATGATACAGCATCTATATTAGAGGCTAGAGGGATGGTAAATGACAGAGGGAGTTTCTGCTTTTTAAAAAACAGAGAAAAAAAAACAACACAACATTGGTGGTAAGGCTGACTAAGACTGTTTAGTGAGGAACAACCAGCTGAACAAGCAGGATGTGTGAACATCAACCAGTATAGTATTCACAACAGTGAGATCATTCCCTGTAAAAGACCCCACCTCAACATCATGTGGTCTGCTCCACTGTAGGTTACATACCCTTACGTTCTTACTGAGTGTATATAACAGATGTCTGATTTCACCAGACAGCAAGCAATTTATTTTTTTCACTTTCTTTTAAAGAAAAAGTTCAACTGCAGATATGTAAACTTGGCTAAACACTTAATGAAAACTATTATCCACCAGCCAGTGTGTATTTCGTACCAGGTTGTGCATGGCTTTTAGCTTTAATTCAGTCTAAAAGATAGCAATTTGGTGCAAAGACTTCCTTTCAGCTTTTGAACGTGTTCAAAGGATATTTGTGTGACATGCAGTGCAATGAAGGTCAGCTGGTCGTGGCTGGATGTGGTGGTGGTTGTTATATTTTTATAATGATAAATGATCCTCGGTTAATCTAAAGTGGCACACATTGTACTGTCGGTTGTTCAGCATGGACTGTTCTGTTTAGTGGAGTCTCATCAGCACCCACACTTGAATACTGAGCTAGACATCAGTATTATTATTACTATTATTAACCTTTATGGGCTCAATACAGTTTATGCAGTTAAGTACAATAAAGGGAACAAACTAATTTAGATGATCTGATGTCATGTGAGGAAGTTTCTCTGTTGTAGGTTCAGAGAGCACCTGTGAGCTAATTACACTGATTATGACAGTCTGCATCACTTTGTTTGACTGCTTACCTGTATTGAAGGCAATTCATTTTGAACGGAATAACTTGGTCAAACTTGCATTGACAAATTATTGAAATAGCATCGCTCAGAATGCAGTGCTGGTTCCTCTGCAGTTAATGCAGGTGGAGCCTTTCACCGGAAAATAATATTCTGGTATATCCCATCACAGTGTTGAAATTAGCTCAGTCCAAGGTATAAAAAGATTTCTGAGATGAGTGTTTCTAGAATTTTTAAATAGTTCAGCTCGATCTCAGCAGAGACGAGTTGAGAAAATGAAGCTGAACTTTGCACTAATCTGCAGACTGTTGCTGTATGTTCATAGCCTAAAACGTCAACTTATTTTTGCTTTACTATGTTTCAGTAAAGTGTTGTTTTTAAGCAACATGATGAGCATTGTGAAAGATGTTACTGTGTCTCTACAGTCATATCAGTGACTTTTGGCTAGTTTCCCAGATATGGACTAAGCCTGGATTTGGACTAAATTGAAGTACCAGTAGTGAATCACCATTGGAAATTCTTTTTAGTCTATGATCAGCTTTTATCTGGCTTTGAGAAATTAGCCATAGAGTTTAACATAAAATAGTCACGTCATAGAGTAATTGCTTTTTAAGGTACTATTGTGGAATGGAAAATTAAATCACAGGGGGGAGTCCTAACGTTAGACAATTTTTTTTTTTCTCTGTGAGGCCAAACAAGTAGAACAGGAAGTGGGAGGTGTTAAGGAACAGTGCATTGCTTTTGCTTACTTATTGGCTAATCCAACCAAGCTTTGGTAGTGGAGGGTAAAATACAATCTATTTATTTATTTATAATTGTTATTTCTTATAGTGGTCGTTTATGCATCAGTTTAAAAATGCAGCTTTATGCTGTTAAGTTGTAGGTGGTTTCTAAAAGTGCAAAATCTAGTTTACATTTTTAGTGGATTAAAATTTACCTCATCTTGCACTTGATGCTAGTATCTTTTAACAGTTGGCCATTAAGTGTTACAGCACACCTTTAATATATACCTGCTGATAACATTATAATTACTGTTAATATAATTACAAAACATATGGGGTATATAATGGGTATTTTGTCTAAAATAAGAAAGCAAAACAAATTTTCAGATTGTTGAGGAATGTATGTATAAGGTATAATACATTATTTTGTATATAAGTTTATTTGAACATATGTCTTGTCTTCTCATGCCGATGATAAGTATTGGAAACCAGTCAGGCTCAGGTCCTTTCTGTATTTGCTCCAAGAAACAGAACTTTACTGTTGCTGTTTATAGGCATTACTGAAATAAAATCTTGAGTTTGATGTATTGTTATGTCCTTACATTTATGGTTTAGCGTAGCTGCAATTCTTTTTATTTATTTATTTATTTTTTTTTGGTGATTATTTATTTATTTTTCATTTAAAGAAATCCCAGACAATCCACCCTCACCATCCCCTGGCCACACTTACATGGAATATTCCAACAGAACCTAAACACATTTGAAACTTGGCCAATCACAACATTAATGCATTAAGCAAGCAAAGGGTGCTTGACTGGTTATTCAGTCATTCCATGAGTGAAGAGTTCTATGGGCCATGTTGTTAGTTTTTGCAGATAACAGTCCCAGCTACAGAATGTCCAGTACTGCATGAAGTTAATGATGGCAGATGGGTTCCTCACAAGGTTTAGGGGAGTTTTTTCTTGCCACTGTCACCCTTGGCTTGCTCATCATTATAAAAAGCCCTCTATAAATAAAATTTGACTTGATAACCAACGTATATAACCAGTAACCAACACTGGCAATGACTTTTTGCTGCTATTATGCCAGCCAGCCATACATTTCCAGTCCTTTTGTGATGAACTCTTAAGTTATCATTAAGCAGGTCTAGGTCAGGGTCCCTAGGGAATTGTCTGTCAGTCAACGAAGAGATAGAATGAACTACCTCCTCCCAAAAGACTTTTGGGCAGTCCCACATGATATGTGTAAATGTCCCCAGTGTTCCATGTGGACAGGTAATACAGCGAGGGTAAGGACTTAAACCCATTAAGTGTTTTGCTTTGGTTTTTCAGTTACGCTCTGTGGCAGATTTTCAGTACAGCTGCAGTTCTATTAAAAGGTAATCTAAACCCATTACCTTTTATAGTAACATATTTATAGAGTCAAGATAGAAACCATTTATAAACACACGTGTGAGTGTGTGTGCATTCACACAGACAGAAACATGCATATGCATGTGCTCATCTTATTTGCTGTGAACTTGTCATTTGTGCATCTAATTAGATATGAATGCTTCTATCGATTTTAGACTTCATGTTCCAAACAATTGTTCAATTGTTCTTCCACAGTTCCAAATTACTTGTTTAGATTAATTTAAAGATTCAAATTACAACACCATTTACAAAAAAGTTGGGACACTGCAAAATGTATATAAAATAGAATGCAATTATCTGTAAATGATAACCATTGTTAGTGAACGCAGTTATTGCTGCATCCACAAATGCAAGTAAAAACTGTACCATTTTGGAAATCATGCCATGCAGCGTCCTCCAGGATAATAAGAAGAGGGACCACCTGGCTTGTTATCAGCGCACAGTTCAAAAGCCAGCCACCGTGATGGTAAGGGGATGCATTAGTGCACACGGCATGGGTGACTTGCACATCTTTGAAGGCACCATTAATGTTTAATGATATATGCTGGTTTTGGAGCAACATACGCTGCCATCCAGATGATGTCTTTTTCAGGGAAGGCCTTGCTTATTCCAGCAAGACAATGCCAAACCATATTCTGCATGTATTACAAAAACAGCCCTGTAGTAAAAGAGTCTGGGTGCTAAACTAGCCTGCCTAAAGTTCAGACCCATCACCCATTGAACACATTTGGCACAGTATGAAATGAAAAATATGATAAAGGAGACCCTAAACTGTTGAGCAGCTGAAATCCTATATCAAACAAGAATGGGAGAACATTTAATTTTTAAAACTACAGCAACTGCTCTCCTCAGTTCCCAAATGCTAACAGAGTGATGCTCTGAAGAGGTGATACAACACAGTGGTAAACATGCCCCTGACCCAGCTTTTTTGAAATGTGTTCCTAGCAACAAATGGCCATATACTTTTAAAAAAAACAATCAAACTTCTTAGTTACATGTGATATGTTGTCTTTGTACTGTTTTCATTTATATACAGTTTAAATGATTTGCACATCATTGTATTCTGCTTTCATTTACATTTTGCACAGTGTCCAAACTTTTTTGGAAATAAATAAACTGAAGAAGGTAAGATGAATCTTTGTCATTTTTGTTGGTTGTAGCATGGAAATTTAAGAAAAATAAGTAGGTATCCTTCTGTTGGAAGGTGGAGGAATTAAAGAAAGTTTAAGAAAGAAACAGTAAAAAGCAAGAGAAACAGGTAGCAGGATGCATGCTCTGAATTAATTTATTTGGGCTAACCCAGTAATTGACATCATTACATGAAGTAGGAGTGATAACAGAGGTAGGCATAGTTATAATGGACAAATCCATATTCATAGTCAGAAAATCAGCAATGGCAAGGAAACTAGTGATATGAAGTAATAACACAAGAAACAAGGTCTACATAGCATATTAATGCAGAATAGTCTATGCAAGACTTTACAAAGCACTGTGACAACAAGGGCGGTATGTTTAGGGCATTGTGAAAGTATTAAACATTTTGTAAAAACCTTTTGTGGGAGAAAAAACATATTTACACATACACATTTTTTAAAGACAAAATAATCCATTATAAATTTACTAATGTTTTTAAAAAATCGAAAACATACACTGCTTGCATATGTATTCAGAAGCCACATAATCATAGGCTATAGTCACCTTTTGCTGCAGTATCAGCTTTGCACGGTTGTTTTTCTTTTATCATCTTGGCAGATTTGCAGAAGCCTGTACTGGTTCGTTGAATGACCCTTGTGGATTGCACTTTTCAAATACTGCCACAGATTCTCAATGGGATTGAGGTCAGGACTTTCACTGGGACAACGTAGGACATTCACCATTTTGTTTTTGAGCCAATCCATTGTTGCACTGTTGTTTTGGCCTTGCGCATGGGATGATTGTGCTGCTGATAGGTAAACTTTATCCTAAGCTTGAATTTCTGAATAGGCTGAAACAGGTGTAGTATTTCCAGTAGTGGACAAAGTACACAAATAATATACTAGAGTGAATATATAGATACCCTGTATAAAACAAGAATTCATCTGCTGATATTTCTAACCAGGTTTGACGTTAAAGTGTGTGAAATGTGAAAGTGCTACTAGAAATACACATAAATATCAAAAGTAAAGGCATAGTGTGTCATTATACTACTCTAGTACTAGTAAACCTACATTTTATTTTGATGAACAGTTCCTATAATGTATAACTACAGACATGAAGACATACACCGATCGGGCATAACATTATGACCACCTCCTTGTTTCTATGCTCATTTTCCATTTTATCAGCTCCACTTACTATATAGGTGCACTTTATAGTTCTACAATTACAGACTGTAGTCCATCTGTTTCTCTGCATACTTTGTTAGCCCCCTTTTACCTTGTTCTTCAGTGGTCAGGACCCCCATGGACCCTCACAGAGCAGGTACTATTTGAATCATTCTCAGCACTGCAGTAACACTGACGCGGTGGTGGTGTGTTAGTGTGTGTTGCGCTGGTCTGAGTGGCTCAGACATAGCAGTGCTGCTGAAGTTTTTAACACAACTTTAACGTGTCAACACTCATGTCTTCTCAGTATGATAATCTTAGTTAAGAATTGTGGAATAAATGTTGGCATATTAGTTTAGGCTGTAAAGGCAGCTAGCAACTTGGAAAAAAAAAAAACAAAACTCCAGTGTCCAAGAGATGCTTACGATGGGAAAACATTAAATTTTTGGACATCAATTTCCTCAGGTTTTATGTCCACATATGCTAGTTAGTTACAGGAACAGTGCCCCCAGAGTAACTTAAGGTTAAATGCCTTGCTCAAAGGCACTCTAGTGATGGTGTTCCCAAGTGGGATATGAACTGATGACCTTTTGGTCTCCAGGCAGTGGTCCTACTCACTGTCCACTATGCCACTCACCAGTTGTATTATTATTTTGAGAAAAATTACAAGTTATGTGGAGAAAAACAACAAAGAAAAATATTTTAACTAGAAAAAATCCTGAGACATATTAACATAATATGTTTTCTTTGATATTCCAGTCAGCCGTTGGAAGGACAACTACTGGAAGAATTCTGGAACCTACATATAGTTCAAATTTATGTCTTTAAATAATTTATTAGTTCGTTTTCTTAGTCTGTTGTGATCTCAGTCATTTTATTAATGCCTGACACCCCTACTGGTGTATAGGCCATTGACAAGGAACCTCCAGAGTTCATTAGTTTATTTTGATGCCAGATACATCCTCTCTTAATGTCTGTCAGGAGATCCTGTTGTCAGGTGTTCTTTGGCCAGCCTCTCTTCCTCTTGTCAAAACTTGTCTGATCTTAGTTACTTCTTGGTAAAATATTTGTAAATACTTGATCAGTTTTTTAAATATGAAATATGTTACCAGCTGAACTACATGCATTGATGTTTTTTTGCCTAAAAACATTGGTTATATATAGTTAATGTTAAAAATAAATATATAAAATAAAGAATTTTGAAATTGAATTTTTCAAAAATAGTGTCGAGTCAAAACAAAAATGTACATAATGCATTTTATTACTTAACTCACCATCATTGCATACTTAGGGACATTTTTGTCTTGTTAAATTGATCAAATTAAAATAGCATGCTTTTTTTTGGTGTGTCTGATGGAGTTGACACAACTCAAGTTAAGAAGTGAATGAATGTAAATGTTAATAAAAAGTATTTTATTAATAAACTTCTCCCCTTACATGGTTTGTTAGCTTTGTTAGACCTTTGTCTATAAATATATAGCCCAAATAAATTTATTCAGAGCATGCATCCTGCTTTCTATCCCTGTTGTTTGTTACTATTTCTTTCACACACTTTCTTTCATTCCTCCCAACAGGACACCTGTTGATTTTCTTTAAATTTTCAAACTACAACCAAACAAAAATAACAGAAATATTCATTTTACACCTTTGTTCATCTTTCTACTATTTACTTTTTTCAAAAAAGTTGTAACACTGTGCAAAATGTAAATAAAAACAGAGTGAAATAATGTGCAAATTATTTTAACCTTATATTTAATTCAAAATAGCACAAAGGCAATATATCAAATGTTGAAACTAAGAAAAATCTTATTGTTTTTTGAAAAATATATGTCCATTTTGAAACTGATGCCAGCAACACATTTTTATTGTTTCTTTTTTTTTATGTTGTCTGGATGGCAGCATATGTTGCTCCAAAACCTGTATATATCATTCAGTATTAATGGTGCCCTCACAGATGCGCAAGTCCCTCGTGCCATATACACTAATGCACCCCCGTCAAGAATGCTGGCGTTTTTCCACTTTGCCTCAGCCTATCATAAATGATCCCAGGATCCTGTTTATATATGGTTCCTTCTTTGCATGTTAAAGTTTTAATTTAATTTGTGGATGCAGCGATGAACTGTGTTCACAGACAGCAGTTTTCAGAAGTGTTCCTGAGCCTGTGCAGTGATTTCCACTGCAGACTTGTGTGTTTTTAATGCAGTGCCACCTGAGGACCCAAAGATTATGGCCAGCCAGTATTGGTTTTCAGCCTTGTCCATTACACACAGAGATTTCTTGGGATTCTCTGAATATTTTAGTGATATTTTGCATCGTAGATGATGAAATGCCCAAGTTCTTCTCTATTTTATGCTAGGAAACGTTATGCTTTAACTGTTGCACTATTTGCCCCTGTCATGTTTCACAGAGGTTTTTCTGGATGACTCAGCTGCTCGGGGATGCTCTTTTTATACCCAGTGACGTCACTGACACGTTTGCCAGTTAACCTAAATAGGTGTGAGATATTCCACCAGGTGTTTTTTTAGCATTACAGAATTTTACCAGTCCTTGGTTTCTCCTGATCCCAGCTTTTTTGAAATGTGCTCCTGGCATCAAATTCAAAATGGTCATATATTTTTCAAAAAACAGTAACCCCATTTCCAAAAAAAGTCGGGATGCTGTGCAAAATGTACATAAAACAAAATGCAATGATGTGCAGATCATTTAAACCCTATATTTGATTGAAAATAGTATAAAGACAACATTTTAGTGTCTATTGAATTTTGAATTTGACGTCAACAACACATTCCAAAAAGTTTGGGTTGGGGGCAAGAAAAGGCTGGTAAAGTTGTGTAATGCAAAAAAAAACACCTGGTGGTTGATTGGCAACAGGTCAGTAACATGATTGTGTATAAAAAGAGCATTCTAGAGAGGCTGAGTCTTTCAAAAATAAAGATGAAGAGGGATTCACCAATCTGTGAAAGACTGCACGAGCAAATAGTGCAACAATTCAAGAATAGCATTTCTCAACGTAAAACAGCAAAGAACTTTTGCTTTTCATCATCTACGGTACATAATAACATTAAAAGATTCACTGTATGCAACGGACAAGGCCAAAAACCAGTATTGGCTGGCTATGATCTTTGGGCCCTCAGGTGGCAAAGCATTAAAAACAGATATGATTCTGTAGTGGAAATCACTGCATGGGCTCAATAACACTTCTGTAAACCACTGTCTGTGAAAACAGTACATCGCTGCATCCACAAATGCAAGGTAAAACTAAAATGCAAAGAAGAAACTGTACATAAAAAGGATCCAGGAATGCTGCCACCTTCTCTGGGCCCGAGCTCATTTAAAATGGACTGAGGGGAAGTGGAGAATGTCCTGTGGCCCGATGAATCAACATTTGAAATTCTTTTTGGAAATCATGGACACTGTGCCCTCCGGGCTAAAGACCACTCAGCTTGTTATCAATAAACAGTTGAAAAGCCAGCATCTGTGATGGTATAGGGGTGCATTAGTGCACATGGCATGGGTGACATCTGTGAAGGCACCATTAATGCTGAACAATATATACATGTTTTGGCAACATATGCTGCCATCCAGACAACCTCTTTTATAGGGAAGGCCTTGTTTATTTCAGCAAGACAATGTCAAACCACACTCTGCATGTATTACAACAGCATTGCTCCGCATTAAAAGAGTCAGGGTGCTAAGCTGGCCTGCCTGCAGTGTAGACCTGTCACCCACTGAAAACATTTGGAGGGTAAAATGAAAAATACCACAAATGAACCCCCGAACTGTTGAGCAGCTGAAATACTGTATCAAACAAGAACGGGAAAACAATTCACTTTCAAAACTACAGCAGTTGGTTTCCTCAGTTCCCAAACGCTTACAGAGTGTTGTTAAAAGAAGAGGTGATGAAACACAGTGGTAAACATGTCCCTGTCCAAACTTTTTTAGAACGTGTTGTTGGCATCAAATTCAAAATAGGCATATATTTTTCTAAAAACAATCAAATTTCTTTGTAGTATTTTCCTTAATAAATATGGTTTACATGATTTGCATATCATTGCATTCTGTTTTTATTCACATTTTGCACAGCACAGTGTCCCAACTTTTTTGGAAATAGGGTTATACTATTTTCAGTTAAATATAGGGTTTAAATGTTTTGTACATCATTGCATTCCATTTTTGTTAACATTTTTGCAAAGCATCCCAATTTTTTGGAAAAGGGGTTATAAATCAGAGGTGCCGAAAAGAAAGCAGGGATAAACAGATGATATATGAGTAGTTGTACACTTGGTGAAAAGCAGATAAGTAGAGTAGACTAAGTACAATTACTCATCAGGAATGAGCATTACTCACCAGCAATGAGTGAAACCCATTGCCAGAACTAAGCCGGCCCAGACATGGGACTGTGAATCAGATTATACGTCAAAGGGAACAGGCAACTCACATTGCAGTTGGGCCAAATTAGAAATGCCATAACATACAGCATTCAGTGATATGAATTCACCCTGTACACCTCCTATGTTTAGTTATAATTACTTATGTCCATTTATAGCCCTACATATTTATACACTGAATTGTTTTCTTTTTATATCAGGGAGAGCTAATATATATATATATATATATATATATATATATATATATATATATATATATATATATATATATATATATATAATTTAAATAATTTACGTATAAAAACAATCTGATGACACTGTATAATCAACCAGGATCTGTGAGCAGGTCTTTCTCTCTTATTCATTGAAAATAAAAAAATAATTGTAATTTTTTATAATTAATTAATAATACTAGAATACCAAATTTGTTCATTATTAGTTATTCATGAGGTAATAATATACATGTGTGCATGCATATCTTATAGAGTTGTCTGTTGCATTTATGCTGCTTTTTAAAGTGGGAAAGTGGGCTAACAAAGTATACAGTGAAACAGATGGACCACAGTCTGTAATTGTAGAACTACAAAGTGCTTCTACATGGTAAGGGGAGCTGATAAAATGGACCAATTGAATAGATACAAGGAGGTGGTTTTAATTAAGTGGCTGGTTGGTGTATTTAAAGTAAATATAAATATACATTAAAAAACAACATAACTATTTTAAGTCCTCCAGCCAACTCTGTCATTCCCATTAGCTTAGACAAACAGGCCTACCAGCTTTGACCAAAAGGCCAAGCTGGCCTACCAGCTCTGACAACTTAGTCAAACTTGTCTACCAGCTCTGATTAGCTGGCCAAACTGGTCATCCAGCTCTGGTGAGGTGAACTAAACAGGTCTGCCAGTTCTAACCAACTGGCCAAGCTGGTCATCCATGACCGGAAAGTCACTGGTTCAATCCCCTGAGCTGGCCCTTGAGCAAGGCACTTAAGACCCAACTGCTCCCTGGGCGCTGTGGATAGTGCTGCCTAAGTGTGCTCACTGCCCCTAGTGTGTGTGCGTTCACTAATGTGTAAGTGGTGTTTCACTGCATGGATGGATCAAAATGCACAGGTGACATTTCCATGTTGTGGGACTAATAATGGTCACTTAATGCTAAACCAGCCTCAGACCAGCTTGACCAAGGTGGTCAACCAGCATAGAATTTGAGCTGTTTTTTCCAACAGGGGTCCAATGTAATTAATAATAATAACACAACCAATCAATCATTAAATAAATAACATACATACATATATACATACAGACATGTATACAAACATACGGACAACATATCCCAGAGTATTCTTTGTAATTTCGTGACCTCTGGCTCCCTTTTTATTTGTGGTCTACACGTCAAAACGCAAAATCCTGATTGTAAATAGTGGCTTAAAAGCGTCGAGACACCATCAAGTGCCTTCTTTCGTTATTTCTGTAAGCATGCGCACATTTCTTCCGAGAATCAGACCAAGGCCGTTTCTCGAGGCTGATGTTGGCTTCTTATTTTATTCAAATGTCCCGTTCCACCTTAAATAGTTCTGCAGTTACATCTCCACGCCTGTAGATGGCGCGTCTTTACACTGAGAATCGGATATATAAATAAAATGCTTTGTAAACGCCCTGGATAAAAGGAAAAACAAATGCACAGCGACTGTCCACGTTAAAATTTTAATTAAATATATTTCAGGATATCCATAACGTATTTTATATCTCAGTACTGTGTAAAACACAGTAAGTAAGTGATGGAAAAGCGAAGAAGTTGTAGCGAAGTTGTAGGTTTCTAATTTGCTATGATTTATTATTCAATTATTAAAAGTCTTAAAATTATGAATTATGAGAAAGTTTGCAATAGCCTTATTGTTTTTATACACAGTGAGTAGTAATCACATTGTCTTCTTAACTGTCTCTTGTGGTTTCAAGCATACTAAGAAACTTCACCATATTCTGATTGTATTTATCGTGGCATTATTTACTATCCTCAAAGTATATATTTGCTATACTTTGAGATTGTCAAAAAAATGGCATTTATGTGTGAGAAATACAATGACATATCAGATAATCTACATAACCTAATTTTTAACAGAGATGTCACCTGGATCCCTAAACACTTCACGAATGTAAAAATAAGAAGGCAGCTTAGGCCTCGTGTTCGTCTAAAATAGCGAGACTGAGCGTCTGGGTAACTCAAATCTCTGTAACATAAGAAAAAACTTCTGGGTAGAACTGGTGGGTTTCTGAGAGGCAAAATGCAACCCAGTTCATGTTTAATATGCAAAATAATGGAAACCAGATGAGAGGTAAATTTAGACTAGCTTGTGTTTGTGGATATGTGGTGTTCTAGTCGCTAGATGTCGCATTAGCCTTGCTCCTATGTGTCTAATGTTTTTCCTTCTTGCAGTTGTAAAATGGCTCCTCTTTTTTGTACTCCACTTCCCTTACACTTCTTTGAGTGCACGCTTGAGGGCACCTGATAGATATATAGTAGTGCAACATGGTGTAAATTACGTATTTTAATTTGAAGGATGTTGGTAGGTGATATGCAATAAAATGTCGCAGTGAATAACTTGTTATATATATATATATATATATATATATATATATATATATATATATATATATATATATACATATTATCAGTCCAAAAATGTTTTAAGCATCAGAAGATTGTGCCGTTTTCAAATCTTCTTTGTGTTGTAAAAAACACATTACTGGATATATAATTAGGTTTTGTTAGTATTCAAACACAACTTTGGCTCCTAAGAGTGGACGTTGACGTGCATGACATGTGTGTGCATGTGAGAATTGGAGGTGAGGAAAAATGGCTGATCCATGTTCTTTTGTTTCTTGCTGGCCCGTGATTGCTTTTTGTCTTCATACAATTGCTTTGTGAATTAAAAATCCTTAACAAATTAACTAATTAATGAATTTTTACCAAGCGGCCCAGATGTTTCCAGTGTTCATCAAGTTCAGACATGGCACAGGTTTTACTTGCGGAATTCGAGCCTACAGCAAAAATATGCCCCTCACCGTCTGTTTTCTGGGAAAGTTTACTTCATAAGCTATATGTCATTTGTACCTTCAACGCCCAGCTCAACGAGCCCCCTATTCGTATCCGTTCACTACATGGACTGTTCACTACATGGACTGTGTGTATATGATAATTCGTGTAATCTAATTGTCCAACTACTTATTTTATCGACGAATCAAATGTTATCTTAATAGCTGACTATTGAAGAGTTGTTTACCTAAGCACTGCGCAGTCTTATATGCAGTTTTGTCCTACATATGATTCACTGAATTCAGATGACAAAGCTGACTGAATTGTCGGCAACCTAAATCAGGTGTGTTGGAGCTGGGGGGAAAAAGATTCTGAACTGTGCAGAATAGAAGGATTCACACTACCTACAGGAGGAAATACATTAATTGCTGTGCTATCAGGATATCTATTTTGAAATTATTTCTAATAAGCCTTACTCAAATTTGTGCATTGCAGGCTATTTAAAAAAAATCTGAATCCGCTTGCCTCTAAAATATGCACTTTAAGAGCCATGCAGTATTTACATAGCTATAAACTGGTTTTCAAGAAAGTTCTGAGATGGTGATTTTTCTTCTTTTCGTCAGATTTTATTCTGTCTTGGAGGAAAATGTATTTTTCTTTTTGTTTTCACTCAGAGAAAGTCAAACACAATTATACATTAAAGTTCACGTGTTTATTTTTTCAATATATTCATTTTCACGATATATGATAAAGACTTTGTGATATACATTCCATCTTTTGAACCACAATAACACTACACATACGGTTTTATAACATTTCCACAGCACCGATTGGATTGCACAAAATGAAATATGCCTTATGCAAGTCTTTAGAATAGATATTCGCACACCTTAATTTCTTTCAAATAACATTTAAAAGGTTCTCTGAAAGGGACATGACAATTTGTATAATGCGACGCTTTCCAATTGACAGGGGAAGCAATGGTCAAATTACATCTGATATACATAGTATAATATTTATAATAGTATATGTAATATTTCCAGCCGTTCAACAGTTTGTTTGTTTTTTATGACCAAGGTAAATCTTTTTCTTTCTTTCTTTCTTTCTTTCTTTTTATTTTCAAATGAATACTCATCGTGACTCATAAGTCTATTTTTCATCGGAGTGTTTGTGGTGCGAGGGTTATTGTCTGCAACCCCTGGTCGTTGACACAACCCTTCCCTTTGATTTCTAAATATATAGTCAATGCTGCAAGAACGTCATACATTCAGAATGCATAGCTAAAGTAGTCCTGTATTTACCTACTTGCTGTCCAATAGGCTAAGCTATCTTGGAAACCTATTCCTACATTCTGTCTCCTTAATTTTGTTATTACAATATGTAAAATACAAGTGTAGTTTTAGAATTATTTCTCCTAGAATTAGGTCTTTATCGATATCATTTTGGGTCCCCAAGTCATAGATAATATTACTTACATTTTTATCAAGCAAATTTCCACCACTAAGATGTGCAACATATTGATCAGAACACGTATGAAATCATCACAATTTATTCTTCCATAGCAAACAATGTCACAAATTGTGATATCAATCGAATTCTTGTCTGATTTATAACTAGGCCAATCCATAACTACCTTCCTTTAGATATGTTTCCTGTAAACATTTACCTACTGAAAAAATATGTAAATGCATCTTTGTTCTTATATTTCTAACTGTATAAACGCGCCTAGTTGTCCAAGGCATTTGTTTTGTAAGCCGCTATGTCTGTTTTTATTAGTAATATTTATTTCTTTTTTGGTGAATATGTTTATTGGTTTCAACATCAAGTTGATGCGCACAAGCAATGCATGTGCTTTGTTTGTCATTTGGACTTGGGTGAAAAATGAGGATGGTACATTAGGGGGAATTCGGTTGTTTAAGATGTGGGGTGCGTTGAAACATATCACCATACGGCCGCTGCCATTTCTATGGACTAATCTTGTATGTTGTATTTGAAGGCTTCAATAAGGCCCTCCATAGAGTGAATGAAACCAGAAATACTGCATATACCCCCAATCACAAATATAGAGACATCAAAAAAAACTTGGTGCCAAAGCAGCTTCCTCCACAGCAGCTTGAGATGAAAGAGGCTAGGCAGGAGAAAGCACAAGCCCGCACCCGTCAAGCTCCCCGTTAAACCCATGAGGAGCGCGAAGTGCGGCACGTATATGGCCATTAACATTGTGAACACTACGAGGCCACATCGGAGAGAGAGACCCCACGATTTGAGGCGCCCGTCGCCCCCGTAACAGTCTGGGAAAAACGCGCGCCCTCCGTCCTGGAAAAAAGTCTTCTCCAGCACTTCCACAGCAGCGAAAAACGGCAACGGATATGACAGCAGCGCCTTGGCCACAAGGAAAATATTGACAACAGCCCTGATACCGGGCGGCAAGTTGTCTGTGATGACCTCCTTGGTTTCGTCTGCCCACGTCAGATATGCCACCAGAGCGAAGAGGCCTTTGAGGATGCAAGCAGCAATGTGAGTCCAGTTCATCATGCAGTGGAACTCGCTGGGTTTCTGCATGTTACCCTCCAAAGACGGCAAGAAAATCTGCGAGGTGTAGCTGAAGACGATGATGCCAATAGAAATGGGGAACTTCTTCACATCAATATAGAACTTTACTTTGTCCCAGGCCCAATCTCGTGCCCTGGACAGGCAGTAGGCAATCACAAGGATGTTGATGACGAAGTGAGCGAGGGTGCAGAGCAAGCTGAACTTGGATACGGCTTTTAGGTTTTTCAAAAAGGCGCAAGGCAATAGAACGGCGGTGGCAATGATGGCCCATGACCTCTGGGACACGGGAAGGTTTGGGAAGCTGTTGTACATTAGGTTACCACTAACCACAACGTATAAAATGCAGGTCATCACAAGCTCAATGATCTGGGCAACATTCACTACGTGGCCTCCGAGCGCAGGAAATCTGGGCGCGCAGCAAGCGTTGGCAATGTCAACATAAGAGTCTCTCACTCGCACGAGCTGTCCGTCTTCGTTTTCTTCGTAGAGGCAAGCAATGAGGATTTTTCCCGTGTAGCAGCACACCACTGCAGCGAAAATTATGAGGAAAAGTCCGAGATATCCACCGTGGAGAATGGCATATGGCAACCCTAGTACAAACATTCCCTGTGAAAATATAAGTGGTTCAGCGTCATTATAATAACGGTAAAATGCATGCAAATATCTGTGATGCTTGGTTTATACTATTATGTTGAGTCCATATTTGCTACTGCTGGTTATACATAAGTTGGTTTGGTATTTATGTTGATACTGCGTCAGTTGCCATTTCTCTGGGGTTGAAATTAGTGGGCATTCCATTTAGCTGTGAGCACAGCCACTCTCCTTCGTGCTGTAGTCATCAGAATAGATCACAGAAACAGAGAGTGACGTAACGGACGGCGACTTTAAGGAGATTCATTACGCATGGTTAAATGTGTGTGTGTGTGTGTGTGTGTGCATCCCTGCGTGCGTGTGTATATGTTGAACAATTATAAAAAGGATACTGTCGAGGATATTTCATCAGCAATGCACTGTCCAATAGAGTAAAAATGTAGTTACAGCATGAATGAATTCACGACCCCAACGCCTCCTCCCAAAAAAAGAGGAAAAAAACGAGGAATTTTACGCACGACTGACGGAGATATAGAAAACATATCGTGCAAGACATTAACTGGATATATTTTATATTTAAAACATGTAAATATGAGATGCTTAAAACTGTCGTATGGGGACTGCCCTGTGCCCCAGCAAATTCCCCTGACGGTGTTCAGATTAAGCGTTGACACGACATTGTCTCGGTGGTTACAAGAATGTCCACAATTAAATATTTATGTTGTCCTTCGGGACATCACATTATGTTTACCGCAACCTATTGACTGTTCAAATGTATATAACAAGCGTATATATATATATATATATATATATATATATATATATACCCACAAAAACGTTCGAATCGTTCTTACCTGGATGGCATTGGTGACGTTCCAGCCTGCCTCCCAAGCAGTGATTTTGGGCTTATCCTGCGAGGCAAGTTCGTTACATATGCCACCGTCTTTTGACGCGGAGGGCGGAGGACCGGTACCGTCTCTCTGGTAGTGACTGTCCCCTTCCATAGTGCCATCTCCCACCATGTCCCCTCCGCCTTCTGCCGCCATTTCCTCATTTTTAAGAATGTCCATCTGCAGCCCTTGCCTGTGGTCATAGTCCAAATCATCACAGGCTGCGAAGCCCAACGCTTCCTCGTCAGTGGCGGCCTGGAAGCCCATTCTGGCGAACATCCCACTCACCTTCGCCTGTGATTTATTGGTAACTGTCGTAGCAGCGTTAGACAGCTTGTTAGAGATCTTGCTACGGATTAATGTTGCCATAGTTGTTTTCTTAGATCAGTTCTCCACACACCTTTATGAGTATATTTTAGGTACAGTAGCCTTAGTTAAGGACAAAGTGTCTTTGTTTGCGCATTAAAAGAAAGCGTGCAAAAATTCTTCTTCTTCTGAGGTTTAGTCGTTATCTTCCGTTCTCTTTGAGAGTGCGGGCGGTACTGTCGATAACCCCGTGGACCATGTCACCTTCAGAGGTCGGTACCTGGTACCTGCATCGTGCTTGCGCGCGTCTCTTTTTTTCTGAGAACCGTGGCGCGTTTAGCAAGAGAAATCAGCTCTCTCCAGTCTGTCCGTGCGTAAAAAGCAATCGACGCACTTTCCTGCTGTGGTTTCGCCGCGCCACTGTTTCCACAGTCGTGTTTTTCTGTGGCCGTTACTGATGCCAATGCAGTAAGCAGGAGCCTAGGGGTGGTGAGAAGGAGGCACGTGTCATCCTCCGCTTGCCAATGCGAAGACGTGGCCGCGTAAAGCTCGTGTCTGGGACTCCAGCGCGTGCCGCCACCCCGCAATAGGGGGAAAAAAGGAAAAAGAGATTTGGTGCATTTCTGAGGGAGGCGCTTGCGGTATTCCAACCTCCACCCCCTCCTCACCATACACAATGTACCTTATTGCAATACCCAATGACAGCTCAGATCTTCAAGTCTTGCATAAGTTACACACACACACACACATACACACACACACACACACACACACACACACACACACACACATATATATATATATATATATATATATATATATATATATATATATAACAGAATCCGCAGAATTAGTTCGTGCCATTCTTAACTCTATGCACATACAAGAAGGAACCGATTTTAAACTGAGATTAAACACTAGTTTTGGATCTATTCTGTTTTAGAAATATTCACTAACGAGTTTTTGGCTTTTTTTTCTCTTCAGGGCAAGACTTTGCGCACTTTACTCTGAACCAACAGAAGGACTTCTGCAAAACCTAAGGTTGCGCTTGGAATCTTTCAGCAATTTTGGAATCGGATTGTTCTCCCCTCCTACTTCGAAAGGAAATTAATGGCTGATAAACGTCATCGTCTTAAACGTTTGTGGAGCACGTTGCGCGCCGAGCTGCAAGGACTAAAACGCAGTTTTTGAAATTTGTAGTTGGATGCAAGATAAACAGTCAATGAACCTGATACATTTTCCGCGTTGTGTAAATAAAGATGCCCATCAGCTTTGAATGTGCCGAAATGCATTGTATTGAATAAGAAAGGATCAAGTCAGAAATATTTCACAGCAGCCGCTAAGTGACATTCTTTCTTTTACTGATACAATGTTTCATCGCAAATATACGCATTTATTCACATTTTAACGTAACGACATTTGCTTCTGCTATTGGCTATACATTTTCAGACATTGACTAAATCTGGCCTTGGACTTACAATTCGATGGTGCTTCATTATTAAAATCTCACGTTAGGCTTATGCTTAATCTGGAAAGGGAAACCGGCGGATATAGTGTAAAGATTCAGGTAACTTTTTGCGAGGACTTTTTAATTACATATTTTTTCTGCTACTGCGCGCGCATGTACGTGCACACCCATACACCCACAATTTCATCAGTACTGAGGTTCCACTATTTATCACCAAAATATCCCTTTTATTGCTTGAGAAAAACACTCCAGTGACAAACATAAACAAACAAAACGTAGCCCTAAGAGTAAAACTCGGAACTTGACTTGGAGTGCCTAGTGTGAAAACTTTGAAAAATCTTCCCGCTGCCTGTACTAAACAAGTTAGATTAGAGCTCAAACAAATAAATAGAACGAAGTTATTTTAGCTGTGCGTTTTTCTGTGGTAATAAGGTTTTTTAAGGAAAGCGTCAAAACAATTTTTGTTAATGGCAGGAGGCCTGTGGAATTAAGGAGGAAAGAGGACAGGCCGAGGAGCACACACGCCTGTAGATAAAACTTCACGTAGTGTCCGCATTTGCCTTTAACATCATGTAAAAGCACAAAAGGACAAAGACTGTCTGTACAGTAACAGAAACGATGAAAACTACAAGTGGAGCACATTTCTCGACTAGCAGAAATTAAGGAAAACTGGTACACCACCGTCCAATTCAGAAATAGTTTGCTATGAATTCTGAAAGAATAGCCAGAAGCATTCTAAGGCTTACATTTTTTTTTTTGCAGGCCACGTTTGTTCGCATTAAACAGTCTCAAATATCACTTTTCGTGAGCTGTATGATGGAGCACATACTATTTTCAGTCTTTAAAATACATCAACGCATTTTACTTACACATTTACTTATATACGTTGGTTATTATATGTAGTTGTGCTCTAATCTCTTTCAAAGCTGTTGCTTTTTTCCCCAATGAGTCTCGTATTTGTTTCTCAGGACTGAAAACGGCCTGCGGGGTCTTTCCCCTTGGGATCAGAGGGGTTAATCGTAGCGGTGTTATCAGCTTGGTGCAGACCTTCTCTGATATGTACTTGCGCCACTCTGATTTAACACTCTGTCGAGGAAATACACTGCGATAGGGAAGGGTGAAGGTCAGTTCATATCAAACGGCAGGCGACAATCACATGGGTAACATAATAATAGCAATAATAATATTAATATTAACAATAATACTAATAATAATAATAATTATTATTGTTGTTGTTGTTGTTGTTGTTGTTGTTGTTGTTGTTGTTGTTGATGATGATGATGTTGTTGTTGTTGTTGTTATCTGTTGCATGTTATGAACTAAATTTCTAGTTTCATAATAAACGCACCCGGCATTTTAATCCTGTTATGCTAAGTTCTGAATTACGACAGGCTGTGCCATTTTTACCAGCTCTTTGTGATGGTTCTAGTTCGGAATTTCAAGAGCGTCATACCAGCATCGTTAGCCTATACGTAGTACAGCCCCTTTTTAATAATATAGCGTGGCTTCTCCAGAAAGATTTGGGGAAATCACAGGACTCTCTTTACACCCTTTCCACTGTCTTGAAATGTCGCATTGTCGTAACGCTATCTTCGCCAAGATTATGGCCAAATGTAAGCTGCTAGAAAAATCGCACGTTCGTCTTTTTCGTTATTCGATCAAATCTATGCCTGTAACTGTAATATTAGAAGAGCCTTCTCTATTTATTCGTTTAAAAGACAGCATGACATTGCGATCTGAGAACAGAGGGTCTCGAAGGCTTGAGAGTGGGAGAGACAGAGAGGGGGTGACGGAGGGGGGTGACGGTGGGGGTGACGGGGGAGCTTGCCTGTGCATTAAGCGTGGCGCTGAGCTGACAATGCAGTTCAGTAGGGTAGAACTGATGTCCTCGCCACTCTTCGCAGTCAGTTTATTAGCCATCAGAGAGATTATGGAGGACAACGAGGGTTCAGGGTATTTCTCCCAAGAGGCCTTTCTGCAAGTAATATCTTATCTGCTGTAAACACCGATCGCAGCGCCTCTTTCAGAACACAAAGCCAAAAAAAAGACGTGTTGTCCCCCAGAGACTGATTTCAAATCAGTTATGGCTGTCACTGCGCTGCTGCCTGAATATAATCTTTCGACATTTAATGTTGTTCCCAGATCAATTGTCTCTCAATTACTTCGCTAAATTATGAATAAAACTCGAATAACTGGAGTCCAAAATCTCAATCGAATTCCAGGCCTTGATGCAGACGGACCCCACCCCTCCCACACACACAAACACACACATGCACACACACACACACACACACACACACACACACAATCATTATCCCTGCAGCTCCTGCAGTCTGCTTTTTCCCATTACACACATGACTGAGTTGGCCTATAGTCAATTTGAGCTAAGCTAGCGTTGTGTGGCCCCTCCTGCCTATATTAAAGGTAATCCATGAATTAGCCTCGGCCATATAATGCCACGCAGAAAGGATATCTGACGTTTATCACAATATTATTTGTGAAAATATAAAATGTCGTTTTGGCATGCATGCGAAGAATATACTTTTTCATGTATGTATTTCACTTACCAGGTAATTGCACTATTTATTATAACATTTCTGTATAATGGTTGCGATGTAAACAAAGTCATTCAGATTGGATTGATGTGAAATGGTTCACTGTAGAGGAACTCAACGACTCGGATTCATTTACAGTGGTGGTGATAGGAACCAAGGGTCGCGATGTCGTAGCCATTATATTTACCATTAAAAACCACATAAACCTACATGTGTCTTCTGAGGTTTTATATTTAATGTTCTTTAGGGACTGTTTTGCCTCACAACGCCCTGCATGTACCTCTCTGACATGAAAAGATTTTTAAGAATACATTTTAGTCCAAAATTTTCTCAAAACTATTGTAAAGCAATGTTCCAGGCATATTCTCAAACATAATTCTGAATGACAACTATTTATTTATGCAGAAATTCCCCTTTAATACCGCCATGACAGGACATAAAATACAAAATTATATACATATAAACCTTCTCAGAGCTGTGCATTTGCAAAATGGTTAATATCATTATAAAGTTATATTGTCTTTTTACGAGAGACATCAAATATCTTTTTCGCTGCTTCTGTTCTGGGAAATTCATTTCACCCCTCAATGAAACCAAGAGCCGACTGCAATGGCTTCCTCCTCAACAGTGCAGCAGAGCAGAAAATAACACATAACACGCTTCAATTAGAGGGAGAAACTGAAAGGACACGTGTCCCGAGGGTCTACGGTGCCACTGAATTAGCCAATCACCACACATCGGTTGCTCTCTGAATTCATTACGATTTGCATTACAATAACATCTACATTATAGCGCTGATTAGCATGTAAAAATCTCAGTCCTCTTAGAAATTACAAGTGTGCTAGATTACATGACTTGTAAAAGATGTTTACCTCTGTTTTTTAATCTTATTTATTTATTTATTTTTAGAGAGCTATTTTTTATTCGTGTTGAACAGATCGACAGATATTTACCACCGGGGGTGGGGGTAGTCACGATTACTACTCTTTTTAAAAACTCTCAGTTTTTGTTGAGTTTTGAGTCTGTGCGTGAGAGAAAAGACATCTATTTTTTGCCTTGACAGGACAGTAAGAGATATACCCGCAGTGTGATTGTTAGTCTTAACATAAAGCGTAGCTGCTGACGAGACTGAAATAGAACATTCAAACCTCAAACCCTTTCAGACCGAGCTACCCCCTCAAGCCAAATTGTGCTTTGATACAGAGGAATACACACTCACTCAAAAACCCAGGAGATTGAAATCCAGGTGGTCTTGTGGTAACCACTTAAAAGCCTTTTCATTTATCCTAATGTGCCTGTTTAATAGCCTATTATGAGTTCCCAGGAGAAATGCAGCTTATATTAGCTTTCTCAAGCTGCTCTTGCTATGCTAGGAGTATTGCTCCTGAAACACACAGCTCTTGTAATATTATCTTTATGGGTACTGAATGTAATGCGGCAGCTGAATATTGATATGACTGCATCCAAACCTATGCCAAAACCTCAGTAACCAAAAAAAGTTTAACCTCACTATCCAAAGACATGCTTTGTAAAAGAAAAAAATGCATTTTCGGCTCCAAACTCAATCTCAAAATTCAAATCATCACTTGTCCCCTACTAACAGAGCAAACATGGTATGCATACACAAAAAAATTAATATCCTTCTTTCTCTCAATTTCTTCATCGTAACTGTAGTCTTTTTTTTCTTTTTCTTTTCTAGTGTGATCTATATGTAATCATACTTGTGCCTTGGCTTGTAGAGATTCTGTGTGCTATTCGTTTTCTCTGGCGATTATCATTCTCCAGACATCGTTACTTCAGCAGACCGGGCACTTCATCACCTTGTAGTTTCCCCCTGGATCACCTGACCGCTGGCCCCCCCTGCCTGGACACATTAACATTGTAATTGCCTTTTAGCCTTTTCCTTTGAACACACAGCAAACTGGACTGGTCCTCAGGGATCTGGAGCCTGAGGCCTACACAATCAACACACCAATCTGTTTCCATTACAAAGGCCTTACAGCTACAGCTTCCAAGCATAATAAACTGAAACTTGAACTGTAGTTTTTTCCACTTCCTTGCTGCATCTTATTTTTGTGAAGATTTTTTACATTGTTACATGCAAATCAAACAAGCATAGAGACTCTAATGTGTTACAGATTCAGAAAAATGTGTTTGGTCGAACAGTCATTGAGTTAAACCAATGGACAATGAATAGCTTGAAAAACAAAGCCTGCAACCTTGTGTGGGGAGCATGACTGTATGTGTTTCCTATTTGTCTGTAGGGGGTGTGCCTATATGTCTGTGAGTGTGCATGAAAAGTACAGGTATTACAGATCTTTTTGTACCTTGTAAAGAAAGTGCAGCTTCATTACTATTCTTTTGTTCTTCATCCTGAGCTCCCAAACCCATACTCAAGGAGATTCTGTAAATATTCATGACAGTCATTGTTGATGACATTTAATGGTTCAACTGAAGCAATTGGGAGTTGTGTACTTCCTGTTGAGATGCTTCTATGAGTCTATGTGGTGAAAGGGCTTTATTGTCAGGGCATTACAAAGAAAAACGTGGTTCAGTTCAGTGCTGTAATTACAGTAATTAAACGCAGCCCTGCTATCGTGGTGCTAAAGCCCTGTCTCTTAATAACATCAAGTATAAAATAGCTACAAAAGATGCAGAAATAAGAAATTAATGAAAAAAATAAATTCTATATTTTATTTGATTTTGTTGATCGTGTGTTTTAATTATACGTTTCCAATCAAGTTTTATTTTATAATTAAGTGTTTAATTAACAAGATCTTACAGTGTTTAAAGCCCCAACCAAAGAAAAAAGGCTTTGTCCTAGCAGCCTGTTTCTGGAATTAGTATCACTGCCCACTCTGTTTAGAAGGCTACTTTTGATTTGCATATGTTGTCTGATTGGAGCAGCCCCTTGAATGACTCATTGAAATTCAAAGCTCTCCTGTTCTCTATGCAGAATGACAAAGGTTTCTGCTCCACGTTACGATGTTCACTGGGTGCAGATATTAATGAAATCAAGCAGGAGAAGAAAATGCTCTCATATGGGCATAGGCTAAATCTGGAACATCAATAACTGTTATTGTCTCAAGCCTCAGTCACACTCTGTAAGCTCCTGCCACCTGCTGTACAATTCAAACTTACATTGTGAGAGCATTATTGATTTTTGTGGTAATGTGCGAGACACTGCTCAGGCACTGAAGTAGAATTGTTTTTCTCAGAGTGTGAACACGTTCCAACTCCTCTAAAATATCATAATAGGCAATTACAATGCTAGTGGTCATTATGATATCAGACTTCAGATAGGAAGCAAGCCATCTAAAAAGAGAAGTCAAAAAGATGGATAGAGCTACATTAAATGTAATGTATCCCAAAAAAAAGATTAAAAATGCTCAAATATTCCTTTTGATTTGTATGCTAACACAATTTTTTAAAGGATTGTTTTCTAGTTGTAGCCATTTGGTTTTTCCTATCACATAATATCTTCCATCCTGGCCAATGCCAGCTAATGGCTGGCACAGGCTTCCTCCATGGTTCTTAAATCTTCACCTTTTTGAACAGCAAACTTGTAAGACACTTAAATGTACTTAAACGAGAGTGCTCATATCATTTATGTTAGCTTTGTAAGTGGGATAAATGGGAAAAGGAACATTCCGTTCTTCCCAACTAACAAGAACAGGGCCAACTGTATCATCGTGGACTCGTGGTGTTTTATTCAGAGATGGCTGTGGCGTCTGTGGATACTACACTTTGGTATAAGTGATGTCTTAGTTGAATGAGCTACTCCAAATTGTAAAGCAAAATTCTGATATTTTTCCTAAAGTCTACAATAATAATAATTTGACAAGTATTACAGATATGTGTCGCAGTTTTTTGTGCATGAATTTGTCCCAAGAGCTTACTTTTGCTCTTGACCCCAGCTCTGTATGTCTGGCTCGAGAAGTTGTCACATAGAGTTAACCCCAGGGCAACTGTAAACACTCCCCACTGAAAGATGTCAATAAACAGCAGACATGTTTGAGCTGTGCGTGTGTGTGAGGATGGTGGGCTGTACTTGGTGAGTGCAAGCCTGAGGCCATTCCACCTTGAGTTCTGAGAAGACAGCATTATTACACTGAATGAGCAACACTTTACACTGAAGTAAACTATTAGTGAACAATTACTTTATTACAATTATATACATATATACCAGATGTACTAGTCTGTATTGTAATTGTTTATATATATATATATATATATATATATATATATATATATATATATATATATGTGTGTGTGTGTGTGTGTGTGTGTATGTATATATATATATATATATATATATATATATATATATATATATATATGAACAATTACAATACAGATGTAATCTAGTAATCTAGTTAATAATTAATAATAAATTTTCTCTGTAAAGCTGCTTTGTGAGAAGGCAGAAGGCTTGTTGTACTGATAAATGTCAACAGAACAGAAGCTGTAAAGCAGTAGAAAGAGCTAAGAGCAGCAAAGTCTACCCTGGTGGTCAGCAACTGTGTTACATGAGATCAACCTTTCTGCAAAATTTAGTTCCAACCCTAATAAACCCCACCTGATCCATCTAATTTATTGACTTCAGAAGTCCCTGATAAGCTGAATGAGGTGTGTTAGATTTGAGTTGTAGGCGAGGAGGAGGTTAGTGACGACTGGTCTACTCTATGTAAGACAAAATGAGCATAAAACTAGCAAGAGAGAGAGAGAGAGAGAGAGAGAATAAAGAGAGAGAATATAGAGAAATAAAGTATTCCTTCACAGACAGTGGTTGTCCTCTCAAGCTGACTGTAAATATCCGAGCTGGAGGAGGTACATTTCTGCTTTCTGTGTTTGGCAGGGGCTCCACCCTGCAGCATAACTGCCCTTTAATACGTCTATGTTCCTCTGCAGCTCTTATGTGTGTGTATGCTGTGCTGTCTTTTTCTTACAGTTGTATCTATAGGGACAGTTTAGCCATGAAATTTAAGCTCTCTTGGCCTTTCACAGAGCTGGTGCCTTGGCCTGAGTAGCAAATGGAATTGATATGAAAAAAGAGCTCTAGTGCTGAAGGGCATTGATTGTCAGTGGCTTCTCAGAGTTGGCAAGGGCCTTTAACCCCTTAAATGGGCAAGATCTGCCGGTAGGTCCAGGCTTCTATTTCTTAATCCAATAAATTTAGAAAAACTCAGTTAGTTTACTTTGTTTTGTAATTTCTGGATAATAAAGCTTAAATTACAAAAGGCTTAGGGATTTACTGGGTTAACAAATTCAGTGTACTACCTTTGTGAAGCCTTTCATTCATTTAGTCATTTTCTGTCAATTCTTCTTTCCCAAAGGTTTATTGTATAAACACCTCTGTCATCAAGTTCACCACAAGCAGAACTCAAACCCATGACTTAACCTGTAGTTCCTAAGCCTTTTTTCCATTTTATGTCTGTTTTACATGTATTTACTGCTTAATGGAATGCCAAGCTGCTTGCAGCACTATTGCTCATACCAGACCACCTGGCCAGTTCTACATAGAATAACAGTGGCCTGCATACCCATTGCACCATTTGGTGAACCATCACAGAGAACACTGCCAAGGGGTGGAGGTCTAAAATGGTGCAGAGCTGCTTGCCACTAATTGCCTCCAGCTGCAGCCACTTGGGGCTCACTCAAAGCAACTTCAAAAGCACCCTGCCTGAACAGGAGATGAGCTACTATAGATGGTCTGCAACACACAAACCTCTTTAACCTGCACAGATTTACCTCACAAATTCACCAGACGACCCTACACAGCCATGACTCACTGGCCATTTCAGTCCTCTGCATTCAAGTGCAATGATCTTTTTTTAACACCTCTTCCTCATCACACTTGCCAAAATTGAGATCTCAGAAACAAAGGGTGTGCTCCATTATATTTACTGTCAAGGGTGTTTTTCACAGCCTATCTACTAAGCTAAATATGTCTAAGTAAAAATATCACTAGAAACTGTAGTAGCATATCATTGCCAGGGTTTGCTATTTCCCACTTGGCATTTATGATATGCAGCTTGCACATGACCAGTGTTCTAACAGTTTGTCCTACCCTTCGAGTGGTACTGGGCATGTGCATATCATATATTTAGAATATTATACTAATTGTCTTCCAAACATGTTTTGATTTTAACCTAAATTCAATACAGAGTTACCTTAATAATGTGATGTCTGCCATGGGCCGCACTGCCTTGGGAAGCTTAGGCAGGCGCAGGCAATGTGGTGACCATGCAAAGGGGCTCTCAGGATGTACCACGCTCACAGTTTTAAAAGGGTCATTTGGTGTCGTTGTTGTTTTGGTTTGCTGAATTGTGTCTGAGGATGGTAGGCTTTGTGTGTGAGTGTGTCTACTCTTCATGTGTGTCATGTCCTCCCATGTTACCCCCTCCCCGGTTTTGTGTTAGAGTAGCCCTGGCTGGGCATTTCTTGAAGTGTCCGTTCAAAATAAAGGAGCATTAGCCTGTACGCGCAATGTTGATGACCAAGCAGCATTGACAATATCCCTCCAGTGATGCTTCAGGCAGTTTCCAGCAGTGTAGTTGGCCAGCCGCCTGCTCCTAAAAAGGCTAAAGGGAGAGTGAATAAAAGTGCTGGAGGTGGAGCTGAGCATGATGGTTCAGCATGCATACCTGGCCCGAGAAAGCTGTGCAGGAAGAGTTGGCACTGGAACACCAGTGATGTGCTCCTGGATGAGCCAAAACAACGAGAGGCGTCCGTCTTCTAATGCGCCGCAAGGCTATCTAAAATTAAAATTTAAAGCGATCTGCTTTTTATTAAGTGCAAGTTATCTTTAATATAAAAAATGCACATGCTAATAAACATAACTTGCTACTCAATATTGGTACACGTTCATACAGATAAAAAGAAACAAAGCACGTACCTGTTGTCTTGCATATAATCGCTGTCAAAGACAATTCCTCTGTGCCTCGCCCAGACGGTGAAAAAGCTGATTCTGGATGGCAAGATATGCCCTCAAATTAACAAAGTAACATTTATAAAAAAGGACCATGTTCCGCCATTTTGTTTTTATGCTTTATCTGTCCACTTTTGTTTCTGGGCTAGGGAACGCCCACATCCAGATATGTAACGATACTTGAATTTATATATTTATATATATATATATAATTTATATATATATATATATATATATATATATAATAAGTAAATGCGATTCAGGCTTAGTATGTTTCATTGGGATACAGAACACAAGATTTACCAAAATAATAAATAAAATTGTAAAAAGTGGACTTAGATAGTTACTATCAGTTTGGGTACTCGGTATCAGAAGGGAGCAAGTGGTATTGGTGCATGCCTAATTAAAATGCTGTCAACATTTTTAAATAAATCTACAATAAGTCAACCGTGTGAAATCCATTTCAGTGCATTTCCATTATTTTTTATATATTCTGTCTTTTGTCTTTCCCCCCTTCTGTGTCTGTTTTTGAGGGAAAATTTCAGGTAATTTAGGGGCTTTGTATGAATGCTTTTTCACTGGTTGTAATGACTGCCATTTTTCCAGCTTTTTATCTCCCTTGGTGTGAGTGCATCAAACACACACACACACACACACACAGAACCTGATCGCTTCACATTCTGCTCTCAGTGGGGGTTGGGTATTTCTCAAGCGTTCCCCCCATCCGTCACCATACACTGCACACAAACCACTGACATTCTTGCCCCCCCCCCTCCCCCCCACTGTTATCATACCTATACCCACTGCACCTGATAACAGATAATCACCCTCTAATGCTTCCATTCTTATCAGTAGCTACAGCTGCAATTCCATAAAGGAGAGAAAGGAAACACCATTAATAGCTCTTCCCTGCCTCCATTCGCTCCCTGCATCTCTGCGTCTCTTTTCTATCTTTTTTTAGCTCGGGTTTATGAGGGTGAAAAGCTAAAATGCCCTGGTTTCATATAAAGAGCTCAATTAGATGCTGAAAAGCAGTCCTCATTGAAGTGCACATGTTTTTCTAACCAGTCAGCTGTACTTCTAGTGTGTTGCCACCAAATCTGGCTCAAATCCCTTTTAACATATAATATTTAGGTTTCACATACAAAATTCAGTTCAAATTTGTGTTTCAAAGGATATATTACTTTTAAGTGATTCTTTATTCTACTGTCATTAAATCAACCCCACTAGTTTGATTATGAGATCAGTTTTGTTTGATATAGCCTTAGAAGTATTTGTTATATTAATTTACGTGTGACCTTTTCCTGTTCTTGGAGTGCAGTGGACAATGTACCTAAGGGCATGCAAATATACACTAGTGTAAATAATAATAATGTAGCTAAATAGGTTTGGTTTGCACTGTAAATGACAAGCAAGACCACTTTTGGAGCCAAGTCCAAAGATTTTATTGTGAATTGTAAGCCAGGAACAAAAGCTGACAACACACAATATCATCACTGTTTGCTAATTCAGCTAACAGAAATATTACTTTTGAAACATTTTTTGTGGCTTTATCAGCCTGAGGTTTTACAAATGTCATCTTTACACTTTACAAGTCATCAAAACAGTGCCTAGTACATGTGGAGCAAGAAAAATAGTCACTGAACATCCGACTGCAATTTTCTGTGTGGATTTGTTAGCTCCATTCAGTGCAGCAACAATCATTATTCTTTTCTGTCTAGTTCCATTTATCAAACTCAAATTTTTGACATTTTATCTAACCTCTCCCACTGTCCTAGAGAAGAGATTACAGTACAGCCTTGAATGGCCTGGAAGGAAGGAAAAATTAAAGAAACAAAGAAAAAAGGAAAAAGAAAGAAAGTGTGAGAAAGTGATTTACATTGTTGGGATAATATTTTGTCCTCTTCTGTTCAATACCACACCCTAATGGTATTAAAGACAGCTGTGCACTGAATGAAAATAATTTAAATGGAAAAATAGAAATTTTCTTTCATGCACGCATACATACATATTCACATATACACATACACTATATTCATTCTTTCCCACATCAGAGCCACTAAATACTTAAAACTAATATGGAGTATTTTGTTGTCATGTATTGTCACCAATGCTATATGGCCTTAGCAAGTATGTATGAAAAGAACTGTTCAGAAAAAAAAAATAAGAAGAAAGAGTGATCATAACCATGAGCCAGGGAAATTATGTGCAGTCAGACCATGAAAAGCAAACAGTGTGTCTTTTTGCTAGCACAATTTTAGTAGCCATTATTACGTACCATTAGCCACAGTGCTTCAAATTGGTTGCTATGGTTATCTATTTAGCTTTGGCTTGGGGTTTTAATGGATGATGACTTCTGTGAAAGCAAGGGGGTTGCTAGAAAGGAGATGGATGGAGACAGACAGACAGAAGGATTTTAGGGAAGTAATGCCTAAGCTGTCTGTGGGTTATGTTCCAAGATAGTTGCCATGGCCACAATAATTGGGCACTAAAATAGGGGCAGAAAAGGCAATGGAAGAGAGAACAGGTAAGTCAGTTAGAAAAAAGTGGCAGAGAATGAAAGAAAGGCAGCAATGGAGCTCATTTTAATTTCATTCACCATGTACTGCAATACCTAAAACAATCTATTAAAGCAAAGCAATGACTTTGATATCTTGTAGTAATATAAAGTGATTATTTAGATTGTGATCCACTGATTATATGTTTATATAAGTCTATATAGGTGCGTTTTATAAGACAGCAACTCACAATCTTTCTAAGACAAAAAATGTTATCATAAAGACCAATAGGTAGTATATAACATTGTATAAATACTATGTTACAAATTACAAATTAATACATTTTTATTGTGGTCTTAAAACACCAAAGACACAGTAAGTACAGCCGGCTATCTGTTGTAAAAAATAAAGTAAAAACATTTTCTTCTGATTGCATCATTGTTGGTCTGTATTTGACTGTGAAACTGCCTGAAGAGTTAAATAAATCCCAGTTTAAAAATTATATTTATACCAGCATGTTTAGACTGGAAGCCAGTCTATATAGGAGTGTCTGCCAAATTCCATAATATAGACATTTTTTTTTCATTCTATTGCCAAATTCAGTTTTATTGCCAACCTAATGTTGGATGAACAAACAAATTTAAGTCTGTCAAACAAATGGTTGGTGTAGTGCATAGTGGGTAACACCTCTGCCTTCCTCAGTGTAGACTGGGGTAGAGTGTGGTATGAGACTGGGTCACTGTATTAGATTAGATGATGAATATGGCACTGCATATGTATTTTTGGGATATGTATTTTTTGCATATGTATGTTTTTTTCAGGTTTGACGATGAAATGCCTGGGGTTGGCACCTAGGGTGAAAAAGGAAGACTTCTCTTATTTAGTTGCTCTCAATTTGAGATAGGCTACCACCATTCTTCCTCCTTTAGAACTTATGATATGCTCCATATGTACACTAAATATCAATACTAGCTGCATTCGTAGTTTGATGTATGAATCAATGGGCTACATCCATTTCTATGGTTATGCTAGGACTAACAAGTTGTGAGAAGATGCACCTCATGATTATGAATACAGTGAAAATTAAGAAGCAAAGAAATTTGTGTACTAGTGTTTATATTGTTGCTGTCCAAACATAACATTCTTAACTTTTTATGATTTTATTCTAAATCACTTTGGACTATTGATCCATTCATCTTGAAACAGTGTAAATGTTAACTGACATTTTCAAATGATAACATGTAATACCATGCCACTGGTGGTATGGATATGGAGCTTGATACTAGTGACCATGACACCAGTGATACTTTGGTGGGGAGAATATATCAACCTTTGCACACTTTTTAGCCCAAGAAGTATTTAAATTGAATTTGAGTAAATACAACAAAGAAAATTTGGTTAAAATATTTGGAACAAAACTGTTTTTAAAACAAATTCGATATTTTATTTTATGAAAAAGGTTATACATTATGAAAAATGATTCCAAACAGTTTCATGATTTGATCCTGAAAGAAATTAACACCTGGGGCACACTGCCACCATATCCGGATAATGATCCAATATTAATATATGTAACAATGACTGTTTTTGTGGGGGATAACCCAAGGGTCTGCAACATACAAAATTAATGCATTTGTTTTATCATTGAATCTTTAATTTAGTTTTATTTGCATGTAGAGCAGTCACTTTACTTTTAATCAAACTCATTTCCTTGATAATGGGTGGATAAAGCAGCAATTTGAATATCTTTGAAGCTCTTTGACAACATCTAGTCCTGTCTGTACTGATTTAGTCCTGTCTTGCTGAAGATAGTATTTTGCCAGCCTATGCACACTATTAATTTGAATGCTAATTGTCTATATTTTTTTTTAGATGTGTGTGGCCTAATCTTTTTATACATGTTTATGTGTCTTACTGAGACAAGTGCTAAAAGTATAACTTCTTCTCTGAATGGGTGGAACACGTGTGAGTGCATGCAAATGGCAAAAAGAGAAATTCATAATTCTGCTTTTCTTTTTATAGACAGTTAAGCATATAGTAATCGAGGTAAGGAGTATTGTGAAGTTAATATCGGTAAGCATAATCCATCACACAAACACAATTAAAACTGCTACTAGAAACACAAAGATGAGAGAAAAGGCTAAAGAATGGGCAACTAAATGATCCATGGCATGTTGCTAGGTAACACAAGGCCTGGATGCTACAGATAAACGAAGGAATTTCACAGATGCTGGAAGACATAGGGAGACATGATGGAAAAGTGGGGGTGGAAAATGATGGATAGATCAGCATTACCTTTCATTTTATTCTCTGGCTGTCTCACACCTGACTCTCTTTGACTTCCACCTTGTTTACCTCTCTTACATCTGTAGGGACACTTGAAATTGTCAATCCAACCACCAAACAAATATACCTTGTACTCTTTTTTTCTTTTACATCTCTTTTTTCCTCTTTATCTTCCCATATTTTGCATCACTTTCTCTTTCAGACTCTCAATCACTCTGTCCTCCATTCTCTATTACTCATAATTATCTGTTCTACTTTCATTGTCTACCCATGACTATGATTCATTTCCACCTGATTTTCTAGCACACAAAAGGAAAGTCATTTCTGCACAGTGGTGAGCTGTAAAATTATAGCTAAGTGGAAAAGTGGTCCTTTGACTGCTGATCACGTGACTAACCAAAGTGAAATACTGAAATGTGATTTGTGGAGACAACTCAGTCAGCACAAAGCCATTGATTGCTAATCAGCTGCTTACTGCACTTATTCCAAAAATGGATAAGGATAATCAAAGGCTGAAAATAGCCTCCCCCACCACTTTTCATCCACTATAACCGTCCAAATCTCCTCTACTACGTTTCTTTTCTATTGCAGCTCTTTTCCTTCCTCTCTTTCTCAGCTTGCTTAGTTATATTGTGGAATACAACACTTTGCTATTCCTTTAGATTTCTTTTAATATAAAAACTTTTGCCTTTTGCCCTCATTTAATGGCATGTTGTTTGAATAGCCATTAAATGACACATTGTATTAACATAGAATGTGTTTCAATCAAATCTTCTAAATGTATTATAACTTTTAGTCAGCACTTACGCTCTACAAATGAGGACTGAAGTGTGCCTTAATTCTGCTTGCTCTGACATATCATATGATTAGTCATTTAATGAGCTGAATGTGCTCAGTGCAGTAGGCAGATATCATGCCTCTACAAAAAGCTGCCTTTTGTACATTGTACACAAAAAAAAAAACACTTCATGTCTCAGCTCTAGTAAAATCAGGCAAGGCTAAGCAGCTACAGACACTGCAACACTGGACAGTAAATCTGGGACTTTTGCAATTCTGTTCTTTCTTACTAGTTTTTAAAGTTTTGTGGACAAATTAAATATAACAATAAACTACAACCACAACTTTTACTGAACTGCACTGTTATAAGTTCTTTTATTTTACAAAGATTAATATTCAGTTTACATGCTATTACTAAACTCTGTCTCAAAATGGAAATGCCTGAGGGAAAAATCTTGCTATAAATAAAATCATTAGCCGTATCTCTGTAAATACATCTGCTGGTGCTTCTGGACACATCATTATTGGCATCATTGATGTATCAGCAGATGTACTTTCAGAGGTGATATTATTATCATTATTGTTTTAAATGATAATAATAATAATAATAATAATAATAGCAGCAGCACTTTTTCCTCTATTAATTTTGACCCCTATTATGGCCCCTAAATCTAAAGCAAATATGAGATCAAAGAAGGTAATAGCATGAGAGTTAAAGCTGAATATTTGTCAAATAAAAGAAAAAGCAAAGGAAAACCATACAAACCCATCAGCCCCCCTATAGTGCATTTAAATTTCATAGACTTCAAAATGTAAAAACACTGTCAGTCTTTCTTTTGTGTATGTACAACTTCCACATTTTACCTGAATATTCAGTAACACATTAACGAGCATATAATAAATTGTGAAGAATTGAAAACCCACCCTATGACACTTGGTGTAAACTTATACGTATTTAAAATGAACATGGATAGCAATATGGTTATCTTTTGAATACAATGTACCTAAAATTGCATTTGTTCCCTGAAAAAAAAGAATGTGTATTTTAGTCTATCTATTCATGATTATATTGCAAAGTAAACACTATAGGCAGCACTGAGTGTTACAGAATATTTTTTATACTATAGAGGCATTCTATAGAGGTTTTGGAGTTATTATCAATCTTTTAATGTTGTCTGAATTTGACCCCTTAGTAGCCCCACTGAGTTTGGGGTTAATGAATGGATCAAATCCATTTCAGTTCTGGGAGTTAAAAAACTAAATGTTTACATAAACAATGTTTTATATAATTATTAATGTCACTTTGAATATTGTTCAAAATGATTAATACTGTAATGTGTATTATATACACATGTGGATAAATGTATACTTATTATAATGTGGATTAGTATATATCATATACTATAGAAAAATATGTGTTTGTGTGTTCACATGTATGTGGATGTGGGAAGTTGTCCATATGCTACCCAGTCTGATGTTTCATAGCATTGCCCTGTGGGGTCTGTAGACTAAAGAAGTGACCTAGATTCACTTATGAGCTTGCCGGAAGGGTTTCTCTTATTGTCTTTGTGCTTAATCAATGAACTGTGATATAGCAAGCATATAATAAATGTGCCATTAAGTACTATAGTATCTAAGATACCAAATTTTGGCAACCTTTTACAATGCAGTAGTTTCTTAAATATTTTCTACCAAATAATTTGAGGGATAAATGTTTTCAGGTTATATTACATTCTTTCAAAACACAGTATTCATTCGTGACACACACATCCCAGCAAAAAAAGGTGTTCTTTGAACAACACATTCTCATTCCTACCTCGTCAATATTCGCAGCTTGGTCAAGAGCACACCGCGTCACGTATCGCCGTGGTGGCGTGCCCCCTAGCGTCATATTTGGACGTGCAAGGTAGGCTGGCAAACTCCTATTGCTCTAAACCAAGTCGTACTTTCGACCATCCTGGGACTCTACTGCTACTTAAATTATAAAATGCATTATAAAAATATAGACCCATTGAAACACAATTTAAACATTATATATTGCAAAGTATTGCAATTAATGTGTAAAAATCATTGCCATTTTGTGGAAACTAAAGTTAAAGCCAAATAACGTTGGCCAATCAAACAAGTTTCCAAATCCAGAATCGATTGCAGTCCTTTTTTTTTCTTTCAAACAACCTCTTTGGTAATAAGAGTGCCCAACTCTGGGATTATAAATAGTCATACTGCACTTAGATTAAGTACAATAAAATCGGAACGCTTTTTAAAAATAAGGACTTTTCTAATCAGCCGGACAGTGGCACGTTGGACGTGTTAACGTCATTCCCTGCGACGATCACACGCACATTTCGTCGAGAGCTTCGGTGAGAACACCTAACTGGCTGGTTCCAGCTAGTGCTGCAGAAGTTTTTTTTTCTTTAAAAATCACCAGTTTATCGAAAGATAGCGCACGTAAACAAATGTATGAAGGCGTGAAATGAAATCAGCACCACATAACGATTGCATATGGGAGGTTATAGACCATTCTTAGGGTTAGACAACACGTGTTGATTTGAGGGGGTCGTAATGGGGGGAGACTAGCAAACTCTTATTGCACGTTCGAAATGACTAACTAAGTGTGTATTCTAAATGTTTATTATTTATTTATTTATTGATGATCATGTAGCTAACATTAACAAATCAGAAGGTACATTAGACTGTATTTTGTCTCATAAACTGTATGAGTAGCTGCCTTTCCTGTTAGCAGGGTTTTGAGTATTCACTTAGTAGTCATGGTTCAGATGCCGAGCAAGAAGCAGCAGCCCCAACATCATCTCTTCTAGCTTCATCAGACTGGAGCACACGCAATGGTTTGTTCTCTGAAAGGTGGAAGGAAGTTTGTTGTGATTTTTTTCAGTGTGGTCTTTACCTGTGGCAGTGCCTTACCTAATCTGTGGTTGCCCACCAGAGGTTTTGGAAGTCAATCCGGGAAAGATGGTCACTCTTATCACAATGAATGGTAAGGATACAGATTAGTTGCATTTTTCCTCCTACAGAACATTTAAATTTTTTCTATCTTAGGCTTATTATTCAATTTACAATAGTGTTAATGACTCACTTTTTATAATACATCACCTGTTTTTCTGTATATACAAAATGTGTTTAGAAACATGTTTCTTGTACCTACTCTCAGTGACTATCAGAAAAACCTACCATATAAAATAACTTGATAGGTTTCCAGTTACTAACTGTAGCTCATATATTGGACTAACTGTAAACCCCTCTACTCTGTCCATCAGGTGACCAGGTCACAACTGACCAGATATTATTTGGGTGGTAGACCATTCTCAGCACAGCAGTGACTCTGTCATGATGACACTGTGCTCTTTGTCCATGCACTAACATACCCCAACACAGCAGTGCTGAGAATGGTCCACCACCCAAATTGTACTTGGTCAGTAGTTGTCCTTTTCTGTTTACGGATTGTGCAGAAGCAAATGGGCTACAGTCAGTAATTGTTTCACTACACATTATAGACCACTTCTAAAAATTAAGTTGTTTGTTTTAGAAGTTGTTCAGAGTGACTTTTACACATATAAGAAGTATTAATGTTATATTATGATTAATATTATCTTTATTAGAGAAATAAAAATGTGTGTCCCATCATACATCAGCTGTTATTCTTTTCAATATTCTTTTCATTCATTATATCCAAAATTGTTACAAATGGATATACAGTGTTTGGGATGAAACTCTTCAATTGTATATATGCACCTATATGGTAAAAGATTAATGAGTATATGTGCAAGGTAAGTACAAAGTAAGTGTAGCTAATAAACTTCCAGCTGATTAAATATGATACGCTGCACATCATTAACCTGATTAGCTACCTGGTTGCTCTGACACTTTATAGAGCAAGATGTGTCTTACAGTATATCATAAAAATAAGGAAACAGCAGCATAATTAACGTTTGTTATACTTATTGCTATTGTGTAGGAAGATATAATCTCAACCTGCCAGAGCTGACCTGTGAGGAATGCCAGGCTGTCAGCACCACCGGAGTTGATGATCTGCTAAAAGGTGGTTACTGGCCTGCCACAATCAATTTCTCCACCATTTATACTGTGGATGTCTTCTTTCCAAAAAATGAAAATGGCAGCACCAGGCTTGTCTTGTCAAGCATTTTTAAAAATGCTTGATCAGAGAACAGTTCGCTTTGGCCATGTAAGTGATTACAACTTGTTTTGTAGCCTACAGTATGGTAAATCTGTTTATAGTGTGAAATGGTAAACATTGCATATTTACAGCAAATATCCTAAATATCGTGGAATGTCCTGTATTTAAAAAAAAACAACTTTGAATATATTTAGTGCAATTTTATGAATATATTAAAAACTGCTGTATACTTTTTTTTCTAAGAACCGAAGAGCAGGCACTTTTTAAAAGTGTCTTCATTTTGAAAGATCAAGTACGTGGCCAGTTTTGTGGACTACATTCATACATAAGACTAAACATGTAAAATTTGTAGTTTTCATGTGAACCTTCAAATCCAGAGAATCATACTTGTTTAGTCAAAGAAGTCATTTCAAGATGCTTTATAAAGTTGCTAATATAAAGACATTTTTTCAGTAAAATATCTGTTGTTGTCCTTTTACTTTAGGCAATTGTTTTCTCTAATTGAAATGTTCAGCTGTAGGTATCTGGAAAAGGTGTTTGTGGAGGGGAATGGACAGTGGCCAGAGAGATCGCTCACAAATCCAACAGCAAGGTGGGTGAGGAGGGCCTGGAGCTTGCAGTTTGCAGACACGGGTTGCTTCTGGCTGCCCTTAACATGTACAGGGGAGAAATTTTTGCTTATCCACTGTTCTTGCAGAAACAGCAAGCAAGTAATCATGGAAACATAACTTTTTTCTGCACTGATGTCACCTGCAAATATTGGCCTTACCTTCAGAGAGTCTGTAAAGATTGTCCAGAACTCCAGCATCTTCACAACATGAGACCCTTTTCATCTGTCCTTCACGCCAAAGCCCATGACTTAGTATGTGAGGTAAGTGAACATTATTCTGTGATAGAAATTAAATGGTCTATAAACCTTTCCATAACTTTGTGCTAATCATTACCAACGTCACTAATTTTGGACAGTTTTTTGTCATTGAAACTAGGTTAAATGGAGTGGGGCTTACCAAGAAAATGCAGGCTCTACACTAGGTGAGGAGGTAGAACAGTGTAATGCCTTCCTTTCCAGGATTGCTGTGACTACAAAACATGTCAGAAGCAGGTGGGATACCAGTATGTACAGTACCAGAAAGATCACAAGTGTTGCTCCCACAGGACAAGATGATAATGTGTTTGCAGGACGCGCAGACATGTTGACACTCTTGTCGTTGAAATAGAACAAGCAGAAGTTTCAAAATATGGCCTCTTCACTTACCCAGAGATATCAGAAGGTAAAGACATTAGTAATGTTTGTGCAGATGTTTATTGGTCTGCATTAGAAGCATATCTGTTTGAGGCTACTGGTTTGGTTAAATACTAAACAGTTATTTCATTCTGTAACACATTAAATGCCAGTTTCATATTTTTTCTGTCATGACATACTTTGTTGGGAGTAGGCTTTACACATACCAGAAATATCAGTGCTATGTTTTGATTAATGCCATCTTATTTATGAAAATAATAGTTTTTGACAGAAGTGTGATTTTTGTCAGCTGATATTCTTTTCAGACCTCTTTATTTCCAAAATACCGAATGGATATAAAAACCCTTCACAGTGAAAATCTTAATATGTACTTATGAGTATCAATCACAGCAGTGCTACTGGAGCTTTTAAACACTGTGAACACTTATTGATCAATTTATTAGACACACCTATCTTGTCTGTACACCTTGTAGTTGTGAAGTTCGAGATAGCTCATCCGTTGATCCGCAGTTTATTATTTTCTAGCCCTTCACTGGATATTGCTTTGTGGTGGACCACACTCAACCATTTGTGACACTGACCTGTGTAAAAAGCCTAGCAGCAACACTGCGCCTGATACTTATATTAGCACCACACACACTGCCATGTCAGTGTAACCGCTATTTTGAGAATGGTCTGCCACCCAAAAATAATAATATCTGGTCAGTGGTGGTTCTATCGTGGTCCCTTTCCATTGGATGGGTAGAGGGAGGCTGATAAATTGTGTAGCAGCGGATGGACTACGGTCAGTAATTGTAAAGCTACAAAACACCCCTATATAGTAGGTGTACCTGATTTAATGGTCACTGAGTGTAGGTATAAGAAACGTTCCTGTTTCCTATATATAGGAATTGATATATTCCAATTTATCTGTAAAGTGTACACATCTTCTGTAAGCCTAATGACTGCAGTTAATTAATTCTTTAATTCAATAAGAGCTTGTAATTGTGAAGCATTTCTTGATTGTCATTGCAGACTTGTAAAGCTCTCCAAAGTCAACTAGAGAATCTGGAGTCCCTGAAAGCCCATTTGGCAGTTGCAGAGAGCCAGCTAGAAGACTGGGTTAATGGTGTTAAGGAGTGGGCTGAAGGTGAGATAATGACTGCTACCAAATTATTGTCACCAAACAATAATCAGTCATATTTGTCAATGCAAATTAACACAGTCTGACAAAATTCTTTGTAGCAACAACTGCCAATCAAGATTCCACACCCCAGTCATTGTGCAGCAAAATTGAAGCCCTGGTAGCAAGCATAAAGACATGCTCACAGCGTCTTTACAAACAAACAGGTATATTTCAACTTTAAATTATACATTTATGCAAACCTTATGGAGTTAAAACATAAGTGATATACTGCATTATGTAATTAGAAAGAATCACTCTTTTGCCAAAAGACACTGCATATTTTTCAGACAGCAATAAGGGTCGACATAGAATATGGTGAAAAATCAGGGAGGAGAAGAGGACTCTGCCTGCCCTTGTGGAGCAGTACAACAGCCTTGTGCCATCTAACCTAACTGTGTGTGTGGATGCCGTTTTCCACCAAGAAATACCATGGCCTTGGCAACTACCATGCAGTGGTAAGACAGCATATGGCAGGGGTGTCCAGGGTGTCCACTCTTTTCCACAAAGGTCAACTGTGGCTGTGAGTTTTCATTCCAGCAGCTTAAGGGCACACACGATCAATTTTTGAAGACTAAATGATGAGCAAAAGGAATCACATGTGCTCTTGCTTGATTGGAATAAAAACTGGCAGATAAGATTGGACAGTCCTAGCGTAGAGTTTTTGTAATAATACTTTGTTTAAAAGTACATACAAAAGTATTTGATTATGAATGTACTTATGTGCAAGCACTTTGCCTTAATGTAGCTACTGTTAATATTTTGATTGACATGTTCCATTAAGGAGATTTATGACTGCATACACAAACAGCTAAGTCAGTTTTTCAGGTCTGCAGCCACCCAGGTCTCATTTATAGAACTTGTTCATAAAAGTAATACTATACAGTGTGTGTAATAACTCAAAATACTTTTACTTTTGATAGTTGGGTATAATTCCAAGCCAGTATTTTTGTAGAACTGTATTAGAAATATAGATAGAATACGTAAGTTTTTACTCAAGTAGAGAAGTATTGTACTTTTTCCCACCCCTGACACTTCTTATTCGTAAAATGTCAATGTGGTGGCAGAATGTTAATTGTAATCAAGCAGACGCACATCTTATTCCATTTATTTAATAGGTAGATATTAAACTGTTCATTAGTTATATGGGGTGTGCTCCTTATTGGTTGAAATGAAATTCTGCAATCACACCGGCAGTTGGTGGATAAGATGGGCAACGCTTGCTCTAACCCACTTACAAGCTTGTTTTTTTTTTAATGTCAGTGAGTTTATTTGTACCTGTATTTATGCATTTTAGATTCTGTTGATTTAAGGACAAAGAAAATGGTGTTTGACAACATCATGTGAGAAGACTGAAAGAAGAGAAGCAAATATTGGTGAGGGAGATGGATCAACATTGGAAGTTTCTGATAGCTCGTGCAGACATCCTGAAGGAGCTGTCATTCCTCCTGGTTTCTGATCATATAATGAAAAGTAAGACAGTGTATTTGATAATATTAAGCAGAATACAGTTACACAACATGAACATACATGACTGTTCATAAAGTTAACTACCGCAACTGCCATTTCAATGCTAAGGAAATTCAATTGAATATAAATTTGTTTGTGTTACACAGTATGATGTATGTTTTGTTGCTATTAAGATTCCCAGTGGAGTCTGACAGAGGAAGGTTCCAAAGGACTTCTGTGTGTCATCCGGAGAAGGCTGTGGGAAACTAAAATTGTTCAGAAGCATGTGAAAGACTCATATCTGCACATTTTTTCTGGATCAAATGATGGCAGCAACTTCTTGCTGCAGACTTCCAGCAATGAGCATTATGATAGTAGTTCTCAAAGCTCAGATCTCTCTCACAGATCTTTACTAACACATTAATATCTCTACAGTACAGTAGCACAAGACAGACCTTTACTAACACATATTAATATTACAGTACAGTAGCACAAGACAGACCTTTACTACCACATATTAATATCACTACAGTAGACTAGCACAAGACATACCCATATGACCACAGTGTACTAGCACAAATCAGGGTGTTGCATTTTCCATTAAGACCACATCTAACATATGAGTTTAAGTGCAATATAAAGGTAGTATGTAGGTATGAATAGGTATGATATTAAATCAGTATATCATATATATCAATCATAATATAATTTATTTGTGTTTATATAGTCATTTGATATGTAATGTCATCCAGCTTTTTGAAGTTTTAATAATCTACTTAGGGTTTTTTTTATATAACTGTCTGCAATTGTGCCTTTATGCTTTTGAATGAATATGAATATAGATGTATATGTTGCCTGACATTACATGCATGTACAGTAAAAGTTATGAATACTGACATTATTTGGTCTGTGTGATACATTTTACATATTTCAAGTAAAAGGCATGAACAGTGCATGAGAGCATGTAGGTAAAGTCAAGTAACGCTAATTTAATATTTTCACATTTTGGATATGTTATACAAGTCAAAAAAAGCAAGTGTCCCCTATGAGAGATTTCAACAGTAAATAATTAATGTGCTGTGTTAGAACTATTTTGCAAGCTACATAACAAATATTCAGTATAAATTCATTTTAATGATTAAGAACTACGTGCATAATAAAATAATAATCTCCATTTCTTGCAAATTTTATTTTTCTTCGGAACTTGAGCTCTGCAGCTGGCCTTTACATTGTGTGAAACATTCAGGAAGATTGGACTGATAGAACTGCTTCGAAATTGCTTGGAATAAAATCACATTGTATTCACTTACATTAAAATATTAAAATTGCAAACATTTTTGCTCTCTCCTGTAAAGTTACCATTTTGGAGATATCTGTTTTTCTTTGAACAGCAATGATATGCACAGGGTAACAGTGCCCCAATCACCTGGTGAAAAACCCATGATCAGGCAAACCAGTGTAGTCAAATGACTGTCTCTGGACTTCTTGGAGGCAGTGACAAAGAAGAGGATGTTAATATTATTGGAGAATATTCTGAACAATTCTGACCCCTCTCATTCCCCATCCCCAACATCCTCTGACACGAAGGAGCACCTTTAGCCAAACAGCTCATTCCACCAAGGTGCTCTACGTTGCACAACTGGAGATCTTTCCTGCTGACTGCCTGTATGTTCTCAGAACAAACAGTAGGACAGAATCTTCCTACACAAACAATAATACATATAGCATACCACTAAATGTTTTTACATTAACAAACAGGTACTCCATATTCTATACACCATTCTATTCCATCTATGCAAATTACAAGGTTCAGAACGGTTAGAACACACATCAAGTTATAAATGATGTCTATATGAATAATTTAGGCTTATATATTGGTGATTGCAAACAAAAACGCCATAGGCCAAATAATATATTAAACATCTCAAATGCGGGACTTGTTTTCTTTAGCACCAAACTGTTAATAGTAATATCCTGTCACTGTATATCAGGATCATTATTTCAACTGGCTGACTATAATTAATCACCTGGTATGTTACCATACATACATTCAAATGATCTAGTTAATATAGTTTAATATAGTTAAAGAGGTTATAGTTAATCACCTTTCCAAAAATTGCACTTTTGTGTGTGGTTTTTACACTCCATGACTTATACATGCATTTTTTTTCAATTATATATTATGTGACTTATTATTCACAAAGAAAATGGTGGCATCTACAATAATTGTTTAATTGCTGTGATTTGTAAAAGATGACTGTATACTCTTAAAAATTATGGTTCTTCAAGGGTTCTTTAGTAAAGAAAATTATTCTAAAACCCATGAACACTCAAAGAACCCTTTGTATGATTAAAGCGTTCCTTTGCATTTTGAAAGAATGTGCTATAGATGGTCCTTTTTAGAAAAGTGTTCCCTAATTTTCCCATAGATTTTAGCACGAAGATGTCCATTATTAAACAGCCAGTACTGCTCTACTGCTGGGTGCTCTGGTGTCGGGTGAGCTCTAAGCGCCTTGGTATTTTTCACACCGTCCGATCGCCACTGGACTCTTTGGTATGCTTTGGTAATATCAGTCCGCAACACCGAATAAGATCAGGATGGTAAAATAACACCAAAGGGTGTCAGAGGTCAAGCAGAGCACTTGGGTCAAGCAGAGTCCCGGGTTTCTATGACCTCCATAAAGCTACTTCCTGGGGGCCAGTGCTCAGATATGTAATCCCCTAAAGGACTCATTGTTCATTTTGGCACTGATATGAGCATGGGGCCAATGGGTCAAAGGGTCGAGGAGATACTTCCCTGGGCATACCATTCTAAGTCTCAGCAAAATGTATGTCGTAAGGTCCGGTGAGGTGAAACAAGGCAGTATAGCTACCAAACTCTTAACACTTTGTTGTCCCATGAGTGCGGTACTCATATCTGAGTTTGGTGGCTCTAGGCTCAAAGGTCAAGGAGATATGACTCCTAGGTGTATAGGTAATTGTCGAGAGCTTTGGTAATATCTGACACTAACAACAAAAATTAGCGTTGTGAGATAACACCACAACAGAGATCAGGAGGTCGCTGAGTGCACTTGTGCAAGTGTTTCTAGACTCCCTGAAAACTACTTCCTGTTCCCATCCACTTATGGGGCATGCCTCTGGAGGCCTCTACATCTATTTTTGGACTGATCCAAGCACTCAAAGTTAAAAGTGGTTTTCCTGGCCCAACTGGGCCAGTAAGGTCTTACACTTGATGAAAATAAGTTTATTTAAAATTGTCCCAGGCCAAGTCAGGGAAACCAAGGTGGCACGATCGCAAAATTCAGATATGTTGAAGGTCGCAAGGGCCCGTCCGACATATCAGACCTTCTGAGTCCTGGATATCCAGCTCTAAATCAGACCTATTGCGTGACTTGGCAAAACAAATGTTCGAGGGTTCTGAAAGGTAGGTAGAGTTAATGGAACAACCAAACTCTACTTTGTCATCTTATCGGTACTCCACTAATATCCAAATGACTTTCTAGGTGTCCCTGAGGACCGGTTTGAGAACCAGTGGTTCCCAACTCAGTCCCAGACAGTCCACATTTTTTTCCTTCATCCCTATGTGTTGTGAGTTGTGTTGAAGCAAAAATGGATTGGGGGAGCCCTAAGGAATGGATTGAGAACCACTGGTCTAGACACTTACGGCATAATATCTAACACTTGTGCATTCCAGTCACCCTATAGTTCCTTGCACAATGGTCTAAACAGGGTATTCAGACATTTTAAGGGTAAATCCAAAACACGGGGAGTAAAATTTTTCAGCTGGAAAGGAACTTCAAACTTCATATGTTATCACTGGTTTATCACTTCACAGGAAGTTACAGGAAAGTTGACCCATCAGTCATTACATGTCTCTTGAAGATGCTTGTTGGTTCATGTTAGATTATGGCTATAGGATGTTCAAGTATCAACTGCAGTTCCCTAACCAACATCCTGTGCTCAAGTTTAGGGAGTATAAAAGTACTGCTTAGGGATCCTTTGGAATGGAATTCAGTTGTGTTCACAGAAAACATGGACATCACTCAAAAAATCTAAATCATACTCAAAGAGCACCCTACTTGTCTGCCTTTTGGAGTGGCAAACAACACCTTGGAAAACATTTAACAAAATAAAGTAGAAAAGCTTAGCATAATCTTAAAGGTTAAATAACAATGGGGTAGGTAGGGACTTTGTGTGATCATTTTAGACTTTGTTTGTCTAGTTGTACACTCATTAAATTTAGTTTGGTTAATAATTAATTAATGATGCTTTCTCAATGCTGAATAGAAGTTTGTTATCATGTTTGTAAATTTCAGTGTAGTTCTGCTGTCCCTTTATCCTTAGAAGACTTATTAACAATAATGCTTGGACTAGGCCTGGGCGATAAAACGATAACGATAAGTATTGCGATATAACTTTTCCTCGATAGAGCGATAAGACAGGTTCGATAAATTTTCGATATAATACACCATTCTCACACTTCCACGTTCAGCGAAAGCCCTGGTGGTGCTTTCTACTGCAAGGAAAGCGACACTTCTCTGCTGTCGCCAGGAGAGGGCGCACTTCTGAATTTTTCGACTTGATTAGAGAGGGAGGGGGCCACGAGTAAAAAAAGGGTCGCCAAATATACTTTAGCAACGGCTGAAACGCGGAGTTATACATTCCACCAAGGTAACGTTAGTTTTGTTTTCAATATTCGTCTTTTCGCCGCTAATAACATTTGATCAGGCTACGGTAGTCAGTAAAGACTTACATATTCATGACAGTACGACCACAGAGAGTGATGCACACCTGTTCTTTTACAGTTTGGGTGACATTTAACGCACCGCTATTTTGTGTTAATACCATAGAACTGAGACACGTTTTTCAGTCGGAAGAAAAATCATGCACTTCTACCATGCCTATATCCATGCACACGCCTCTGTTTTCCTCCAAAGCGTTTCAGTGTATTTAAATACATATTTTAATTTTTCGTGCTAACAATAGACACCGCCAAACATTAGAATGTCAATAGCGCCATAAACACTGTGTCCATGCACGTCTGATAAATTGTGTTATTTGCTCTAAATTATAGTTAGAAATACACACCACTTTAATTTAGAAAAAGGACTTTGAATAAACCTAAAATGTACTTGCCAATACTTGTCCTAAGACATTAGCATTCTGAAATGCTTTTGAAGGTTAAAATACAAATATTAATATAAAGTAATTATTGCAGTACAATCAAAATTCAAAAGTTGTGTATGATTGCTGACACCTCACTGCACCATACACAATTGTTTTAGTGTTGGGTGTAATACAGCTGAAATATTATTGAAATTCAAAATACATAAAAATTATTAAAAAGTAGTTACAGCAATATATCCAAAATCCAAAGGCTGTGCATCATTGCTGACACCTCAGTGCACCATACACAGCTGTTTGTAATGTTGTAAATAATGCAGCTGAAATATTATTGAAATTCAAAACATATAAAAATTAATAAAAAGTAGTCACAGCAATATATCCAAAATCCTAAGGTTGTGCATCATTGCTGACACCTCACTGCACCATACACAGCTGTTTTTAATGTTGTAAATAATTCAGCTGAAATATTATTGAAATTCAAAATATATAAAAATTAATAAAAAGTAATTACAGTAATATATCCAAAATCCAAAGGCTGTGCATCATTGCTGACACCTTGGTGCACCATACACAGCTGTTTTTAATGTTGTAAATAGTGCAGCTGAAATATTGAAATTCAAAATACATAAAAATTAATAAAAAGTAGTCACAGCAACATATCCAAAATCCAAAAGCTGTGCATCATTGCTGACACCTCACTGCACCATACACAGCTGTTTTTGATGTTGTATATAATTTAGCTGAAATATTATTGAAATTCAAAATACATAAAAATTGATAAAAAGTAGTCACAGCAATATATCCAAAACTCAAAGGCTGTGCATCAATGCTGACACCTTGGTGCACCATACACAACTGTTTTTAATGTTGTAAATAATACAGCTGAAATATTATTGAAATTCAAAATACATAAAAAATAATAAATAGTAGTTACAGCAATATGTCCAAAATTTAAAGGGTGTGCATCATTGCTGACACTGCACTGCACCATACACAGCTGTTTTTAATGTTGTATATAATTTAGCTGAAATAGCTTTATACTTTATATTAATGTTTATGTATTTTGAATTAATAGCATTTCAACCATATTACATACATCACTAAAACCATTGTATATGGTTCAGCAAGATGTCAGCAATCATACACAACTTTTGGATTTTCAATGTAATGCAAAAACTGCTTTATATAAATTTTTATTTATTTTCAACTTCAATAATATTTCAGCCACATTACATACAACACCAAAAATAACTGTGTATGGTGCAGCTAGGTATCACCATTCATACAATTTTTTTGGATTTTGGATCTAATGCAATATCTCATTTAAATAATTTTTCATATTTTTTTGAATTTCAATTATATTCCAGTCACATTGCATACAGCACTACAAAGAATTGTGTACAGTGCAGTGAAGTGTCAGACGTCATACACACCTTTGGATTTTGGATATAATGCAATAAATACGTTATTTTTTTATTTAATTTGAACTTCAATAGTATTTTGCCCATCTTACAAACAACACTAAAAACTACTGTGTACGGTGCAGTGAAGTGTCAGCAATGATGCACAGCCTTTGGATTTTGGATATAATGCAATAACTACTTTATATTAATTTTTATTTAATTTGAACTTCAATAATATTTCAGCTAAATTATATAGTGCATGTGTTTTAAATTTAAATTATAATGTGCATGTTATATGGTGCAGTGAGGTGTCAGCAATGATGCACAGCCTTTGGATTTTGGATATATTGCTTTAACTACTTTTTAGTAATTTTTATGTATTTTGAATTTTAATAATATTTCAGCTGCATTATTTACAACATTAAAAACAGCTGTGTATGGTGCACTGAGGTGTCAGCAATGATGCACAACCTTTAAATTATGGACATATTGCTGTGACTACTTTTTATTATTTTTTATGTATTTTGAATTTCAATAATATTTCAGCTGCATTATTTACAACATTAAAAACAGCTGTGTATGGTGCAGTGAGGTGTCAGCAATGATGCACAACCTTTAAATTTTGGATATATTGCTGTGACTACTTTTTATTAATTTTTATGTATTTTGAATTTCAATAATATTTCAGCTGCATTATTTACAACATTAAAAACAGCTGTGTATGGTGCAGTGAGGTGTCAGCAATGATGCACACCCTTTAAATTTTGGACATATTGCTGTAACTACTTTTTATTAAGTTGTATGTATTTTGAATTTCAATAATATTTCAGCTAATTTATATACATTAAAAACAGCTGTGTATGGTGCAGTGAGGGGTCAGCAATGATGCACAGCCTTTGGATTTTGGATATATTGCTTTAACTACTTTTTAGTAATTTTTATGTACTTTGAATTTTAATAATATTTCAGCTGCATTATTTACAACATTAAAAACAGCTGTGTATGGTGCAGTGAGGTTTTAGCAATGATGCACAACCTTTAAATTTTGGACATATTGCTGTAACTACTTTTTATTAAGTTTTATGTATTTTGAATTTCAATAATATTTCAGCTAAATTATATACATTAAAAACAGCTGTGTATGGTGCAGTGAGGTGTTAGCAATGATGCACAACCTTTAAATTTTGGACATCTTGCTGTGACTACTTTTTATTAATTTTTATGTATTTTGAATTTCAATAATATTTCAGCTGCATTATTTACAACATTAAAAACAGCTGTGTATGGTGCAGTGAGGTGTCAGCAATGATGCACACCCTTTAAATTTTGGACATATTGCTGTAACTACTTTTTATTAAGTTGTATGTATTTTGAATTTCAATAATATTTCAGCTAAATTATATACATTAAAAACAGCTGTGTATGGTGCAGTGAGGGGTCAGCAATGATGCACAGCCTTTAAATTTTGGATATATTGCTTTAACTACTTTTTATTAATTTTTATGTATTTTGAATTTTAATAATATTTCAGCTGCATTATTTACAACATTAAAAACAGCTGTGTATGGTGCAGTGAGGTGTCAGCAATGATGCACAACCTTTAAATTTTGGACATACTGCTGTGACTACTTTTTATTATTTTTTGTATATTTTGAATTTCAATAATATTTCAGCTGCATTATTTACAACATTACAAACAGCTGTGTATGGTGCAGTGAGGTGTCAGCAATGATGCACAGCCTTTGGACTTTGGATATATTGCTGTGACTACTTTTTATTAATTTTTTATATATTTTAAATTTCAATAATATTTCAGCTGAATTATTTACAACATTAAAAACAGCTGTGTATGGTGCAGCAAGGTGTCAGCAATGATGCACAGCCTTTAAAGTTTGGATATATTGCTTTAACTACTTTTTATTAATTTTTTATATATTTTGAATTTCAATAATATTTCAGCTGCATTATTTACAACATTACAAACAGCTGTGTATGGTGCACTGAGGTGTCAGCAATGATGCACAGCCTTTGGATTTTGGATATATTGCTGTGACTACTTTTTATTAATTTTTTTTATATATTTTGAATTTCAATAATATTTCAGTTGCATTATTTACAACATTAAAAACAGCTGTGTATGGTGCACAGCCTTTAAAGTTTGGATATATTGCTTTAACTTTTATCAATTTTGAATTTCAGTAGCATTTCAGCTGTATTACACCCAACACTAAAAACAATTGTATATGGTGCAGGTAAGTTTCAGCAATCATACACAACTGTTGAGTTTTTAATGTACTGTAATAATAACTTTATATTAATATTTTAACCTTCAAAAGCATTTCAGCTGCATTAATTGCAGCATTTTGAATCTAAGCAGTATTTTAGCTACATTGCATCATCAAGTGACATTCAAAGTTTGTGTGTCATCACTGAAACTTATCTGCATCAAACACTGCTGACTTAAATTTTCAACGTCTAAAATTTTATCGAAATTCAAAATGAAAAAAATGTACAAGATTTAAAACTTACATTTGACTCACTTAGTGTTTGATGGATTTAAACTTTTGATTTGCAATTTAATCCACTTAAATAAGACGTTTTCTTTTCTAAACTCATTTTTTAAACTAATATTTTAGATGGTTAAGGATCTATTAAACCTTCAAGACTGCTAATGTCTGTCAATTACTGAACCTCTGTCATCAAGCTAACTAGCTATATCAGTATATAGGTAATATCAGTTTTTACAGGTAAGGTATGCTCAGTACTCTTAGGACAAGTATTGGCAAGTACATTTTAGTTACAGGTTTATTCAAAGTCCTTTTTCTAAATTAAAGTGGTGTGTATTTCCAACCATAATTTACAGTAAATAACACAATTAATCAGATGTGTATGGACACAGTGTTTATGGAGCTATTGACGTTCTATTGTTTGGCGGTGTCTATTGTTAGCACGAACAATTAAAATATGTATTTAAATACACTGAAACGCTTTGGAGGAAAACAGAGGCGTGTGCATGGATGTAGGCGTGGTCTAGAAGTGCATGATTTTCCTTCCGACTGAAAAACACAAAATAGCGGTACGTTAAATGTCACCAAAACCGCAAAAGAACAGGTGCGCATCACTCTCTGTGGTCAGACTGTCATGAATATGTAAGTCTGTACTGACCACCGTAGTCCGATCAAATGTTATTAGCGCCGAAAAGACGAATATCGAAAACAAAACTAACTTTACCGTGGTATACATTCCCTGTCTGAGTGGATGTTATCGGCGATCTGTTCTCCTGTGACCGAGTGTGAGTGACGAGGTCAGTGGTGTAACTGTACTGTCCTACGGTGAACTCACCTCTTTCCATGCATCCTACCAACTTTAGCGGTGTTAAAAAACGTCTGCAGCGCCGTGTTACAGCGCCAAACCGTCATATTTTAGTATTAGTGCATTCTCGAGCAACGAAAGTGAAAGAAAGAAGTGGGTTCATGTTCGAAGGTAAACTGAGGAAGCTGTGAGGCATTGGAGAGCGGGAGAGCGCTATCTTTCCAGGCTAGCTGTTTTTAGCTGCTGGCTAACTTGAAGCAGCGCTCCGGCAAAACACGGTGAATTGATGATACGGTAGATCAAACAAGACACAAAATCACCTTTCAGTTTAAACATACCTAAAAGGAGGACTCTGTGATTGGTGTGAGAGATTCATACTGCAGATAATGCTTTTACACAGCGAACGTCAGATATACTGCGGTTCACCCCTTAAACTACTGCGATAGCATAGAGAAACCCAGTCGTCGCTAGCTGGTGTCTGAATACTCTGATATGCTCTGACATGGATGTGGTAGGAGTGACAGCAGTGACCTACCGAACTGAGTTGACGATGTTGAGAAACTAAAGAGTTTAGCGCTGTTGTTGGCCATTTGTTTAGCATTTGTAACGGGGTAGCCGAGCGCTCGTCACCAGACAGCTAAAAATAATCTGTTTTCTTTCTTAAATCATGACTATTACAAAAATTGCAGCTATGCATTTCAAGCTGATAAAAACGGCCCAGAAACCTTCTCCTGCTCTTCCATGACAGATTAGTGAAATGTTCCACTGTTTGCCGAGTGTTTGTCATGATCGGACCATAAATGATAGTTTAAAACCACAGTTAACCACCCAGGAACAAAATCAGCCTTCAAACGTGAAAGAAATCATGATTTGACGATTTATCGCGATATGTATCGATATCAAACGATATGAATTTTGTTTATCGTGATAACGTTTTTGGCCATATCACCCAGCTCTAGCCTGGACTAAGCCAGCTAAACAAAAATAAACAATTCCTGTCAAGGTATCAAAATATCTTTATTGGCCTAATTTAAGGCAACAAGATGACAGAAATAAAGTGTAGTACTTAACTAAAATGAATGTGAAATGGTTTAAGACATTTCATTGAAAGCCTACAGAAGCTGATTCAGATACAGAAGATTCTTTCGGTCTGTGTATCCATACAATCCACCTTTTATTATTAAGTTAGCATTTTTCTTGCACATTTTAGACAAAAAAACCTATAATTGTTTTATTACATCTTGATTTGTCAAATTTTCATAGTGAATATTAATTCGACCAATCTTTGCTAGTAATTACATAAACAAGTGACAAAGTGGTACACAATCCCAGTGGAGACATTCAAAAAGCCTCTTAGCAATTATAAGAACCGTTTGATTGCTGTGATGGCAACTAAAGGCCTTGTCTATGATTATTGAGAAAGGGTATGAATAATTTTGAATATGGCATTTTTTGCAGAAATGTAGAAATAAACATAGAAATAGATATTTTTAAATTTATATCTCTAGTACAAGGTCTTACCATCTCTTGAACATAAAACATTTGTTTCATGATCATTTCATTCAGAAAAAACCTAATGGTCAGCAAACAGAATATTTATTTGTCAAGTGCAAACAAACTGCAGAGGTGAGGTGTCCCAATTTACAGTTCTGTCATCAATGACAAAGAATTCGCCCCAACAAATATCCACAAGGTTGAAGACCTATCAGTGCACTCCAACAGGAATCTGCAGCTCAGTGCCCCACATAATGCAGCACGACAAGTCTCCAGTAAGTGTTGAATGTGTAGCATCCCAGAGACAACAGCCACACTGATGTTTTTATGATCCAGTTAACACTAGTCAGTGCAAAAAAGATTATGAAGTCACAACCCACCATAACAAATACCTGTGTATCTTTGCTCGGTAAATATCATCAGATATGTCTCTGTTCCATGAGGTCACATGCTCCTGGAGAATAAAAAAATAATGCCTCGTTACTGTATTGGTGGGTGGCGCAGTGAGTAGTGCTGTTGCCTCACAGCAAGAAGGGCCTGGGTTCAATTCTTGGTTGGGCAATCAGGGTCCTTTCTGTGTGGAGTTTGCAAGTTCTCCCCTTGTAACCCAGAAGGATAAGCAACGTAGACATTGTACTGGCTAAAAGTGTTCTCGCAGCCCACTAGAATAAAAATCTTTAGTTCATTTAGTTCATAAGTGACTCTGGCAGAAATCACATCCACATTCAATGCTGAAGGCCCCACACGCATATCCCGCAGGTCAGTGCAGCATTCTTTAGCGTCCATGGGACATGGGAGCAGAAGACCCACCCGAGTGCCTCTGTTAACACCAGACACAGTGCCTCACCTGGGCTTGTGAGGTTGCTAGGGTTTGTGTGTGGTGCAGGTGCATGAAGCCATGGACCCCAGTTGTAAACAAGGCACTGTGCAGGCTGGTGGTGGTTCCATACTGGTGTGGGGTGTGTTCTCATGGGATGGGTTGGGCGCACTGATCAACCTGAACATATCATTGACCATTTTAGTGCTTGGTGACCATTTGCAGCCCTTCATGGACATGTACCTCCACAATGTTGAGATATTCCAGCAGGATAATGCACTGTGCCATTGGGCCCGAGCTGCCCAGAATAGGTCAAGGAGCATTCTGGAGAGTTCTGATGAATGGTGTGGCCTGCACATTTGACCCAGTCGAGCATTTATAGGATGTGGTGGAGAGGTCCGTTCACACCAGAGAAACTGCACCTTCAAATATCACAGTGCTGTGGGTGGCTATCTAGATGGCATGATTCAACATCCCTTCAGATGACTTCTGTCCACTTGTGGAATCAATGCCACATTGAGTTGCTGCACTTCGCCAGGGTAGAGGGGGCCCTACATGATAGCAGTTCCTGTCCCTTGACTTTTGGCATGTCGTGAATGTTACCTCATTCATTCTTCTCTCAACCGAACACCAAAGACAATCAATGAAATGCTTACCTAATCCTCTAAAATTAAATATGTCCAATGAAAACAAACAGTAATAATTTTTCTTAATAGAAATATTGCACCTACTGTCTTGCTCTAACACCATTCATTAATTACAAGCTATTCATTTAAAAGGATACACCCTGACACACACACATCCTCTAAACCGCTTGTCCTTCTGGGTCGCGGTGGAGTGCTGGAGCCTATCCCAGCTGTCATTGGGCGGAAGGCAGGATACACCCTGGACAGGTCGCCAGTCCATCGCAGGGCTACATCCTGACAGCATACCTAAAATCCTTCAATATAAATGGAGATAATGCAGTAATATGCAAATAACACATACCACAAATGTGTAAGACAAATAAATGCAGTTTTACAGGGTTATACAAGGAGTAGGACAAATTAAAAAATCGAACCCCCATTTTCTTGTTTCCGTGTCACTCTCTTCCTCTTTCTCTTGGGCTGGATATTGAGAGGTGCAGCAGGAACACAGTAGCTTGTAGGGGCTGGAGGACTAACAGGGGTGGAGGGAACTGGAAGAAACAAAGAGTTGGTGATGAGTTGCAGAGAGAGAGGTGGTGGGGGTGAAAGACAGGGAGAGGAGGTGGGGACTGTAGGAGGAGAGAGAAAGTTGGTGGGGAGAGGAGGAGGAGTGACAGGGTTGTGGAAGAGGAGAGAGAGAGGTGGAGGGGAGAGGATGAGGGATAGAGACCAGGCTGAGCACACAGGTTTCTTCACCAGGAAATGGGTGGAGAAGCTGGCTGGCTGCTGCTGTCTCCAAAGTGTTGGTGACTGGAGGAGCTTGTACCCAAGAAAATACACCAGAAATAAACTTACACTTAAAATGTACAAATGTTTAATTACTGAATGAGTTAAATACAATTTTACTGTGTTATACACAGAGTAAGACATATTAGAATATCTAACCCTTGTTTTCTTCTTTCCAGGTCACTCTCTTCTTCTTTTTCTTGGGTTGAGTAGTGAGAAGTGCAGCAAGAACACAGTAGCTAGTAGGGGCTGGAGAACTGACAGAGCTGGAAGGGAGTGCATAAAGAGAGAGAGATGTGGAAGTGAGTGGAGAAGGAGAGAGAGAGGTGGTGGGGAGTGGAGGAGGAGAGAGTGAGGTGGTGGGGAGTGGAGGAGGAGAGAAAGGTGGTGGGGAGTGGAGGAGGACAGAAAGAGGTGGTGGGGAGTGGAGGAAGAGACAAAGAGGTGGTGAGGACTGTAGGAGAAGAGAGAGGTGGTAGGGAGTGAAGGAGAAGAGAAAGAGGTGGTTGGGAGTGGAGGAGGCGAGAAAGAGGTGGTGGGGAGGGAAGGAGGAGATAAAGAGGTGGTGGGGAGGGGATGAGGAGACAAAAAGGTGGTGGGGAGGGGAGGAGGAGACAGAGCGGTGATGACGAGTGGAGGAGGAGACAGAGATGCGGTGGGGAGTGCAGGAGGAGAGAGAGAGGTGGTGAGGAATGAAGGAGAAACAGAATTGGGGGGAGAGGATGAGGGACAGGGACCAGGTTGAGCACATAGGTTTCTTCACAAGGAGGTGAGGGGAGGAGCTGGCTGGCTGCTGCTGTCTCCAATGTGTTGGTGACTGGAGAGTTTGTACCTTTTCATAGTCTGAGAAAATAAATAATAACAATAATAATATAATTCATGGCCATGTGTAAAGCCGACAAAATTATTTATTGCTTCAGAAAGAATATTTCTTACTCTTCAGAATAAATTTGTATGCTCGGATCATTTTTTCCAGGAAGAGTTTCAAATGTCACTTCAAATGTTGGACACATATGTTATGACTTCAGCTACGCGTTTTGTTTTGACATGCTTTCCGAGGAATAATATGGGCTTGTAGTCCAGTGCTTCCAGTTTCCTAACCTGAAACAAACAGGAGCAAAACCACAGTAGTTGAAGTGGAATTACCGGTGGAAAAGAGGGCAATTCTGAGCCTTTTTCTATGAACTTTAAGCACCCTGTTATACTCGCTACGTCATGGGACAATCGGCCAATCAGAGGACAGGGGCAAAATCAAAACAACGAATGAGCGTTGGCAATTTTTCCTCTGGAGCTATTTTCTCTGCTGTTTGTTTGCAGTTGTGCGCACGATTTTTGCAGTTGGTGACTTTTTTCATCAAAAGGACACTAAACAGAGTTGGACAAAGGAGTTAACCACGGACTCGCACCTCTATTAAAGCCGACGAGGTGGTGAGCAACCTGGTTTGGAACTTGAGACCGCCGTGTCTCAGCGCGTTTATTGCTTGCCATACTCTCTCTCCTTTACATACTTCTCGCTTGTGGAACAGCATACGCTAAAATACGGGATTGCTGAATCCTAATATTGACGTTATTGCCAACGAGCGAACTGTATATATTGTGTGTGTTTATGTACATGTGTTTATACATTACTAGCTTTGCACGGACTTTTTGGGTGTTCGGGGGAGGAAACGCATTTGTAAATAGAACAATAAATACTGCAGCTGCCGTGGTAAAGGGTTGTATGCGTAGTGAGCTTAATAGAGAGTAGTCCGCCCGAACTCAAAAGGTGTTTGTATAAGCATTCCTTGTGGAACCCCTGTAAGCTAAGCTAACTGTATCACGGTTCCATGTATGATAAGGTGTAATTACCAGGGGTGCTTTTTACAGAATAATAAGCTTTAATATGTAATAAGCCTGAGATTTTAAGTGGTCAAGTATAGAAGGAGAAAATTATCTTGAAGTGTCATTTACAAGGACTTTAACACCGCACCTGTGGATGAGCACACATTGAAATAAAACGTTATTTGGTATAGTTCACTTACTATTTGAGCACAGTAATGTTTTAATGATTAAAAGGAAATAACCTATTTGCCAAGGTAGGGTTGGTCATGGCACAGAATTCCACAGCTGTCGTTTGTCTTGTAGGTGGATAACAAAAGCAAAACACTAGGTGAAATTATTTCAACCCAGAAATGTAGACTCTTTTTAAATTAACAATGAAATTATATAAAATAGTTAAATACATAAATGGTAACAAAGGGTAATCATCAATTAAGACAACAACTTCCATTTAATTACATATCACACCAATCACAAACTCATTAGTTATCTTATACAAATTTTGAAGGAGCATTGTTGCTTACCATTATACGGGCAGTGTCTACCACACGGGCAGCATTTCTGTTTTTAAGGATGCCTTGCCATCCTTACAGAAATCCTCTTTCTCTCTGAGTTTTAAACAAAGGGTAGTGTTGCAACTGTGGCAAGTCTTCCAGTTCGCCTGGTTCAATTACTGGCAGATTGGACAAGGCTGAAATTTGGGTCGCGTCATAATTGTAACAAACTGAAAAATGGACAGAGAAACAAGAGAACAAATAGTTAGTTATACAAGAAGAGAAACATATGTAGTCCATAAAGTGCTCATTTATAGACTGTACAGACTGGGAAACGATATGAAAGACTAACTGTAATGATAGAACATAGACTTAAATCTGTATGTTTTTCTCGAACCTCTGAAATTGTAACTGACTACAAAATACACATTTTATAAGCCTACATGTCAAAAGACAGTAAAGCACATTCACTATATGACTATTTATATATTTTATAAATTTACTGATACTCATGTAACAAATACCAAAAATTACAGTCATTAGCAACAACAGCAACATATGCCATATGTAATTTGTTTAAAGCACTATATTTCTCTGATAAAAAAAATACCAATTATGTCATGGAGAATCAGATTTTTAAAACTTTGACAGTTATACAGCTAGACAGTCTCTCCTTATGTTAGGGGGCCCATATTTATATTCACTTCTGACATTTGTGAGGGTTTATGAACGAACAATAGTCATCATTAATTCAAGTGATCTTTTTTGAACATCCCTTATCCCTTAAAATTAAACAGGCTGTTTGCGTTACTGTTTTTAAGATTGACATATATAAATGCTCTCTGTTCTGACTGAATGATTGTGCCTCATTCAAAAAACAGTCCTGACTGAAACACTCCTTGTAACTTTAAATTGAGTGAATGAGGCTACACTGAGGCTGAATAGGAGGGTATTCATCTGTCTCAAGTGATGTTACTGTATGATTGTGCTACCATTTTAATAATCAAAATATATTCTGTGTAACAGATTAATGCAAGAACATTCATCAGAAAACAGCAATTAAACATTTAATGTTTTCCTGTGTAAACTAACTAGCATGACAATGTTTAATTACTTCAGTGTTTGAGTAGTAATATCACTGACGTTTACTTGCACGAAAGCTGTTAAAACTAATCATACTGATCGTTGATGCTGTGCATAATGGTCCACACGGTGGCTATAAGAATAAAGTTAGTGTGCATATCTGAACCGGGAACAAAATTCTGCTCTCCTTTGTGCTGGGTGGCATATTCACATCATCAATATAGCCGATAGATGAGTCAACTTGACAAACAGGTAAATACGCATGTAGTTGGTTTTCATGACATGACAGAAACTATGAATTAAGAATAGGCTTATTCAGAATAGTTTTCACAGAAGTTTCCTATATGGACTGAAGAGTGAACCTCTGTGGGACAAAATGAATCAGACGCGTGCCGATTGTAAAAAAAATGAAGAGGCTTAGTTTGAGAGAGTTCCGAATTCGTTGTCAAAAACAGGCCAAGGCCAAGTACAAAACAAAGGAATCCAAAACCAGGAAAACACCATCATGACAAAGTCAAAGGGATAAGGCAGAAATGCAAAGTCCCAATAAACAGGTAAAAGGTCAATAAACAGGAAAAACAAACTGAAATGCACAATGAAACCTTCAATAGCTCTGGTAACAACAAGACCAATACCTCACAGATTGTCTAAGCTAAAGCCAGGGCTTATAAAGCTAACTAAATAAATCACATGATAAACAGAACAGGTGAGAATAATCAGTAGTAGAGGAGGACATAATTTCCTTTTGAGTCTTGGGTACTCTAAGGCTTTCTTCTTATAATTATCTTATTTGCTAGCTCACTTGGGGCTGGGACTTCGATTAATGGATTGCTGCATTGTGACTGTTTTTTGGGTTTTTTTGAGACCCCTCCAGGGACGTTGATCCCTACACACAGGGCATGTTCTCTGTAAACTTTATGGGGTAGTAGCTTTGCTGGAAAGTGACGGTAGCTACATTTGCATTGACTTTCTGTCAAGAATACAAGTGATAAAAAACGAAAGTGCATGAATAAAAAATTGTGATTGCAATAACAATGGTTGGCTTAATGACAATTTCTTCTAAAAGTCGTTTGACACCTTGACACGTATGAAAATACACGTTGAATGTGACAGAATCAGCCAGATACTGGTTCTGTCACGTTACAAAAAAAAAAACAAGAAATGAGGCTTTGATTGTAAAGGGTTTGGCAAAGATCGTAGTCAGTGAACAGGCGTATGCCAAATCCAAAAAAGACAAAAGACAGAAAAGGACAAACATAACAAAGGCAACCAGATTCAAAAAGGCAAAGTCAAGAAATTTCAGAAACAGGGTCACAATAAGGCAAGAATATCAAACAGGAAACGCTCAGTATCTCTACCGAGAGAAGCAATAGGCTTGTTCGAGATGAACTGCACCTCGCCTCGGTGGTCAGTGAGAGCAGCCGGTTGCAGCTGGCGGAGGAGGATAGAAAGGCGCTGTCAAGTCGGACAGTCACCTCATGAAACCAACGTGAGCTAAGGCGGATTTTGCGGCGTTTGCGTTCTTCATAGCTAACGAATTGGATACAGTAGAAATCCCTCTGCTACTGCATGAAATCGAGTATGTTTATTTAATCGTATGTAGGCTAAACAAAATATTCTTGATCGTAGTTGCAGGTTAAGCCCAGCGTTTGTTTTCCAAATCCACAGTTGAGTGTCAATCTAAGTTTCTGTAACCACAAATGGTTTTACTGATCATTTATTTATCTTGTAGATTGGTGAAAAAAAGTTTTAACAAACTGTTTTCCATCTTAATGAATAGCCTTAATATTTGTCAATAACAATTTAATCGACCTAAACTAAGTAGTCTGTTTTTCCAAGGATGTCTGTTGAATCATTTCACATGAAAACGTGTGAATAAATAATTCCGAATATATTCCGTTTGTTCAAGGTAGAATGAGTAAATATGATAAGCATTGTATATAAAAACATTCTAGGAATAATTAAATGAAAATTAATGATTAAGGTAATGATTAAAGTTGCATATATGGTAAATAGACTGCAATTATACTGTGTCAAAGTGACTTTAAATTCAAACTCTCTAAGTATTTTGTCTAAGGACTTAATCACATTCCACCTTCTTTAGGCTTGTTCCAAAAGTACAACATTTTACAGAGGATGCCCTCTCTATAGTCTCTCAGAATTTAGAGGTCATGTCAAACTCTTCAAAGGACAAGTAGAGGTGTGTAGATTATGTGGAAGCCACATAACCATCCAAATGGTCGTAATGTTATTATGCTAACCTTTTTCCTCTCACTTATTGTTTAGGATCTGATAAACACCTTTGGCCTTGTTTATATGAATCCACAGCAGACAAAATTGCCGAATCAATGTCACATAATCCACTCTTCCAAACATCTTCATGAGGTTTGTAATCTGTTAAACACGCACATGGCACACTACATTTCCTGGCCAGTAGGACAAACCCTGCATAATTCTGTGTTGGGTTTTCAAGCAGCCGGATTTCCAAACACTACCTGTGCAGTAAATGGTTGCCACATTCATATTCAGAAGGCACACTGCGACAACCCCCTGGAACCCCTCATGGAAACTTTGTTCTCTTGTTTTCTTATAATGATTATAATCAGATACTG